>NC_133210.1:25759982-26102482 GCF_958299795.1 Porites lutea | reverse complement strand
TTTTATCATTTTGTGATCGGTAGAGGGCTTCTTCCACCTCCTTCAATAACGATTACCATGCTAACTTTTCTGGTGTTAAAAGGCATAAATTATGAAGCTTTTGGGGTGTATATATTTTTTTAGAAAAACACACAAAAACACTTTGGGCCAAATATTTAAACATAGTTTAGCCCGTGTTTAACAAAACCACATTCTAAGTCATTTTCAATTTGCCCAACGATTTTATCCAAACATCATTTTAGTTCAGTTTTATGAAAGCATATAGAGAAGAACTAAGAAAGCATTTTATCTTCTTAAAACAACCCACCAAAGAAGAGATCTGGAGGTTCAAAGATTTGTTAAACTGATGCTTAAGTTACACTTCATTTAAATATTTCGGCCCTTTAAGTTTAATGTCATTTTTGCAAAAAAAAAACCTTCTTGAATCTACGGTTCTCTATTATTAGAGCGAGTACTTACAAATTTTCTCTCAGGGTAGGACGGGACAGAAACAATGGCACAAAACGGTACCGCAGCTGGTCCCTCAAAATTACTAAATGAGAAAAAAAATCTGCTTTTAAAAATGAGATACATGGAGGTGGGAAAAGATATAGACGCTGTGATAGAGGCAAACTAGCCATAGCCAACATACCATTGAATTCTGATAGAAATTACTCTTTTAACTTTTTAATTTTGAAAATTAGCAAGCAGCGTCAGGGAATTATTACTTCCTGGGGGTTATTACGTTGGGGAACAAAAACCATGAAAAAAAAAGCTAGTGCCAGCTCTCCTTTTACCCTTTTACCCGTCCTTTTCTGCTGATAGAGGGAATCAATTTCTTTGTCATGGAACAAATCGCACAGAAAAATCACCTTAAGTGTGAACAGGCCTAACAATACATTTCTGCTGTGTCAATTAAAATAAATGGTGCAGGAGGAGGGGGGGGGGGGGGGGGGGGGCAAAGGTGAGGCATCCTGGTCCCTCCCTTGTGCTGTCCCTGGACTGAGGTAAACAGAGAACATCATGAGCTGACAGGGGCAGAGCCACAACATTTAGAGAGAGGGGGCCACAGCATCTGTGTCCAAAGCTTAAGGATGTGAAAGACAGCATTTACTGAGAATTCATAAAATTTTTAACACAATACCAGGCAAAAGGGTAGGGGTTGGGTGAACCCCAAACCCCACCTCTAAATATGCCCATGGCTGAGACAGTTTCACCATATCACCTGATGACAATTTTGATATTAAGACAGTGTACCGGGTACTTACTATGAGGGCTCTTTCACAGGCTCTTTTGATGCCTCTAAAAGTTCTTTTTGAAGCTTTTGTTGTCTTATTCTAAAGGAAAAATAAACAACATGACTGTACAATTTTACACATAAAAACATTTAAACTTTGGAGTGTATTGGATCTCTTAACTTTGCTTTAAAACTAAACAAAAGCAGAAGTACTCAAAGGTAGTCAGAACATCTGCAGACATTTTCGGCAAATTGTCAGAAATCTTTTTGGAACATTTTTTGAAATACCGGTCATGGCAAGATGAAAATACATGTACATGTATTTGACTCAGAAAAACTTGGCAAGTATATGACAGCTATAAGGATCTGTCATTCTCTTCATTCATGGTGCTTTCCACTGATAAGCAAATAATTGCCAACAAAAAGGTCAGCTATTTCAGGATCACTCCAAGAGGTTGGCTTGCACTTTCCCCTCTGAATTGAGGTAACTAGAGAATTGATGAAAGATTCTTTAAAACATTGTTGCAACTAAAAAAGGTGAAGTAATCTACGTGTACTTACACATGCTGCCTTCTTCAAATTTTAATGTCAGAAACCCTGATTTCATCTGCAGATCATTCTACCTACAATGTAGTTGATGAGCATTGCATAATAATTTTTAAAAAAATTACAATCACCTTAACTGCATTTCATTTTGAGCATTTACTTCATTTGCGGCTTTAGCCTTTTCAGTCATCCATCTTGTTATCTATGAAGAAAAAAAAAAACAGGAGAATGAATTTAAATGATGCTTAATTTTCAGTGGACAAAAATCTTGTACCAGAATAATTTAAAGAATATTGCATTCTTTTTTTACATTTTTCAAGGGCTAAAGATGTAATAAATCATATGTAGTACCACCAAAGGAAATCTCTCATGAAAGTCCGAGAAAATGAATGTCAAATTTCAAAAGAATTGTGATTACACAGGTAAAATTCTGAAAATTTCATGTGTAAGATGTAATTTTGTAAAATTTGACATTCATTTTCTCAGGCTCCTATAAGAATTTTTTTCGGTGTTACTACAGATGATTTATTCCACCTTTAGCCATTGAAAAATGCAAGAAAGAATGCAGTATGCTTTAAATTATTCCGGTACAAGATTTTTGTCCAATTATGAAAATCAAAATTACTCAATGTCCTGGTTGATTCTGTCTAAAAATACAGTCAACTCTCTCTAAGATGGACACCTTTAGGACAGGCACTAATATTATTGTCCCTCTAAGAGTGATGTCCATCACATAAAGAGTAATTTAAATATTAAAGGAGCTAAAGAAAGGCAGGGACCAACAACCACTCTAGGTTTCTGTTTTTCCAAGGTGTCCATCTTGTAAAAAGCAATTTTACTGTCACGCCAGTAAAATGTAGTTAATGGAACGTGACGCTAGTTATCAATAATCCATTCATGGCGGCTCTTTTCAACAAAGGAATTGTGTAGTCAAGCTGCCAAGGTCAGTGAACTCTAAGATGCATCGTATTCTCGCGTAGAACTTCCGGCCTTGTTGTCTTAAGCAGGCTAGTACGAGCCACAGCATTGGCCAATATTTTCAAAGCACTATTCATGGCTAAGAGTCTGCACATGCAACTCTGAGCTGTCTTATAGTACAGCCTTTGCTACTGGCTATGCCAGCAGACACGCGTCTAGCTATAAAAGCCTAGTACAACTGTTCAGAGTTCACTTGGGTTCCAGTGTTCAGCAAGGTTTAAGCGCTCAGTATACTATTCTTGTAAAATTTTTTCGGTAGCTTTGCAATAACGAGTCATTCAACGTTAACGTGTCCATCTTGTAAAGGTGCCCATTATAAGAGTTTTGACTCTATTCATTAATTTCAAGACTTCAACAAAGTATAAAACTACATATCATGTTGTGAATTACTTAAAATAAATAATAGTCCTCCAGTCAAACCCTGTTTAAGGACACTGAGGGGCCATGGAAAGTGTCCGTATTAACAGGGCGTCCATATTAAACAAGGTGAATTTAGAGATAATGCATTAAAGGGCTTTCTTTGCCTGGAGACAAAGCAAACTGTCTGTAATAATGAGGTCTCTGCATTAAGTGGGTGTCCGTAAAACAAGGTTTGACTGTAAAAGTACTAAAATTTAATTACAGTGCTGTACCATGCAAGGATCAGGTAACAGTTTTTTTTCAAATTGAATACTGTTAGTGAATAAAGTTTTAAGGAAACTACTTGGTAGATGAGCTAAGCCAGTGGGAAACACAGCTGGTTGTTAATTTTTTAGACAGTGGAGATAAGAATGGGGTGAAAATTTGCCATACAATAAATTCAGCAACTGGTGCTACACCATTTTCTGAGTTGAACATGTCTATTAAAAAGAGGTTAGTGTCTTGCATACTAACCAGTTCTTGATTTTCCTCAATTGTTTTTCTATTTTTTTCCTCTAATGCTGAATATGCCAGTTGAAGAGCTTGAAGTTCATCTTTTACCAACTAAAAAGAGATAAATCATGATCATGGTACATTGTTCACAAGATGTCTTTAATTACATTAATTACATTAATTAATTAATTAATTAATGATGATGATGATGATGATGATGATGATGATGATGATGATGATGATGATGATGATGATGATAATGAGGGTGTTGGCTGTGGAAATAAGCTGTCCACACAGCTTGGACAATCGCGTGAAGAAGGATTTTGAGATGACAGAGAAGTACCAAGCACTGTTTTTCGGGGGGGGGGGAGGTGGGGGGAAGCTAGATGTCGAGAAGAGTAAGATCTTTGGTGTGCGATTGAGAGATATTCTGAAGAGGATGCAAAAGACTGTGCTGCTCTGCAGCATGAACATTGCACGGACACTCAAAGTTATTCTTAAATACAGCCATAGACCTGGATTTCAAGTGTTGTAACATAGATAGAGGACGGGATAAGCCTTAAGATTCGAGGACAAGAAGGATGACTATGGGTACAAGATTTAACAGAAAGGTTTTTCACGTATTCTCGAAACATACAAGTAATCAACCTGGAAAGCTTCATTGTACCTTTCTTCACCTCAAAAATTAGTGAGGTTATTTTTATCATATTGGAGAAGGTTTAACCCTTTCCAAGTCCCAAAATGATTAAACTTCTAAAATTTGATAATTTGTTCCTGCCACTATGACATTCTTGCTAAATTTCTTAGTAGAATTATGACGCCTATCACATTTTCCGGCAAAATGACATTGGCTCACTCAAGAGCACTACTTAGTATTGAGAAAATCTCGTACTCAAAGTCGTCCCTGTCTCAGAATCTAAAGCTCTCTATTAGCTTGACTTCAACCAGTAAGAACCAAATGATGACAAAAAGCATGTATTAATGAGAGGATCCATATAAGGATCATCCTTAGCAACAGGAGCAGATCTAGGGAATTCGCCCAGCCCGCTGCGAGGTGGAGTAGGAGCACTGTTATTACGTGCTCTTTTACTAGCAATCCTGATTTACAGTACCTGACACGTAGCATCTAATTCAATAATGGTTTGCTGTAGACGTGTACATTCTTTATCCAAGTCTTGTTTATTAATGGTTAAATCTTCAAATCTAAACACAGAATAACAATCAAATTAAATACTAATATCATCAATTCATTAATAAAATCTAATTATATGAAAGTAGATCATCGCAGTTATAGACACAACTTTTGCAGCTGTGAAAAGAAGGCCTGAAAAAAAAATTCACGCTTGTACAGGATTCAAACCCTTGACCTTTGCAATGCCGGTGCAGCACTGTTACCGATTGAGCTAACAAGCCAACTGGGAGCAGGTCGTTGAATTGGCTCATTATAAATCCGTGAAAGGATGATGATGAAGCTATGAATATATGAAAATCATATATATGTGACTACAGCAGTAACTTAGCATTGCTCAATACCATGTTGTGTTTTAAAGTTGAAATGGCTTTTAAAGAACTCACACAAACAAACAGCTGTTTTGTAAAAAAAAATCTTGACTACAGTACAAAGCGAGCAACAAGAATGAATGAATGAAATAATTTTGTGGATGACAGGACAGCAGACATATCCTCTTGAAATTATACTATCTGCATGTTTAATAACAGTAAGCTTGGACGTTAGCATACAAAGGTGCCAATGGCAGCCACTATCAGTCCATTCACGAGCTTGCCGTAACCCCGGGGGAAGGGGTACTCAAAAAAGTTTTATACAGGGAGGCTCTACCTTTGAGGTCTAACACTTTAATTGCTTACTCTTTTATACACCAATACTGACAGAAAAGGTATCCCTTTCAAAATGGTAGGTACCCCTTTCACATAGCTAGCTAGGTTAGAACTTTGAATCCCTTTTAACTACTATAAATGCATTTTTTAAAAATATGAATAAACCACAAAACCAGAAAGTTTTCTCAACTTTTTTGCAGCCATAAAATGCATGTATAAGCGCTTTTGGGCCTTTTTACAGACTGAAATGACAGATTTCCCTACCCTTTCAATAAAATACTTCAACTAGTGAAATTCCTACCCTTTCATATACATGTACCTATAGCTTGAAAAAAGTAACCCTTTGGGGCCGAGTCTGCCCGTAAAGGTTGTTATACAGGGAGTATCCCCCTGGGCTTTAACCCACACAGTCCATGATTTGAATAATGTGTGCAAGGGAGACTACACCACTGGGGAAATGCCCCATCCTCTTTTCGAACAGTGACGTGGGTTCTTCTACATCCTCTTCAATTCAAACAACAAAAAAGGATGAAGGAGACAATCAGTCATCCAGTAACCAGACACACTTGTTTGTGTCAAAACATAAAGTACACTTACTGCCCTTCCTTGGTTTGAAGTTCTTGTTCCTTTTGTCGTAAAGCATTGTTGACGTCCAACAACTTTTGTGCATTCTAAATCAAAACAAAAACAATATTAACATGACAAAGTAAATACCAGGGCTTGAACTAACTGCCAATACATATTAATATTACCTGTGCAAGTACATATATGTCTTTTGGCAAGCAGTTAGAGATATATACTTGTAGTTTAATAAGTTGTGGTTCAGTTTTATCCCTTGTTTAAATTATCGTTATTTTTCCTTGTTTATAGTATACATTATCATACCTAGAAACAAATTATCAAATCATTATCAAGGTTGTTCCAGGGTGTAGCACTCATATATTAGATGAACTTCTATACCATATCTGTCCCGGATACCAGCACAAAATAGTGTTCTGTTCACACCTTGAGTACCTGATGTGAGTAATTCTGTAGTTACTCTGTTTCACCCAGTTAAACGCCATTTTGAAACATAAGCTTAGAGCAAGTATAAAGCAGTGGACTGCCCCAGAACTACCAAAACCAAGTCCACACAAAGACCCAGTGCCTTTTGACTTTTGTGCTTGCGACCTTGCCTGAATTATAGCATGGGAACTTGAAAAAAGGGTGTGCTCACATTGGTGCCCATAGGGTACTGTACTCCAGCATGGACTTAGGTACTGTGCCTACGCAGATAGTGTGAACACTGCCATACCATACCTCTCCTCTTTGTCTATGAAGCTCAGTCACTTCCTCTTGTAACTTGAAGAGCTTCTGTTCCAACAGAGCTATTTTTTCTGATCCAGCCCCACCCCCGGCACCACCTCCTGTTAAACTAAAAAAAGGACAAAAGAATTGAGTGTAAATTAAAAGCATAAGAAAGGAGCACAGGAAAGGGAAGTAAAGATTATTTTACGATAAATCGCAACATAATGAACAGATCTTAATGATCTTAGAAAATTTATTCATTATTTTAGTGGGTAGTACCTTAATTCTTGAACACGTCCCTGAAGCTCAAGTTTTTCCTACAGAGTAAACAAAGCATTTTAATAACAGCAAATTCTGAAATTCAACAGCCAGCTTATAATAATTGCATTTTTGCTACCATCAACCATAATTTATTACGATCACAACCAATGAATCTTGAAACACAGAAATACACAAAATGGATTGAAATCCACCAATCACAAATCACAAACTATGACCTTTTGAACTTGTTGAAGTAAAATTCCGTTTCCTATACTAAGAGGTTTGCTATGATCGACGACAGCAAAGAATGCAAATGGTAATTACAGTAGTTGGCTTTTGAAACTTAGAGTTCAAGTTTTTTTGCAAAGCACAGTAAATTTTAAACAGATGAATGATCCATTAGGGTTGAAATTTGTTAGTATGTTTGAAAAGTTCCATAACTGGCAACAAAAATGAAAATTGTTAAGACAGCTCCCTACAGAGGGGAATTTTTTTACAATGTACAATGGCCCAACCCCATGTCAATGTTGAATTTTTTGTTCCTGCCCACAGGTCTCATGACCAGTGGCGAAATAATGATTATGTAACATACAAAAAGGTGAATCACAGGCTGTGATTGGTCAGTCACTCTTTCACCATCTGCCTATGGGTAAGGGTTGACAAAAGCCAGAGTACGCCCTAGGTAGTATGTTTCAATTTCCATGCGCCTACCTTTTATTTTTACCTTACGTTTCAAAGAATTTTCATCTTGATATTGAGAGAAAGCTTAAGATAACATAAAAAAAGGTTTTAGAGTCAACATTGAAATGGAAAACTACATATTCACTGCAAAGAGTTTTTTGAAAGATTCTTTTGCATAAATATTATTTATTTATAATAATTATTTAATAATTATTATTAATTATAATTTATCTATTTATTTATTTATTGATTATTATTGTCCATGCAAGCCTTGACCTAATTCCATTGCATTCACTGAACAAGGAAAGGTCTACAACAATTTTCTTTCATGTGGGATGTATATTTCTTTTGGACAAGAAACAGCATGCTCACCTGTTGAAGCTGAACAACCTGTATTTCCAGTTGAACTAATCTTGATTTAGAAGTATCCGCACTTTCAAACAGTTTGTTGTCTGTTGCAAAAATAAATGCATAAAATCAAAATGATGATTCTTACTTGCTACAGTGGAAGCTCTCATCAAGGACAATCTTGTAAGCAGTCACAGCTCTACTAACGGCCACCCTCACAAAAGGTGTGCAGAATGAGGCAAAACATTTCCTTATTTAATCTTTTGTTTTTTAACACTGTTGGTATTGTCAAGTCAAGTTGGCTAATCTTTTTACTTTCTTTTCTTTAGAGGAAGCAAACCATAAATTTGTGTGTACCGTAATATTATATCCTTAAATAATAGTCGTCCCTTGATTAATCACCTCCCTCGAATAATCCCCCACCCCGCTCCTAGACGGAAATATTGAAAATGATTGCCTACCCCCACCCCCACCCCACTTGCCATCTTTTCTTCCCTGTCAAGGTGAAGTGGAATCTGATCCAGCAAAACTGATCAGTGACGATTCAAGCTCTGACGCAGATGACGTTGACACTGAAAATTAATCAAGTAACCAAATTTGGAACAGTTAGAAATTCCATGTTCAGTTTGTTTGACGTGATCATTTTTTGATTTATTGGGATAAAAAAAACACCAAAATATTTAGGGCATGACTTCCAGAGAGCAAAATTTGAAAGAATTGCCTCCCTCAAAATGTCACCCCCTTTTTTGTGCAAAAAAATTAATAAAAATCACCCCTGGCTATTATTATTATTATTATTATTATTTTTTATTTCAATATTTATCCAGGGGCATCCAATTTAGCAGAGCTAGTTTAATTGGAGCCCTGACGAGGAATGGTACATTGCACACAATAAACCAGGAGATTAAAGGGAACAGCTAAGTTGGAATAATAACAATGTTTTACACAGCATTTTTAGATAGAATTTGCTAACAACAATGATGATGGTTAGGCCATGTTTCATTACAATACAAGGTTAATGTGTATCATATGCTTTGCAATGAAATAGCATGTCATCATCCATGAACCAGATATACACGAAAAGCCTGCATGATGTTCAAAAAAATATATATACAAGAAATGAATTCAACAATATAATTATTTCTTTGAAAATTATCCATTTTTCCATTTCTTCCATATATAAAACAATACGCAAAATTTTCAATTTTGACAGCGTTGTAGTTAAGCTTGAACATAATTTTGTTTTGGTTTCCAAGAAGTCTCAGTGCAAACACTCACGTTTCGTTAATATTTTGCGATCAAAATCTTTCACTTTTAAATTTTAGCCAAGGCTTGACCTGCTCTTTTTTATCTTAAGTTTGTGGTAAAAATGTTGCAGCGACAGGAAATATTTGGAGTTCGAACCGGATTTCATCAAGAGTTGGCACGATATCATTTTTCTTGCATTGACAAGTGCAAAGGCTTTATTTTATTAAAAGTATTCGATCTGTTCAAGGAAAGTCTTAAATGACTAGATTCCATCCTCTTTACTCCAAATGAATCATATAATGCATATAGCATTTTTGAATCTTGTTAACGTCAACTTAAGTCTCTGATGAAAAGTTCCGGAAACAAATCTGTTTAACTTTAAATGATATAGCTTCAGCATGACAGAAAATTGTGCGAACAGACAGTCAGCTTAAATTTGCTTGGTTTATCACATTCTAACGAGGACAGTAGCACTTGAGCTTTGACTTACGTTCCCTTATGACGTCTTTAAAGCAGTGCCACTCCAGACGATCTCTTGCTTCTAATCGTTTCGATATTTTTTTTCTCCAACTAAGTCGTTCCCCTCCCGCCATCTTGAACGACTGGGATTGATCGTGCAACTTCATCCGCGTGACTCCTTGTGAGACATGGTGCCAAAGAGGTTAGTGAGCCTGCAGAAAAAAGCGGTTTTTCTGCTATACAGCCACGTACTTTATATACGGTTATCTATTAGTTTTCCAAACACAATGGCGGAAAAGTATTGTCGTCTGTTAGAAGGCAAAGAGGCAAGCGATTTTGTCGCTTCTATGGATGCTTTTATTTTTGATTGCGATGGTCAGTAAACAAAGCAACTTCGTAGATAATGAGGTGTAAGATTTCAAAGCTAATAATAATATTTTTTGTCTTAATTATTTCACAAATTCTTTAGGGGTGCTTTGGAACGAAGCCGGCCCTCTTGACGGAGCAGTTGAAGTGTTACAAGAACTTCGAAAATTGGTAATAATGAAACTAAGAGTATTTTCACAAAGCATTTAAAGGAATCCCCGCCTTTCTCTCTGGGCTGTCCCGTTTAACATCCACACCCCCTAATGGTGAGGTGTTTTTGGCCCGGACCCCTTCAGAACATTTTTCTTGGGGAATGCGCCTTTTAGAAATCAACATTTTATTCTCAGACGCGCTCAGAAGAAAGTATTATTTTTGTTACATACCTCTCGTAAAATGCGGCAATGTTAATTGTCCCCTTCACAAAAGAGGTTTTACAACACTCTTCTTAAGAAGCTAGAATTTTGTATTCACCATCCCACTATAAATTATGTAACACTTCCCTTATTTCTTCAGAAATTTTTTCTCGGTATTTTCACCCCTAGAAATTAACATTTTGTTTAAAAAATTCTTTTCAGAAATTTTCTCTCCAAGTATTGACCCTGCTCGCCTGAAAATATTTCAGGCAACCAATTCAGAAAATCAGAAGGAGGGGTAGGGGTGGGGGTGGGGTTGGGTTTTGGCGGTGGTGGGTGTGGATGTAAAATGGAATGGTTAGGAATGGCCCCCATAGAGCAGGCACTGATAAGAGCTGGAGGCCAGGGGTGGAAGGTTGGAGATTGGAAGGAGACTGGTGTGAGGTTGCTCTGTGGGTATGACAGTGAGGATTTATGAGGCCCTCTCAGGGGAGGGGGGGGGAAACGTATGTCCCTTGTCTTTCAAAACCTGTCATTTCACACATATTGAGGAGGAAGCCATGTCGCTGTCAGTATGTCACTATTGTTTTTGCGCTTTTCTCTGTCACTGTCACAGTTTAAGCCCGTCTTTGTATCGTTTGTTGCCATTTCTGCTGTCTTATGTCGCTGTTTCAAGCTCATGTTGCTTGTCAGAATTTGTCAATTCCAATGAAAGTTTCGTCTTGTATGATTGTGTCTTGTGTCCTCCATTTTTCTTCAAAGTAGTACTGCTCTGCTTATTTGAACTGCTATTCCGTGGGAACAGGCCTAGGAATGGATACGATACAAAAAACTTATGTTGTTTTCGTTTGATATACCTTCATAAAATTTTTCATCTGAATTTTCATCATACCTTTAGGGGAAAAAGGTTTTCTTTGTTACCAATAACAGTTCCAAGTCAAGAGCAGAATATGTCAAAAAGTTTGAGAAGTTTGGAATTCAAGCTAGCATGGTATGGTCGTTTTCAGTAATCTCTCTGGAGTTTACACAGTCTCTTAATAATGTTGTTTTATTTTTATTTCTATTGGTGGTGCTTAAATTTGATGAATGTGTGGAGCAAAACATAGAATGAATTATGTTTTCTTTTCAGATTAGTTTGTTTAAGCCTTATGAGATCATTGCAGCCCTCCCTTATGCCACTGCGAACTAAATGTTGTCCAAAGGGTAGCCTGGTAGCATTGGCTAGACTGGTTAACCGGGTAGCCCAGGGATACCTGAGGGGGTGGGGTGGGGTTATAAGGGGGCATGTCCTTTTGAAAGGGGTGGGGATGCTTGTCGTACAATTGGAGTTAAGCACCTAAATGAGAGCAATCTGGGCATGGCTTGAACTTAAAATTGCCCCTAAAGGATACCATTTTTAAACATACAGGCCAATGATCTGTAGTAATTTAAATTAAGATTGTCTGATAAAGATTTGTATGTTATATGACATGCCACAGAAATAATAATAATAATAATAATAATGATAATAATAATAATGCCACAGAATGTTCCAGGTACACTGTAGAGTCTTTACATTACAAGTCTAGTCTCACGGGGGTCAAGATGGTCTATGTACTCTTTCAGGTTTGGGCCCAAGCATACATGTGCAGTCCTTTGTCTGTTAAAGGGGAAGGGGGGGGAGGAGGTTGCAGGTAGGCTTGAGTCCAGTAAAAAAAATCTCCAAAAATGGAAAGTATTCTATGCTTAATATAATAGAGACTAAGTTTCTTTCCTGTCAATATAGGAGGAAATTTATGGCACTGCGTTTGCTGTGGCATTTTACTTAAAGGAGATTCTGAAATTTGATAAGAAAGTTTATACTGTTGGCACGACAGGGATGGTGGAAGAATTTGATGCCTTGAAAATTCCTCATACTGGTTCTGGAGTAAGTCAGTTTTTCATTAATTTTAATAAAAGAAAACAAGAAGTGAGGTTCTTTACGGAACACTATACGAGTAGGATTCTGTCATTCCTCTTAGATAAGCAAGATCAAGGCTTGTTCTCCAGGGTAACTGTACATGTAAAAAAATTAGTTATTTTTTTTTCTTTTTTCTTTTTATTCTCTTAATTTAAACAAAGTTTAAATATATCTTTAAGTTTCAGACATTTTTCCACGTGCTAAATGCAGTTTATGGAATAGATCACCTACTCAGCTTGCCCTGTGTTACTAAGTGTGATTAATTTTGCGAATACAATTTCTATTAAAGCTTCTTCAAAAGTTATAGCCATATGTATACAAACAAAAGAAGAAAAAAAGTGTGATTTCCGACAGGGGGGATAGAAAACTCATTTTTTTTTTTCTTTTTTCCTTTGTATATAATTTATATGGCTGTAGTGTCAGTCCCCTGTCAACATTTTTTCTCTTTTATAGCCAGATCAGTCCTCGGGTGGTTACAACATGAAAGAGTGGTCAACATTAACACTGGATCCTGAGGTAGGTACTAAGTCTGATTATGTCCTTAATTACCACTATGTTAGCCTATCTACAGGATGTTTTTCTGCATGAGAGTGAGACAGAGCAGGAGAACAAGCATGAAGCAAAAGAAAAAATGAGTGCGATTTTTCTCCTCTCCCACTCCCTTGCACTTATGGTCAATATAAATCCCCGCAGTTTTTATTCCATAAATATGCTCTCGATCTAAAAAGAAAAAATAGAAAATAGAGGGTCTGTGAGCAGACGACCACAGTGTACACTATCTTGAAAAATTTATCAGTAATTTTTCTTTTTCCTCTTTAGGTTGGAGCAGTTGTTTGTGGATTTGATGAACACTTTAGTTATCACAAACTTATAAAAGCAGCAAGTTATCTTGCCAAAGACTCCTGTTTATTCATTGCAACAAATCGTGATGACAGATTTCCATTTAAAAGCAGTGATGTTGTTATTCCAGGTATTTATGTTGTTTATCAAAATAATATTCCTGGCCCTCCTGAGGAGGGGGGGGGGGTACTCAGAAAAAATCTTACACAGGGGGGCTCCGCCCAACCCTTTACCCTTTTTATACCATTTTTGAGACAAGAGGTACCCCTTTAGTGTACCTTTTATTGGCAAATGGTACCCCTTTCACATACTTACTAGTTTAAAAAGCTGCACCCCCTTTAACTGCTATAAATGCCCTGTCTTTTAAATATAAATAAATCACACTAAACTAGGAAGCCATAGAATGCACCTACAAACCATGATAATGACAGATTTCCCTACCCTCCCTACTCTTTCTTATTTTTCAACTAGTGAAATCCCTACACTTTTTTATAGGCCATTATAAGGAGTACAAACTCCCCCCTCCGCCCTTGCCCAGGCTACCCCTCCCTAACAATAATTGTTAGGGAGGGGTAGCCCAGGGCAAACAATTATTGTTTGCTTGAAGGCCTATCCCACTCTTCTGGAAATAATCAAAATCAATGATCAAAATCAAAATCCTAATAGAACCCTTCCCCCATCAGAAAATCCTTTTCCTAACTGAGAATTTTCATCACTTGAGTTCCTTATTGAACTGACTTTACTTGGAAGAGGTAATGAGTTGGGAATCACTATGACGACGATAGTTCGGATATCGGATCTTACCCATAGATTTATCTTAAGCCCTTTCAATCTTACATTTTTCATGTTTTATCCCATAATTTTGGCATGTGATAGGTCATGTTACCCCGAGCTGCAAAGGGTCTTACTGAAATAATTATTCAAAATGAATCATTCTGTAGGCACAGGTTGCTTCGTGATTTCTGTGGAAACAGCAGCCAGAAGAAAAGCAAAGGTCATAGGGAAGCCGGAGAGATATATGTTTGATTGTATGAAATTACGGTAAGAACAAAAAAAGAACTTAGCTAACTGGTCTTTCAGTGTTCAGGGTTACATTTTCAGGCAAACTGCACAGTCAAAGACATTTAAATCTTGTACTCATTCTCCATTAGTAGTAGACAGGAGGCCATAATTTAAAACAAGATAGTAGTGAGAAAAGGTAAAGGCACACATGAGCCAAAGGCCCAAATGGCCAGAGCTAATCCCGGTTTCCTTAGCATGAAGCAAGCCTAGGAGTATAATAAATTGCTACTCCCCCTGGATGGGATGCTAGTCCATTGCATGGCTACCCCCGAGCAGTATGTCACCAGTACCCATTTGTACACCTGGGTGAAGAGAGACAAAGTGGAGTAAAGTTCCTTGTCTAAGGAAACAATGCGACAGGCGAGGCTTAAAGCCTGGACCTCCATATCCAGAGTTTGAGGTGTTAACAGCTCAGCGACCACACATGCCTCCACTGAAAGGGGGGGGGGGTAGAAAAAGAACCCACCAATTTTTCTTCAGTAGAGCAGTGGGGATCCTGTCTGTGTACAAGAGTTTTGACCACTTCCCTTATTGCTGCATTTTACAGTAGAAGAATGTGGCTTCTTATCTTAGGAATCCTGTGATACATGTACTTGGGTGTCCTGAGGCACTTAGGGCTAACTGGTCTTTTTACAATTTTTTTCATCACTTGTCTGCCTTTTTGATACCATTTTAAATAAAACTGTCATACGACATGCATGTAATACATGCATGCATATCACCATTTCACAAGGTTCAAATCAAATCAGGTGCAACTGTCAAAAGGACAACTGAAGGTTACTCATCTTGAGTTCATTCCTCAGCTCCAAACCTTTGTAGTGTTAATTATGTTAATATTTTTTACAGTGGAGCTTTCTGCGATCTACTTCTCATTTTTATTGACTGTAATCAAAAGTAAATAAGGCAGTTTAGAATGAAAAGCCACCTATGCAGAGGGCTTAGAAGAAATTTAAAAAACAAAATACAATTAATGTTTTCATGAATTTTACCTTGATTTAAAAATGCTTGACTGTGAAGCCAAGAAAACTTGAGCACACTCACTAATCTATGATTGATACTATAGCAGTAAAAGTGTTTTCTTGGCAGTTAGTGCTTAACCTCACATTACTTTATCATCTTTCATCAGTCATGACATCAACCCATCACGAACCTGTATGATAGGCGACAGGTGAGTTAAACCCTCTTGAGACACAACTTTCATAGTGACTTAAACCCAAGATACAAAGGCAGCTTTCCCGAGCAGTTAGAGCGCTGGACTTGTCATTTGGAGGCCCCCGAGTTCAAGTCCTGCCCCGACCGCCAGCTGGACTTTTTTGTGAGTAGTCCTAGTCCCGAGTTTAAATCCTTGGCCTTGCTTGTAAAATAGCCAACTGGTTCACCTCCTTCCTACCAGTTGGGATTTTAAACCAAAGCATGTCGTTCCTTTATTTGTATTTCTTTTATTTAATCCCTGATATTAAAGCCCCATAAGGGGAGAGGATATTATTAAATCATTATTAATTATTGTTATTATTATAAAAAAAATTCCGTGACAAAAGAGAGCAGTAAAAGATCTTTGAAATGTCACAAAAATTTTGCCATGGGCTTGACATTTCATAAATCTTGGAATCCATACTACAATCTTGGACAAAATAAAATGGAACAGCAAACCCCCATCCCCCCCAAATCAAGGATGAAGCCGCGCGAAGGGCAAAAACGCGCCATTTTCCCATCCTTGATTTGGGGGGGAGGGGGGGTCTAGGTTTTCTATTTATTTTGTCCAAGATTGTAGTTCCTTTTACTCAGACCTCTTTTGGGGCCTCATCATGTTCCTCCCCATGAACATGGTGGCTCCTATGCTGACATTGTTAGGGCAAAGGAGCTATGTGATGAAGCCCTGTTAAGAACATCAGTCGAGAGTATGTGATACACTAAGAATCCCTTTACTTCACTTCACAAGCTCAAAGGGCATGCAACAAGTGAACATAACATGCATAGAGGATATTACATGACCACACGGAGATACAAAATTTCTCTTTGAGTGTTGAAAAATATTTCTCAAGTGAGCGTAGAAGAGAAATTTCGCATTTCCAAGCAGCCATGTAATTTTCTTTTTATTATATAAACACCAATGAATGCCAAACCATTTCACTTAAATAGTTTTTTTTTCCTGTGAAAGGTGCAATGTATTATGTAGCCATAGCAATGGTGATCTTTTCACTTGTGAAAATAACATGTTGTTTTCATGTGTGAAGCTATCATGTTTTCGCGCAAAAGCTGACCCAGTATCTTCATTGGTGTTTATGCAATAAAAGGTATTATAACCCCTGATCATACTTCACTGGGCTGACATCATAATTTGATTGCTCACATTTTTTCTAGACTGGGAACAGACATACTGTTTGGCAACAACTGTGGCTTGAGTACCATTCTAATGCTGTCTGGAATCTCATCTCTAGCTGATGTGAAAGACTGTCAAACTTCTAGTAATCTTGATGATAGGAAGTCTATTCCAGATTTTTATATGCCAAGTATTGAGGCTCTTAAAGCACCCATAAAACATGTCAGTAATGCAGCTAGTTAGCAACTAGTAGGTTAGTAATGCTCATAAAGATTTTTTTGGGAAATTATCTGTGAGCTTTATCTGTGGGAATGTTATACAAAATAATAAGGACTAAAATAACACCAAGACTGAAAACATCTTTTCTGTTAACAATTTTTTATTATAAAAAGGGCTCTTACAAAATGGAAATTACAAAAAAAATGTTCCCAATGGCCCCAGAACCAGGGCATTGCAGAAATATTTTGTTTTGTGAACTGACTAATGTTGAATCGTACTTAACATTTTTACACTGGAGTCAGTTAAGTAAGAAATTACTTGTGCTTCTCTTGGAGTTAGCATGCATAGCAGTCGTTTCTGTTTGCCTTATTCCTTCTTGTGGCTCCTCCGCTTTCCTCCCTTGGTTAAAAGCAAACAGAACTAACTGCTATACAGGTTGTTCATGTTGCAACTGGAATTGAGCGATAGAATTCTAGATCAATGTCTGGGGAAAACAATAAAACTTTAAAAAACAATACAACACCTTTGACATTTGGAAATAATATTATTTTCAGCACTTGCCAACGTCACCTCACAAAAAGTATAAAACATCTGAATAACAACATAAGCAACTGTTGAGATGACTGTTGAAAATAAAAGTTAATGCTTTGTGTTGTTTCTTAAATTTTCATTTGCCTCCTCCTATCAAAAAACTTCAAGGAAAGTTGAAGTTCTTGATCAGGGCTGTCACTAATAAAGAACAGGGGCCAGGGATTTCCTTCGCTACTGAGGCTACTTTAATAGAAACCAAAAGGAAACTAGAACAAAAGAAATTCTAAGCTGTTCAATTCTCCTCCTATTAATTACATATACCCAGCAACTTGCAATCTTAGTGACAGCCCTTTCTTGATATGGTAAACCTATAGGGAAAGTCAAGGACAAAAACTTAAACAAGGTATAAGTTAACACTGATAATCTGTTACAAAATGCCTTTAGTTATTCCCCTTTAATAAACCTGTACAGTATTATTTTGACAAAATGTGCACTGAGTGACCTGTTTTTGTTGTTGCAGAATCAGTTTGTCTAGGGATCAATAATAATATCTGTAAAAATAGAAGAGGGTCAGATGTTATCAGTGTCAAATTCTTGTATCTGCAAGGGATAAGAGTACAGCCAAAGAAGCTTGTTACAAGATTAAAAAATGTAACAAAATAATACAAACTCATTTCCTTCAAATTATAAAGGGGTTTGTACTATGACGTCAAATTCACAAAAAATTCCTAAATTTAAATCTTAGGATGTATAATAATAATACTACCTCACTGCATAGCACATATTTTCATACCAATAACAATATTTTTATAATCTTATTTTTTGGTAGCCTATTCCACTTACAAATTAACATAGCTTCACCTTACATAATTCTATTTACTTTTCTTTTTAATAATACTATCAATGATTTGGGATCAATTGTGGTTTCTGTTTAACTGACCACCTACCCCTCCCCTAAGTCACAACTATGTTGACTTAAGGGAGGAGTTGGTGGTCAGGTACCCAAAAACCTCCATTAATCCTAATTTTGTTATCACTTTATCTGTACAATGACTATTTAAAAGTTCCACTGAATTAATCTAGTTTATTCACAGGTGTTGTTGTTGTCGTTATGTAATAAAAAAGTATGTTTTTTTTTGACAAAAGGAGTTGTTTCTCTTGAAGGAGCAAGAACCTTTCAAAAGACAATGACTGAAATCAGGACAAATATGAATGCACTTCAATGTGATTTTGGAACCTGGTGGGTGGCTTTCTTGCCAAACTCTGTTGTTAACAATATTGATTTTGACTACGCTGAATATTCAACAGCTGAAGTTTCAAACAACTGGTTTCATGATGCGAACGGCACATGAAGGTGTAACTTGCAAACCCCTGTTGCTCCCCCCTGCCCCCATCCCACCTTCCTTCTGTATAAAAAAAGAAAAGAAAAACAATGGGAGACCAAAACATCACCCCCATAATCACCTGCTGCCAAAAAGCATTAGCTGTCTCACATTCACCACACCTTAGAGAGATAAAAATAGGTATTAAGTGCAAAGCTATGACCAGATCACCTCTCATTCACATCCCACAAAACAATAATATTATACCTATTGTATTTAATAGAGTTAAGTGAGTTGATCTGGTCCAAGGTTTTGTACTTGCCCCTGAAAACTGAAAAAAAAAAAAACTACATTTGTGTGGTAAATCAAATACAACCAGTAGAATATACTTCAACCTCAACATGGAAATAAACATTCACATCCCTTTCTGCTGATTTGAAATTAAAAAATCAGTTCATTCTGTGTGAAAGGACATCTCTATAAGACAGACATCCCTAAAAAAACAATGACATTTAGGGTGCATTTGATTGATCATATTCTGAATAAGAATACAAAACAAATAGTGACATCAAATTTTTGGACAAATATTATCGGAATGCTACAATCACCTTAATTTCTAATCTCCACCAGATTTCTGGATTTTACCACGGAATGAAAGCCAAAACAAGTGATTTTTAGAGCCTGTTCCCTAAATTCTTATTCTGGAAAATGGTCAATGAAAAGAGCACACTTAAATGTGGTTCTTGTTTTTCTTCCTTCATTTTTCTTTGCTCTCTCTGAGGAAGCTACCTCTGCGTGGATGCCTAGAACCAGTCTGTCTTGAAGGAAGTTTACTGTAATGTTTGCCTTGGCTCAATAATTATTATAAAAGTCGTTTCTGAGGTTTGTTCTATCGGATGGTTGGTCTGTTGCACTTGTAGCTTGCTGTTGCTGTTGCTGTTGCTGTTTACGTCTCTTACAACTTGCTTGAACTAACAGAACAAAAATTGGCAGAAGACAGAGTCCACACACTCCAGCCATGACGTATGCCACAGTGAGGAGAGCTGTGTCGGAACTTTCTGTTTCTATATATTCACAGTCCACTGCATCTGAAAGAAGATAAAATAATATAAACTTTAAGAACAGCTTGCACTCATTAGTTTAGTGATCTCATGGGTCAATAAGCTGTTTACTATGCAAGAACAATTTACCCATTAAACCATAATACAAGCCTCCACAGTCATTGTCCCACCAAGTAAAAACCACAAGTTTTTTACGTAGTTTTTGTGAAGGCTTTTTGTTCAGGCTAAAAGTCATAATTAAAGAATGCCCTTACCTCTACTAAATGGTCCACTAACTTCAGAACTCGGGTTAAGGCGGCCTTCGGCTATTAAAAAAGTAAACATTAATTAACAATCAAATAATTGCAAATTTTAGTCTGGGACATTGAGTTGTAACAGCTATGACTATCAGTGTTTTCTTGAAAGAGTGCTGCCTTCATAATGTTGAAAGCACCACACAAAAAGGTGAACTTTCAGTTACAGCTGGCCTTGATTAAAGAGGGAATGCCACGAGGATACTGCTGTTTTAGGTCAGCTCCGTGCTGAAGTCATTACTTAGAGATTTTACCCAAACACAAAATACTTCTGTGCAGTTAAAAAGAAAATACTAAACAAACATCATTAGGAGGTGCAGGGGTGGTGGTAGTGGGAGAGGAGGGGTGGGGGTGGGGTAGAGGAAGAGGAATGTTGATCTTCTGAAAAGAGAGAGGCTTTTATGTGAGGGAGACTTGCCAGGGGATTTATGACACGTAAAAACTGCCAGTAACAAAATCCCATGCCCATGAAAGAACTAAAAAATCTTTTATTTACCTCCACATGTTGTTGCGGCAAATCCTACTTGAACATTTTCTCTATCAAAAACCACATAAAATCCCTCCATGATAACAGCTCCTATTACTGTACCTAAATAACAAAACAATATTTTAATAATATTTCAGTTTATCTCACTCACAGAAACTTTTCCACAGCACCAGGGTAGGATAAGGTGTGTTAATGATGACACTAGAAGAGGATATCTTCAGTCATCATAAGTCAACCTTAACAGTCAAACCGACTCATTAATGCTTGAGTTCATAAAAGGTAAGTACTCCGACTACATGTAACTATCTGTTAGCGTATGCCACTGGTTCCAAGGAACCCTTGGCAGGTTTATACCAGACAATGTACAACTGCAATTTATCTCGTACTTTTTCTAGGATAGGCACCAAAATCACCACCCTATGTTCCTATCTGCGACTTAGCATTGAACCAGAAACATATTTATACGCTGTACCACTGATCAATCAATTTCCAATAACTAATTCTCTTGACTACTCTGAGAGTAAAATCCTTTAATTCCTATACCCTATCAGGGATTGAAAAAAAAGCCCTTCTGGTAGAAGAAAAAAGAAATTTCTTTCGCAATGGGCAAGGGTCCAGGCAAGTTATCATGGAATAAATTCTTTAACTACAGGTGATGTTACACGGGACGATTCGCAGCGATGATTCTTAGTGCAACACATCATTGCAGTGTTGGAACAATGTTGTAACCATTCGAAACAATGTCGCAGCAATGTTGCCATGCTGCATCGTGCTAAAAATCATCATTGCGAATCGTCTCGTGTAACATCACCCCAAGATGAGCAAGAAGTGACTGTGGGCAAGCACAATGTAAGAGCTGCTTGCCCAAAGGACAAGCTAGAATAATTCAAGTGTTTTTTAGCCCTGCCTATCCCAAATTAAACTACTTGAAAACCATACCATTTAGTTACCTTAGTAATAATTATTACTCTCATCTAGTTCTGTGTAATAAAGAAATCCTTCTTCAGATCATACCTTTATCAGCTTTAGTTATAGCAAACTTGTAACAGTGCTGACCAGGAAGAGGACCACGTTCTATAGTTTCTCTTAAGTAAAGCTGCCAAAAAACAAAATAGAATTTAGTGAGCCTTTACATAAGAAGAGAGTCCGAGCCAACAGCGTTCACACACGCTCTGATTGTCTACAACAAAGCTTGTCCTACTGTGATTGTCTCACCTTGACCGAGATGGCCCGGCTGAGCTAACCAATTGTGTTTACCGTATTTATTTGATTAATCGACCCTGAGAGTTAGAGCTTACTCAAGGTAAGTGCTCATTTGAAGCTGGGTGCTTGTTAAATTTTAACCATTTTCAGCAAGTGTAGTATGTATATTTTGCAACAAAACAATAAATGGTAAAATCAAAACGCAAAGATGTAACAATGCAAGGTTTCTGTAAAATAACTGCGTCTTAGTACTATTACTTATTCAATTTTTTCTTTGGGTGGGAGGGGGAAGGGGAGGGGTGAGGGTGGGTGCTTATTTGAGTTGAGTGGAAGGGGGAGGGGGTGGTGTGTTAGTGGGCGCTAATTCGAGGCTGGGCACTTATCTGAATAAATACAGATAAATGTAAACAGTTTGACATGTTTTGTAAAGAAACATATGAAAAGATAGCTTGCCCAAGGTAGCTCCGGTAGGCGGGTGACTCATCTACCCACGACAACTACTCTCCATCTAAACAGGGCCTTAGTCACCTTTTCGGCTAGCACCAACAGGCATATGGTGAATCAATTTGTTTTTAATTTGCAAATATTACCTGTGGAGGAATTTTCAGCCTAAACTCCTTTGAATTGCTAATAGATGAGAGTAGAGATATGGACATATCTGGAAATTCCTCCCATGGCGTCTTGTCATAATTCCAACACATCATTTGTCGACCTATCCAGAACTCTTCTGGCACACCCAACTAAAAACATGACAGAATAAAATTAAAAAGGATGTTCATATTTTTGGATGATAATTGGAACATTGCTTGCTTCCACCACATAATTTGTACTTGTATTTAGGGACAAGTGAATTGTACAGAATGTGTCTTGCTAGGTATACACAGGGCCCAACGGAATAAAAGAAAAAACAAGTTTTTAATTTTCACTTTTGTGGCTCCTCCTAACCTTGATGGAATTACCTTTTACTCGCTTCAGTTATTGAGAAAAATAATACAAATCCACCTTGATTACAAAGTGGACCAAAACGGGTAGCCTAGATACCAATAATTTTCATGGGTGTTTTCACATGAGTCTGAGCACTACGGAGAAAGTGTGTGATGTGTCAAACTGTTTTGGCATGGCAATACAGCAATTAGCTTGAAAGGAAATGAGGTAAATTTGTGTGATAGAGACTCAAAATGGCTGCCATTCTCAACTTTTATCCTCAGTATTCTCAGGACACCCAACAGGTAACAAATATTTTAATTAGCAAAAAGTCTGGTGACTTTTAATGTCTCTATAAGTGATGTCACAAGTGACATAAATGTATACTGCTCTATTGATAATATCTTAGAATGAGAGCAATTACACAAGAAACAGTCACATTACCCCTTTTAGAATCTTTACCTTATCAAATTTCTTGAGTCGATCAAGAATTCCTTCAAACACTTCCTCTGACACTCTGAGGTTTGTAGTACCACTGTCAACTATTGTTTTATCATAATTGTACTGTGGAGATACATTTTTGGGAAACAAAATCAATACAACTACAACCTAGAAAATAGTGGTAAAGGTAATCCAAGGGTGAACTCCCATGTATGGAAAGTCTCTTGCTTTCCTTAGACAACATCTACAGGTGAATTCTGCTATGATCAAGACCTTAGCTTGATTTAGCCTAGTTCGACCACCATTGGAACATACAGCTATGGTCTGGGATCCTTACATGGAGATACAGCTATTTTGAGAAAGGTTGTCAGAAAAAATGTGCTCGCGACAATCCCGAAAGGTAATATGGGATATGCTTAATACACTGTTCCTGACACTGTAGAGCTGTTGAGCCTACTTTTGTTGCTTTCCTTTAGCACTCACAGACATATGTCCATGGCCTCCCATGACATTTGTTCAAATTTAGTTGAAAAACAATGAACTCAAAACCAGCCACAATACCATTTGGAATTGTTGCATGCCCTTTATCTGACAACCTTCCTAGAAATAGTTGTAAACATCAGGAAAATTGAAATGGTACAGAGCGAGCTGGCTGCTTTGTAGTCAGGAATTACGAAAGTACGACTAGTGTAGGAGCAATACTTGATGAGCTGGGATGGAAATCTCTCCAAGGCAGAAGGAAAGCAAGGAGACTCTGCATATTGTACAAGCTACACTATGGCAACTTGGCAGCAGATAGAATGCCACAGCTAATCCCAATGCCGTGGGCTAGCAGTCATCTCAAATTTTCAAATGCATACAAAATACAATATTCAAGAACTAACTATCACAAGTACTTGTTTTTTTCATGCACGATAAGGGAATGGAACTCATTACCCGAAGATATTGCCACCCTGCAGAATTTGGACTCTTTTAAAAAAAGCAGTATTTCTATGACTGTATCCTTTTGTGTGTTTATTTTTGTTTACAGATTTATTTATTTATTTATTTATTTACTTTTAAAGACCCTTCACAAGAATCTTCATTTTTGAAGGAGGTGGGGTTTCGTGGTTGAAGAAGAGGAAAAAGAAGAAGGATAGGGCTGTCACTGAGGGCTGGGAGCAGGGGATTTCCCCTAGCTGCCATGAGCATGACTCCTAGCTACTTTAACAGGAGTCAAAAGGGAAATAAAACCATAAGAACTTTTTTACATGTACCTGTTCAATTTGCCATCTACTAATTAAATACATTAGAAATCTTATCGAAACAAACCTCTGAGAGGAGCATCTCTAGCATTTAAAGGGTAAATAATCTTTACCTTTTTACAATCCAAGTTAAGACTTTCTCCACCCACTGCGATGTCTGTGATCACAACTTCATAATACCATTTCTTAACTACTGGAGTGTAAAGAAGATCACCTTCAAACAACTCTTCATCCACTTCACCAAAAACCTGTTGGGTTGGAGAATAGAAGGCTTCATCATCAGACAACAGAAGATCCATCTTAACGAACTTATCCAGTCTGCAGACAGTTCATGAAAAGACTTGTACATATTATTGTTTGCCTGTGGATGTAACGCAAGTCATAAAGCTCACAAATTTAATAAGATCTACATGGAGAAAAACCTTTACTTGCTTTCTATATAATTATGTAAACAATAATCTAGCTGTTACATACCTGTACACTGTACCACTTTATTAAAAACAATAATCATTTTGAAAGGTTGTAAACAAAAATAACTAAAATTACTATACGATTTATGAAAACATGAGTTTAGAATGCTATCCATGAGTTGTGTCTTATGGCACATTCAATTGAGTGTATTCCAGAGTAAAAACACGCAAAAGTTTGTCATGAATCTCTTGTATTGTGATTTTTCAACCACTTAAATGTTACATACACTGGAATAAATAATTCATTTCAAGTAGATTTACAGACATTGCGAAGCAATGAATGCCAAATCATGATTTCTAGAGTTTACTCAATTTATCCTTATTCCAGACTCCCGTCAACCGAACATGCTCTTAGTAAAGCACTCCATCCTTTTAATAGCAATCTTACCATAGTTCCTGCTACGGTTGGTTCAGAGGAGAATTCAATTTCACTACTCCCGCAGAGTTGCATAGAAAATGAGTCCTTCACAACTCCATCATTGACAAATTGATCAAAGACAGGAAGCACACTTGAGTCAGGCTGGGCAGACAGAAAATACAGTGTATTGTTAACCCTTTAAGTCCCAATAGTGACTAACAGCAATTTTCTCCTAACGATATCCATACATTGTCATGAGATGAGGTTATGAGAGTTAATAAAATGACCACCTAAGAGAAAATACTTTGATCTTTATCAAATTCTCTTCACTAATTCTTAAAGGAAATGTATAGAGATCAGTTTGGAGAATTTGTATGTGGATATTGGGGCTTAAAGGGTTAATAAACTCTGGAATCTTCAACGTGATAAGAGTGGGTGGGTAAGGGGGTTTCATCTCAATAAAAACTGTGAACTTCTGCAATGAGATGGCAGAGGAAATTGGATGGCAAACAGTGTGTAACAAACGTGACAATAATAAAATTGCATTTGAACAATTTTTCCACCAGACTTCACCTTCCTTTAAACAGATCTTTTTGTAAAGGAAGAATGATATCATAGTAGTAAATTTATTAAACTTTAAAACGTCATAATAAATCACATTCACTTAAATCCAAGTTTGAGGGGGTCTTATATCTGAGGGAGGGACCAGATATAATCAGCTGTATTTTTTTGTTTGCAGGAAGATAGACCTATAACTGGGAGGGTTTATAAGGGAGGAGTTATAAGCGGCTGCTGTTGGTAAGCAAATAACTAAAGCAATACTGTTAGATGTCCAGAAACGACTTACTTTAGATAACCTTGGATATCCCAGCCCAAGGATTCCTTCCCACATTGAGCCATTAATGTAGAAATTCTCAGAAGACATAATTGATGCAACATTGACCCGCACAGTTGCATTTGGACCCTCTACAAAGCGCAGTAAATCAGAGCCTAATTCTCCTTCCCAGTTTCCTTGGGTGTACGGCACAGCCACTGGCCTGTCCAGATCTGTGTATGAGGTGGACCTAAAGATAATTTTCGAAGCATTTCCGTCAAACTAAGGTTTGTTTCAAAGTTGTGCAACATCCATGTCAGAGTCACGGTACAGGGAAGCCAGAGCAAAGCACTGATAGATGCAAACTGAATATGTTTTGGGACAAGTTCAGACAAAAAAGTTTTCAAGATCTTAACTTTTGTTTAAATAATTTTTAACTGAAAAAAGTAAAAAATAGTACACAGGTATTTCGTAGTTTATACTACTACATGAGAAATTTCTGCAATTTGATTGGCTTAGAACAGTGGTATTTCATCTTAATTTGAAATACTTACATGTGAAAATTACAAACCTTTTCCGGGTAGTAGTATAAACAAATAATAGCATGATTTGTACTTTATATTTGGCATAAATACCACTCGTGATATTTCAAAATTGTCTCAAATTTCACTCGCCTAACGGCTCGTGAAATTACGTATAACAATTTTGAAATATCACTCGTGGTATTTATGCCAAATATCACTACTAATCATGCTATTACCTATACTAATATCATAGGTGACGAATTACTCCTTAATTTTGGCGCAAAATTTCAGCGATAATTTGTAATTTCACATGTGAAATTACAAAATTGCCATGGCAACCTTCTGTACGTCTCAGTGTCAAGATGGTGAATGGCGATGGTGAATGAAGATGTCAGGGCACAAAATGACACTTTAGAAAACCTGAACACACAAGAGAACATCAAGGACTCTAACAGGTATTTTGCCGAAAAAGTCTGAAAAATTCTGAACTTTACAAGCCAAATTTAAGGTCTAAACATTTGAGAGAGTGGAGTTCTTGATCGATATGATCCAGGATAAACATGTCAAAAATCCAAGATTGCTAACGTAATTCGTCACCCATGATATTAACAGGTTATCAAATGGTATACTTGTGAAATTAGGGAATAATTTCACTTGCGATTTGTCCAATCCTAATAATTTCCCTCGCCTAAAGGCTCGGAAAATTATAAGAATGTGGACAAAACGTGCGTGAAATTATTCCCTAATTTCACTCGTCACCATTTGATTACACTTACTAATTTTTTATTTCAGTTAATTTTTATTTTTCCACTTTTTTTGGGTATGGTAATGTACACTAACGAATTTTAAACAAAGGAAAAACAAAAATTAACTGCAACATGTACATTCAAACAACAAAGCTCATTGTCTGAAATGTCCCCATAATATACAGATGTCCATACATGTATATCTATGAGCTCTTTGAGGCTTGGTCAAGTTAGAACTGAGCCAGTGCTTAAAAGTAGTTGACAACAATAAAAATATTATTAAAAACTGAATCGTTGGATGATGCAATTTTAGAGCTCTGATCGGCTTAGCCATTATGGTATGTGAGCCATTATACCATGTTTTCCAAATATGATAACTGTACACGTCCAGCTCAAAATTAAAAACAAGCTGAATATCCGGTTCTTACAAATAACGTTGGGAAGAATTCTCAATATCTTGTGTGTGTTTTTAATAAAACAATATGATTATTCCACTCGCGCTCACAGGATATGAGATGATCATAGCCAACTGATATCCAACATGCACTCGACTTGTGGAACAATAATTGTTCAATTATATAATTCAATTATTGTTCAATTATATAATTCAATTATTGTCAATTATACAATGTAAAGTTACTTGAATTTCACAACTTTTCTGACTTACTTGTCTGTGTGGAAGTAAAAGGGTAGGTATGGGTGTGGTGAGGCTGCAACTGCAAAGTTGCTACTTCCTGTATCAACGAGGACATTAATCTGTAAAAAGAATATGACAAAAAACTGTGATAAGAACAACCAGGGCTCGAGGTTAACTTTTATTGCACTTGCAAAGTTTTGCTGGTAAGATTTTTTTCCATTAGCAAACTTGTGAGACCACTAGCAAATTCTTTCCCTTTGTTTGGGAGACATCAATGATTCTAACTCGCAGGTTATCAAAATCACTCGCACTTCGTGAGTTTGCAGGCGATAATTTCGAGCCCTGCATGATTAAAAAATATGGCGGCAGGCTAGAGTGAATTTGAAGTGATTCCCTTTTTTAATCACCTTTCTCTTGAAGTTGTTTGTAACGAGATGAAACTTGTTCTGTGTACAATCGCTGAAGCTTCCACTTCCAAACTTTTGATTATGTTCGATTGCTAAAGTGTTCAATTGTGTTTGATTGGCGAAAGTTTTGGGTGAGTTTGACTATATGTATGTTCGATTACTGGACCCAATCGAACGATTGGAGTTCGATTGGGTTTGAATACTGAACATTCGATTGACTACGCCAGGATAGAAATAGAAAATTATTGTTTAATTATCTGGAATTTATTATCACTATTATGTCTAAAGTGAAATTTAGGCATAAAGATAAGAAGTTTAAAGAAATAATGATCACAGGAAAATAATATAAAATAAATACAATTTTTATCAGAGCCAACATGTCCTTCTTTATGAAAGTTTTGAAAATACAAGAAAATAAACTTACAGAATAATGATGTTGATTTCAAATCTTATATCTATCAATTACAAACAGCAATTTTTTTAATCCTTCAACCTTTTGAGAAGGGAAAACTAGACTATATGCACTTCACATAATTTATTTATCCTTCAAGCTGCTCGTTTAGTCTGAAAGGATATAAATGTACTGAAAAATATGTTTCACCAAACAGCATGTATAGAGCTTTGCAAACATCGAACGTCATTCATATTGTGCGTCCTCTCTTAAAACGTTTTACAATATTCAAGACTGATTAAAAAACATGCCTCGATCGAAGCGCTCAACATAATTTCATACCCAACAACTAAATTATCAGCAATAACGGTGCGTAAAATACTCCTTCAGTATCGAAATAAAATGTGTATAAGCATAAATGAAGCCGAAGGTTTGGAAGATAAGTGCGTTTAAGCAACAAAACATCATACATCTGTCCGTCGACTGTGAAAAGAAACCCACATCAAGGATATCTATTTCAACAAACTAATAAACTTCTTGAAGTGAAGCTATACCTAGACATAAGCTAAACTTTTAATAGCATTACACAGAAACCACTACGAACTAAATATGATTGATAGGAAAACTTGAAAAGGACAACTGGGCAAAGAAAAGTTATTTTTTAAGCCCAAGCAGAGAGGTGTTAAATTACAGAGGAAGATCATACATTCATCACGCGTAAATATTAAGTGTGCCTGTACTTACTCGCTGAGCGGGAGTACCTAGATCGGTTGCGATGAAATAACCTTGCCCAGGACGACCTTTTAAGTTTTCAGTAGGATTTCCGCGGCTATCTCGCAGGTCCCTTTTCGTTCGCCGAAGAGGGACGCTATAACTTCCCTTCTTTGCAGCCGAAGCGATGTCGAAGCACAAAATGAGCAAGAGAAATGCACGACATGATTGCGGGTAGATTTTCCGCATAGCGCGCTCTTTGAAAATCACGTTAAAATCCGATTGTGATGGCTTCTAACACCAAACTGTCCAAATGTCTTTACCCTAGGTAAGCCCTTCGATGCCAATCTACGGTTATTGCTGTGCGCATTTTGAGTGAAGAAAAACATCTTCACGCCATCTTGGAAGTTTTTCAGCAAGGCGCGGTTTCCATGCGATCCGCAAAGGTCCAAGCGGCTCTTGCATCCGACTTCCGGTTTAAATCATCGGAGCTAAATATAGAGTATGAACTTTACGAAAAGTGAACATCATTTCTCTACAAAGTTCAAGGACATTTTCTTTAAGGTCTGCTGTTGCTGTAGACTTCCTGTTTTTGATATCGTTATAAAGATCTACAAAGTTCAAACGTTCTGCTGACACCGGAAGTCGTTTACTGCTTCCGTATCACGTTCACGAAAATCGCGCTTACTTGCCGGGATTTGCATGGCAAAATTTGCCAAAATTGACAAACGTACCAAAGTTTTTAATAAAACTGATAGCGCATATTGTATATTAATTTTGGGAAAATTGTGATTTGGGAAAGTTGAAGCTTTTTAGATCGACATCGCTGAAGGAAATTCTCCACTGAAGCAAAACATTTGTGCCGTGGAAGAGATAATCCTCTCGAGTTTGTTTAGTCTACCGACAGTACCTTTGAGAGAGAAATGACCAGAATAACAGAATAAAACTTGTAACTTTGACCTATTTGCAGTTCAAAGCAAGAAGTACAGTCAAAAGTGGAACTCACTGCACTGTAAATGAAAACCGAACAAATAGCAATGAAAGACTGGGAAGTGGGAAATGGAAAAGGAACGAATATAGGCCCCAGTCCTCCCATTTGATACTCAATCCAATATGGCGGACACGTGTACAAATTATTCGCTTGAAATCACCATGTATTTGCAGGGAGAATGTCTCGCAAATGGTCAGGAATTTTTAGTTTGATAACTCATGAATGTTCTGGAAGACGTCGAAGTTGTTTTATAACATTTCCGTTCGCAACTACGAGCTTGAAGATCTTACGTAAGCCTGTACAAGCTCACATGGATACCCGGCATGCATATTAAGCTCATAACGGATAGACTTCGGTGATATTTTTGAAGCTTACACACATGCTTAGGTTGTTAATGTCGAAAGGTAAAGCCGTAAAGCGCCTTGATGCCTTGGCTAACTGCCTCAGAGTTCCCTTGAGACCAGTATCTTCAGGTATGATAAATGCATAATTAATATCTGAAAATAATTTTATGTATTGATCAAATCGAAGCTTCAACATTCCCCGGGCATACTCTAGGTATTTGATCCCTTTCCATTTACAGAGGGGAGGAGAGTAGAATTTGATACCATACCGTAAAATTCCGAAAATAAGCCCCTCCATGTATAAGCCCCTCCATGTATAAGCCCCTCCAAATATAAGCCCCACAAACCGGTAACGCAAAAAACCCTCCGTCTAATCGCCCCTCCGAAGATAAGCCCCCCGGGGGCTTGTACTTGGAAAATTGCCCTCAAATACAAAGTAAAACAAAGCAAAAACAGTAAATTTACTTCCAACTATAAGGCTAGCCCAATGGATTTTGAGACGCAAATTTCCCTCCGTAGATAAGCCCCTCTGAATATAAGCCCCTCCAAAAATAAGCCCCTCAAAAAAGGGCCTTTGCAAGATAAGCCCCGGGGCTTATTTTCGGAATTTTACGGTATTTATTTGAATAAGTGCCCAACCTTGAATTAGCGTGCACCTCAAATAAGTGCCCATCCTAAAGACAGAAAAAGTTAATAAGTGCCCAGCCTCAAATAAGCGCTCACCCTGTTCCACCCCCCTCCCCCTCTCACTCAAACTCAAATAGGCAATTGGCAAATTTTATTTATTTATTTTTAACAAATTGGTTATGTCAGTTTGCCATGAGAATTTTGCAATAAATTTATTCACCTGTGACTGGGGGATCTTCACTTTGCCCATGAAGACCCTCAGTGGGACCAGGGGATTTGCATTGGCAGGTCTGAATTAATGTAGATGCCCTTCATTACTTATTAAATTTTGCTTCTTTGGTACAAAGACAGATGAATTTTCATTATGATAATTCCAGAAACAGTCATAGTGTTCACAGTTTTCTTTTAGAATAACTCTAATATTGACTGATGCAGCCTTAAAAAAAATAATATGGATGTTACGTATTTGTGGGCAACCATTTTCGTTTATTTTGATTGAGCATAAGAAATGTCATTGTTTATTGAAACAGATAGCAGTGTTAGTATTGGAGATGTGAGTATCAAACTGAAGAAACCCTCATCTCCTGAACTGGTCCCAGTTAAATATGGTGAGTAACAAGACTAGTGATATATTGTCTTTAAAACAGTCCTGAAATATTGATATTTATAAAATAACTAAGATAGTACGTGCGCTCTGATTGGCCGAGAGAAGTGTTTGCATGAGAGTATGTAAACATGGTTGTGGAGTCAAGTTGCAGTGCTTGGCTTTTCGCGCGCTTATAACGTAAGCATGAATTTGAAAAAGTTTTCGAGTTCAAAACTCAACAAGTTTACTTTATTTACCAATTCCTTCGTCGGCTGAAACATGGAAAATCGTTACAAAGAAGGTGAGTCAATTTTTCTTCGCTGAAGCTGACATTTTAAGCGAGAAAAATCCGTATTTTGCAAAGCATCTTTTTGCAAAACAAGAACTGATTACGCGTACAAGACTTCGTGGACAAGATTTTGCGACTGGTAAGAATTTCTCTTTTAATCAGTGCCATTCAAAGAATTTTGCGTTTTTTTCTCGGGAAAGTTATTTTATAAAAGCAATAGAAAACTTTTTTCCTGTGTTTGCATAGCCTGATATAAACACTCGAGGGTTGGGAGAATTCTCGACAGTTATGCAAACCCTCGACTTCGTCTCGGGTTCTCTATTGCTTAATTAGTAAAGGTACCTTCAAGTTATATGTAAACTTTCTTGGATTGACAGATAGCCCAAGCACAGAAGTCATAGTACATGTATGAGAGTCAAAAATAGCAATAAATTATAAAAATATGGTGTACTTTTTTGGGGGGGAGGGGGGGTGGGGAGGGACATTTCAAAGTGATTCCAGTAAGTTTTAGTCATGCTTTTGTCCCCTCCGTCAATAAATTGTAACTTTTTATATAATAGTAGGACTAGTACATAAATACATTGTACATGACTAAAACTCACTGGAATTGCTCCAAAATGGCTCAAAATGCCAAAAGAGCATACAGTAAATAAAACATGAAGACAAAGTAAGGAATTTTGCTGTATTTTTATTACTTATTTTCACTCCTAAATACTGATCCCTAAAATAATGATTCAAACTCTTACAGCTCCCTTTGCTTAACATGCATACGTGAGCCTATTAGAATATTAGGATAATTTAGCAGTTTATCAGAGGTCGGATGAAACTGTTTCGCAGTAGATGACTGGACAATGACTGGACTGGATTGGTTCAACTCTTTAATCATGGTTAACTGGTTAGGGATAGCATTATAGGTGTTAATCCATTACGGTCTGATCCAGATTTTGTCACTCCTATTCCAGACACCTTTTTAACTCTCACACAGGATGCAACACAATATTAACTCAGCACCCAATATTTCTTCTTTCTCTCTTTTTTTAAGCGAGTGGAGAGCTTCCTCAGTATGTTCTAAAAAATTTGAGATGGATCATGCAAAAGGTATATTAATAACTATTAATAATAAATAATTAATAATTAGTAATTAATAATATTAATAATCATTATACTGTGAATATTGTCAGTGCTTGTTGTAGCAAGAAGTGATATTTGTGGAGTGGAAAGATGTGTTAATCTCCCACAGAGCCATTTTTGTCTTGTCAAGCAAAGCTCTTGATTGTGGAGGCAAAAATGGCTGCGCGAAATAGTAGTTGATATCATTTGTTGATGCACATTCTTTTAAAACAGGACAAACTGGGTCAGGATGTGTTTCTCATTGGATCTCCAGGACCATCCAGGAGACTACTGGCCATGCAGTACCTGGTAAATCTAATGATTAATAAATTTTTATATATTTTATATTACAATAATTTGTTTCTCCTAGGAAATACATGCTCTCTGATTGGTCTCACAAATTTACATGTCACTGATTATTTTTATTTATAGCACCCTGTTTGTTCACATCATTAAGTCATTAAGAGATACATACTGGTATCCAATATTATTGAAAATACCAAGCTATTTCAAGCCTTCTTCACAAATAATTCAAGCCTCTCTAAAAACCTTTTGAAATAACATAAGGTTGAGGCTAACAATAATATTAGTAAAAATAATAATGATAATAATTTGATAACCTATATAGCACTATTTACATTATGGTGATCAATAGCACTTTACAAAATAAAAAATAATGTATATATTTCAAACATTTATTTATTAAATAAGAAATAATTTTTAAAATGCAGACCAAAACAAAATTTTGGCTGATCAGCTTCAACAAATGCTTTGAACTGCTTTGAAGTGAGCTAAGCGCGTTATTTTGATTGACAATTTCTGGTCGGTGAAAATTCTTCATTCTTTTCAGGAACTGACCAAGCGTGAGATTGAATACATTGCATTGTCACGTGACACAACAGAGTCAGATCTCAAACAAAGGAGAGAAATCTCATCAGGCACTGCATATTATGTTGATCAGTGTGCTGTGCGTGCCGCTACCAAAGGACGAGTGCTTTTGCTTGAGGGAATTGAAAAAGCTGAACGAAATGTATTACCAGTGTTAAACAACCTTCTTGAAAACCGGTTCGTAAGATCTGAGATTTACTTCATGATATTGATCTTCATATTTTGATTGTTATTGTTCTTCTTGAGGAAAATTTTTTGCTGAAACGGTTTTTACTGGGTATTAATACTGTTGCTTGACTTACTTCCTACTGTGCTCTTTAAGGGAGATGCAATTAGAGGATGGAAGATTCCTGATGGCAGCTGAAAGATATGATTCTCTTTTAAAAGTAAGGCCACTGCTGACTTTGAGTGAATTTTACTTTTACAGCCTGATTAACATCTTCATCTACATCTACATGAATTGTAATATCCCCAAGGGATAGTTTCCAAAAAAATCAGTAAAAATCAATAAATGAATCAGTAAATAATTAATCAAAATCACAAAGCTTTACGTCAGAGTGACAATTCACATATTGCTAACTAGGGCCAGTGATGATTTTACCAACTTTTTTGTCTGTTCCTTTAATCCACATAATTGTAGAGATTCTATATAGTAACGGAGTCTTTACAGAAATCTCAACAATACGTTAGTAATCATTCACTTCATTTTTGGTGATGTGGTATCTGATCAAGGATCTTAGGAGCCTTAGAAAAGATCATTACTGTTTTTCTTTGATACTGTTCTATTTGATGTCAAGCCAAGTATATATTTACTAGTCCTGAGTGTTGCTTATGGGTTTGAAATTAATGATACATGCACACAAGTGCAACATTGTTATACTAGTGATTAGATTATATAATATCTTTCTCCTTTTCTTCTGCCCTCTTGAGAAATCTTATGATGGTGAACGCAGGAGATTTCATTGTTTGATCTCTTTCCAGGAGCATTCTGAAGAGGAATTGAAAGCATGGAAACTTGTGCGTGTGAGTGAAGACTTCAGAGTGATTGCTCTTGGGTTACCTGTGCCTCGTTACCATGGAAACCCTCTAGATCCCCCTCTGCGGTCACGTTTTCAAGCAAGAGACATTCATCTGTTACCTTTTAAGGTAAGATTTGAAAATACTTTGTGAAATACATGTTACATTCATCTTTCAATTCTAATGTATTATTCATCCCTATGCCCAAATAAAGGTGATATCTTCAATTTGTTTTATTTCCCCTTGGTTCCAAGTATAAATTTTAATGTATCGAAACTGGTCTATTTATATCTGTAGTAGTTGTCCTGTACGTCCCTGGAATTTGTATATATATATATGTATATTAATGTTTTGTACTTTTTTCTCCTATAGGACCAGCTTGCTCTCTTGCAATCATCTTGCCCCCATTTACCACAAGAAAGGTTTGCAATATTAGCATTCAAAATAGTGTAGAGCCTCTTGTAAGTAACCATACAAATTGCAAAAAGTCAGTGGCCACTTTCAAGTATCAAACAACAGGGGATCTATTCCAGGAAGAGGTCCACCACAACTACTTTTTTGGAGAACATTTTTTGGCACGCAATTTCTAAGTTACAATGATTGTGTGTGTGAAGTTCATGAAGCAAACGTAGAGATCAGCCCATGAGTCAAGTGGTCGCATACACAGAAAAAGAGGTTAAAAACATTGGAAAATTATGAAACCATCTCCCAAAAAGTGGTTGGGTCACTTTCACAAGGAGGTTGCTTACCAAAGGTTCCAACAGGATTTACTTTATATCATGTTATGTAATGACCAGTGATGGGTGATATACAGGTATCTTACCATCCAAGTTTTTTGACACTGATTAATCATCCAAGGCATGCTGCATAATTTTGCACTTCATCATGATCACTACCACCACCACTATCATATTAACATCATAAGATTATCATCACCACCACCACCATCATCATCATCATCATAACCATCATGTCACTGATTGTAAGATGACCCCAAGGATCTCTAGGCATCCATCTCAGTCATGGGTGGCCACAAGTTTGAGCAGACTCACCTCTTTATCTTAAAGGGGTCCATTCTTTCCCATATTTGCTGCAAGAAAGACCTTTTTGCCTTTAGCAGGTTTCATCCTCATTATGTCCTCATTATGTTGTGAGATGACTTTTAATAGTCAAGGCTTCACTGAAAGATGATCCTTAGCCTGAGAAAACAGCGGACATTTCACAACACCAACACTGGTTTCCCTGCAAAAAGATGTCTGAGAAACAAGTGCGGAAATTCAGTACTGATGACATGTCACTACCATATCTGAGTAGTGCTTCTGATTGGTTGGAAATTTGGTTGTCCAATCAGAAGCACTTCCCAGATCTGGGTAGTGACACATCAAAGTAGGGAATTTCTGCGCTCATTTCTTAGATTTCATTTTGTAGGGAAACCGGTGGCGGCGTTTTGAAATGTTGCTTGTTTTCTTTTTTCTCAGGCTAGATGATCCTCAACTCTTTCGTTATCTAAGGTAATGATTGTAATTTACAAGTGAATTTTGCATCTGCAGGTTAGCACAAGTTGCCTCCTTTGCACACACCTTACAATCAACAGAGCTGGCTTCTGTTGGACTTCCAGATTTTCCAATTCACAATCTTGTAAATATTGTAAGAATAATGGTAAGTTTACTTCTGTTTTTTTTTTTTGTAGAAATGATAACTGAAAATATTTTATGATAGAAAACACTGTAAAATTTGTACATGAGATATTAAACCTGGTCGCTTTGCTTCTTGATTCCATAATAGCCTCAGATAAAGCAATGAACCGCTTGCATGCTTACCTTTTAGTTTCCTTGCAGGACATAAATCCAAAACATTCGTTGGAAGAACTCATTCACAGACTATATCCTCATGAACTTATACTTGGAGATGATGGGCAAAAAGTTGTCCAGGATGCACTCAAGGTGAAAACTGTAATTATTTTACAAACTTATAACATAAAATGATAGTTTTGCTAGCGCTGAGCTAGGATATGTTATGGAACCTACTTTATGGTAACCACCCAAAATGCAAAGATACAGTGGTCACTAAGAGATGATGACTAACTTAAAGCTCCAAGAGTGATCAACATCAGTTTTCTCCAAGTTTGTTTTCCAAGAGGTTTCACTAAGAATCCATCACTACCATGCCTACTATAGGAGCAGACTCTTCTTGCTGGACAGTTCTGATTTATAGTGAAATTTTCTTTACGAATGGACTGTTCTGGCCAGTGAATCATGACCAATGGTAAGCACTCTTAAGGTACTTACGATTTGCCAGAACTGGACGGCCAGACCAGTCTAGTTGTAAGGAGAGTTCCACTGTTGATCAAGACTATTCAGCTGCATGTAGATGACTTTATTCCTAAATGGTGTGCACCACAGTAATGGGTTTTAGTAAAAACTTTCGAGAGAACTTCTAATATTTCATTTTCAAAATGACCAATCTGGCCAGCCAGTTCTGACTTTTGGAATAAGTGCTCTTAGAGTACACAATTAACCTTCTATATTCCCCTCTTACTTTCTTTTGCAGACATTTAATCTCAATGATAGAAGCAACAAATCTTTGTTGACATCAGTTAATTCAATCAATAAATTTACTGCGGATTCTTCAGTGCCTATGGCATCTGTGGAAATCAAAACAAAGAAGTGGAACTCTGTGTTTCAGACTCCTGCTGGCAGTGAGGCAAACTATATAAAGAAGAACGGATCTGGTGAACTAAAGGTGATACAACTGTTGATAATGAAATGCTATCATGATAATTATTTGTTTTTCTGGAGTATAATGTGGAGTAACATTTTGGTAGTAAAACATGTAGCTTTTGCTTTGAACTAAGAAAGTAGAGAACGGCAACCCTATTTTGCACATTGTTTTACTTGGAGAAAAAAGTAAAAACTTGCAAAAAATACTGGGCAATGTTTACCAGGTTTAACAAGCCTGCATGCAAGGAATCAAGGGGCATGGTTTCACTTGTTTTGCTATATCAAAAGGGGAAAAAAATCTTACTATTAAGTGTCACAAAGATTTATATCACATTACAGTACTTACATACATTATTAAAACTTGTTTAGCAATACCAAGAAAAATAAAACAGGAAGAAGAAATGTTAACAAAAAGATAGTTTGTCATGCATATTTATATTGTGTTTTAATTTTGCAGTTTGTAATGACAGAATCTCATTCCAAGGTGTTGGCAGACATGTTGGAGTCACATTCAGTTCATGATTTCTGTTTAGTGGGACCCAAAGTAAGAAAGATGAATAATAATTTAAAATTTATTTACTTCTGTTAATTTTTGTTTCATTTATAGTTACTTAACATAGAATGCTCTAGCTGTCTTGTTAGCCCTTTAGGTCCCAAGAGTGGCTGTTTCGTAAGGGAACTAAGACGATCCACTACCGAAGAATACTCGAAATCGTATAACTAATAATATATTTATTTGATCTGAAATTAAAATGTACAATGTATTCTAATTAACTAAATCAATTGGTAATAAATGAAACAATTAAAACGAGCGAAGCAGGAATAACTGATATTATATAAACTTTTAACAATCATTATGCCATGCGGTCATTGATCGTCAATATCCAAAAACTCATGAAATCCATATAAAACTAACAAAACTAAAATGATTGACAATATTATAACATTGATCACAAACTTACTTCTATGGCGAGTTTTCTTAACTTTCCTTGATCGGGATAACCATGAAACAGTGTAACCGGTAAGCAGTAAATCACATGAAACATGTCCAATTCAGATCTCTGGTAAAACTAAACTACTTAATTAAAGTTGAGGTTTATCTACTATTTGAGTTTCCTGTTGGGCGTGTACGAGGCTACCGCAAATTCCTTAACTATGAATTCTTAGCATAGTCCAAAAAACTACGTTAACAGTGGCCAACGTCAATTTTCTCTAACAATGTTCATGCATAATCAAGTGGAAAGGTTACAAGGATTAATATAATGATCACCGAAGGGGAAATATAATGCTTTGATCTTTTAACAAGTACTCTCAATTAATTTATCAAGGAATATATGGACATCAGTCTCAAGCCCTTGTATGTGGATAATGGGGCTGAAAGAGTTAATATTCCCTTGATATGATTTCCTGTCAAGTGACACAGTTGATTGATCATGATTTATGAGACTGGATATGAGACTTATTGCAGTGCTTTATATTATGTAAGAAGACCAAGTAGGAGAGGGCCCTGGGAACAATGTTACCAAAAACTGGGGAGAAATATTAGCCTGATTCTCAGACACTCCCAGTCGATGGTAGCCACGCGAATGCATGGCCACAAGTGAGAGTGTGCATGGCCAAGAGTAGCCAGGAGCATCCATGTGAGTTCATGGCCATGAGCAACCTGGAGCATCTGAGAATCAGGCTGGGAAGAAATACCACTGATTTTTATTTTGTTTATCATGTACTTGTTGACTTTATGTGGAGATGACTGGTTACATTAATTTACCTTTTAGGGTTGTGGAAAAAGTGTACTGGTGCAGCAGTTTGCTGATTTTCTGGGTTACAACATCGAGCCTGTGGTCCTCTTTCAGGTATATCAGCACTAAAGTTTAATGTGTGTGCAGAGTTGTTGTTGTTGTTGTTGTTTTTTTTTTTATCTTGTGGTGAAAATAATTGGCTGCCATCATGGTCGCCTGAGCTTCCAATTACTTTCGCCACACTTAAGAAATAAGAACACTCACTAGAAGGAAACTGGACCAACGTAACGTTTGCAAACACTTCTGGGACTGTTACTGGGACAGGGGAAAAAATTAGTTAATAGCTGACTGGCGCATCCCTAGTTACTATCCCAGAGGTCTTTGCGGAAGATAACTCAACCCAGTCTCCACGATTCTAAAGTAGCGAATTACCAAGAAGTCAACAGGGGTCGTACAGGTCATGGAATTTAAGAATTTAATTGTCAGTCCTTGAAAGTCATGGAAAATTGAAGTTTGGTTTGGTAGATTAGTTACTGCAGATGACAAAGCGAGGATAACGTAGGATAAAGAGGAGTAATTAAACAGGGCGAACGGCACGCATTTTAGTGGATACCAGAGTTTGTTTCTGTTGAACTGTTTAAGCCCGGAAAAATAGGCTAAACCAAAGTTAAGTGTTGAAAATTTTCGAAAATGACAGCTCTATGTAAACCTAAGGTCATGGAAAACTAGAAAAAGGTCATGGAAAAAGTCATGGAGGACCACAAGTTTACCAGTTCTTAACTGTAATGTGTTACCCGCGGTAAATAAAGTCATTCATTCATTCATTCATTCATGGAAAGTCATGGAATTTTAAAAACTTGAAAGAGTACGGAATCAATTCTTTTTTTTCTTCCAATAAAACAGGACATGACAGCAAGAGATCTTCTCCAGCAGCGTATAACGCTGCCCAATGGAGACACAAGCTGGCGATACTCTCCTCTGGTGATGGCTGCCCTTGAAGGAAACATTGCAGAGCTGGATGGAATTCATAGGGTAAACCCTGGCACGCTTGCTGTCCTGCAGAGGTAACTTGAGCTAAAGGAGCAAAATGATGTCAAAGGTCACTCAGTTAGGGACCTTACGTTCCGGCAAGGGCAACGTCCATGAAAACGTCGCTGAAAAATAGACGTCGCATCACTTTCACTTTTTTTCGCGATTATTCCAAGGGGCTCAGTTACTTAAAAGAAGGGAATCTGGGTTGGAGCTGAAGGGAAGGGACTGCGCCCTAGTTCTGACGGAGATGGTAGAATTTATCGCCTTACCGTTCCCGTTCCCAAGTAAACGTAAAATTTGGTCATTTTACATCGTATTTGTACAGGGACTGCAAAGAAATGTACAAAAAAGCGTGATACACGTGCAGAGTTGTTGTTTTGCTCATTAAACCTATTGTTTTTTTTGAGTTCCCGTTGCCGTCGCCCTCGTAGTTTCATAAGGTCCCTAATGCAGTAAAAACCCCCAAGTAAGAGCCAGCATTTTCCCAAGTTAGCCTAAAAAAGTTCTTTAGGTTACTAAATCTGTTCTTATTTTCTAAAGAAAAAAAACATGGTAGCTATGAGTATTTAGTGGTATTCAGCCTATTCCTTAGAGCCAGCATTTTCCCAAGTTAGCCTAAAAAAGTTCTTTAGGTTACTAAATCTGTTCTTATTTTCTAAAGAAAAAAAACATGGTAGCTATGAGTATTTAGTGGTATTCAGCCTATTCCTTACATAAAATCTGCATAAAAATTAGTATTTTATGTAAACATGCCTATGAGAGCCTGTTTCAAATTTTATACTAAACAGCTTCCCGTATAGAGAGGACCTAACAGACAATGTTCTTAAAAACCAGGGTCGTACTCACGGGTTTTTACTGTAATTCGAATAATCCTTGTCAGATCATTTGTGTTGCAAGAGTTATATGTTTTGTTTAGTTTTGCTACGCGCTGTTATGCTCTCCGTGTCTTGCCCATGATAAGTGTCAGAAGGTGCATGCGAAATAACCAGGGATATTGCACTTAAAAGAAGTACATTGAGGCTGAAAGTAATAGGATAAGAGGAAACCCTGGTGCTTTCACCAAATTGGTAGATAGATACCCCTCTTATGAACTGAATAAAAAAATATGCTGTAACCTCACGGCTAGTGTACATTAAGTTCATTTTACTTACTGGTACATGTATGTGAAACGTTTTGCCGTTCCATTTCATTTTAGTGGAATCTACTGACAGTGTCTTTGTGATTATAGATAACTAGAACCCTTTCGGCTTTCTTTCCTCGTAGGCTTATCAGTGAGCGAGAACTTTCCTTGTACGATGGAACAAGGTTATTGCACCATGAAAGATATCAAATAATCAAAGAGGAAAACAAGTGGACTGATGAAGAAATGGCCTCCAGGTAAGCTGGGGAAAGCTTTAAGTCTAGCCAAGTAAAACACAAGTACATGGTTACAGCAATTCCATTTAAAGGGGCTTTGCTTTAAGGACTTATACATTGAACTCACTATCTGTCTTCTCATTGGCTAAGAATCTACAGCTTATTTTGGAAATCAACGCTCGCAATGCATGATTTCCAATAACAATATCAATTTACGTTCCTTGCGACGGTGTGTTTGTCGTCATTTTCTTCAAAACAATGTCTAATAAAACAATTATTAGATTCCGTTTTCGTGATTTCCGGAATAGTCAAGGTCTTGGTAACTGTTATCAGCCTCGGCCTTCGGCTCGGCTGATAACACTTACCTCAACCTTGATTATTCCGAATATCACGAAAACCTCATCCAATAATTGTTTATTATCATTCGATGCAATTTTTTTTTCCTTTTCATTGGCCTAGAGCGCACCAAGTGACCTGCAAATAACTGCCTTCAAATAATGGTCTTCGCATGCGCAATGTCGTCCAACTCTGTTTGGCTTACTGTTTGGCAGCAAATAATATTCTACTCATGCGTAAAAGAAAGCACGCTTTTCTCCTTCTTACCCCACCTAAGCGGGTTGCCACACCTACCTGAAGTCTCTCACCTCCATGTAAATAGGCCCTGAGGCGACTTAAAGCTACACAGAAAGGAGAAAAGTTAAAGCAAGGACGTGATGTCACCGGAGGTCGAACTCTGGACCTCGCACACCGAAGGCCGCGCACCATTCAACTGTGTCATCCATGTTGTTGCATTTATGTGAGCCGTTGCGTGTTTTTACTCTTGTAGGGGCATCTTGTGCATTCATCCATCATTCCGTATCATCGGACTTGCTGAGCCGCCAGTTGTTGGTGGAAGCTCTCAGCAGCAGTGGCTCAACTCCGAGCTGCTCTCCATGTTTTTGTTCCATCATGTACGTCCATTATCCAAGCAGGAGGAAGCTCAAGTGATCTACGAAATGGTAAACAAACTTGAGTCGCTTGAGAAAACAGCCGGCATTTCGTGACGTCACTTCTGGTTTCCCTGCCAAATGACGTCCGAGGAACGAGCGCAGAAATTGCGTACTGATGACACTATCCAGATCTGAGTAGTGCTTCTGATGGGTTGAGACAAATTTCCTCCGTGGCACGACCAATCAGAAGAAGTTCCCAGATCTCGGTAGTGACACGTCATCAGTATGGAAGTTTTGCAGTCGTTTCTTAGACGTCATTTCGCTGGGAAACTAGTGGTGACGTGGCGAAATGTCGGGTGTTTTTTTAGGCTATAGCGCTTGTGGTTTTTATTAAACGCCACGAACTGTTCATTTTCTGAAAGCTCAGTAGTTGCAAACTAGTCGATCGTAATGGCATAATAAAAGGCAAAATCCAAATATTGCGATGAGCGCGATGAAAGTATGTCCTGTAAATAACTTAATTGTTAAAGCTTATTCAAAAGATTTAAAACATGCCAAAAAGATTTTGAAACTACACTTGTTCGATTTTGCATAAGCATTTTCTTCAATTTCTCTGGGAACGACCGTAATACACAAGAAGACTGGAAACAATGGTTACATACATACATACATGTTATTTATTTAAAGTCTTATACAATAAATAGTATATCAACTATTTCCAAATAACTAACTAACTAACTAACTGGGGGGCGGAGGGCGGGATGTAAACATGGTGCATTATGGGCAATGTGAAAATTGTGAATAGCGTCGTGTTACTCTCATTGTTCTCTTTGACATCAGGTTCCAGGTTGTCCCCATGATGTCATGGACAAGCTACTAAACCTTACAGACAAGTTACGATTGTCTAAAGATCCCACGGTACGTTGATGTTTCTTGGTATTCAATCTTTTGAGTTTCTCTCCATCACATTACACTGAGACTCCGTTTAAACGTTTAAACGGCGGGTCCAGGCAAATTTTTGATCGGACGAATTTTTTGTCTGTGTAACCCGTTTAAACGAAACCGTGCAAATTCTGTTACTGTACCGTTTACACGAGTCCGTACAAATTTTTGCCACTGCCAGCATTAGAATGGACTTTTTCCACCAAAAGGGCGAAACCCTGGTCAAAAAATCTTGGGACACTGGAGGAAATTTGGCGCGAAGGCGCACTTTACTAAATAACTCATATTCTACCTCTTAAAAAAGCTTGGGAGTGTTGTCATAAGAGCCTATCTCTACTGTCCCCCTCTTTCCCAAGCAGTGTTGATTGTGTTGAAACAAAACTTGAATGTATAAAGTCAACACTGCACCAGTTTTTATCCGTTCAAAAATTTGTCCGCACCCGGTCTAGACGGGGTCTAGGTCAAACTTACATTATGCGGACACACGCGGAACCCTCGCTAGTGTCCGCTTAATAGCTGTCCAATACAACGTAAATGATCTAATTGACGCCCACTCTCAAATAAAGGCCTCGTCTACGATGTTACGTTTGTCTTAGACGCCTCTCTCTTTTAACCCCCCCCCCCCCCCCTCCCTGTCTAATAGACACCCCTCATGACAGTTAATCCAAAATTCTAGGAATTGGCAAAAGGATCAGGATCATTCAATTTACTTTTTCTTGCTTGATTAATAAGGGTTTGCGCATTGCATCCTGTTTAACCCTTTCACTGCCAAATGTAACCAAAGGCAAATTTCGACCAGATTTCCAAATTTCATTTTGTAAAACAAATAGCACCATGTGTAAGTACAGGTAGAGAGCTTTCATCTGAATGGTCACATCATAGGATTTCGTCCACAGACTCAAAAGTTAGAGTCACCTTACAAAACTCCATCAAACACTCTTGCAGTGAAAGGGTTAATGTTAATTCAAAGTAAGAATAGACTGACGATGACGACCCTATCTATTAAACACCCCCTCTTTGACACCTAAAATTAACTAAACCCCCTGGGCGTCTAATAGGTCATTTACCGTATACAGGTTTGTGTTAGCACACTAATTTCTATCCATGTGAACTCTTGTACGATTACTGATCACTTTCAGGTTTCATCAATTGCATCGTCATTGTCAACAAGACAGCTTCTTCGCATCGCTCGTCGTCTGGCTACTTACCAAGCTGAAGATCTTGAGCATTCCATCCAAAAGGCTTGTTTAGCAAGGTACACAGCTTCACTTGCCTCTTCATAAAATGGGTCAGCCCGCGAACAGAACCCCGTTTTGTCTTCTCAAGTTGAGTGAGGCGGTTAATGGTTGCCATGAATACCATCGACTAATCGTAACCAACCAAACTATTCCAGGAATCACTGCGGCCAAAGCTTGTACCCATTCTCCCTAGAGTTTCTGAAGTATTTTTCCTATTTTTTGTCTTTAACTTCGGTGGCAATGGACCTTTTCAGCTTGTATGTTTTGTTTTCCCATTACAGACCACGTGATGGTACCCCAGAGAACTGTTTCTTTCAAATGTCGTCTTATTCACGCGTATTCACGTGCATATGTATGCATGATTAATGAAAAGACAAAAGGCAAATTCCCTGGAGAACATCACGTGGTCTGAAATGGGAAAACAAAACATACAAACTAAAAAGGTCTATTTGGAGAAAACTTCATCACATGATATTTATGAAAATTGCAGGCTAAGGATGTTTGTTTTGACAGGTTTTTACCAAGACTTGCTGCTTCCTCGCTAGAAAAAATTCTGGATGAATCAGGAATACACGTTGACAAAGCCGCTATCGAGCAAGAACAACAAGAAAATAGTGAATTTACATGTAAGTCAAGTTCCAACCACTTTCACTAAAAACGCATTTGACGATCTTTCCCCACGTAGGACAGGTTGAACAAATGACGTTATCCCATAGTGCCTCTTAATTGGCCAAAGTGTGAAATACCATAATATTCTTTACAGTGCTGTTTGGGTGGTGCTTCATGTGAACCTCACTTCTGCATTTTCTTTTTTTTTTTTTTTGCACGAACTGCATGTGCCGTTCATTCAAGTTTTCTAAATGCTGATGTTTTACACGTGCAAATCGTGCAAAGCTGAGAAAAGATATTGCAGAGGTCGGTTTATATGAAGCACCACCCAGTGGGAAATTAAAGAATATTATGGTATTTTACACTTCACCTAATGTTCTTCATTGTTAGTACGCGCGTTGGAGAATCCTCTCCCGCTTCGTGCCGTCAGTAACACGCGTGTCGGCATTTCCTTCTCTCGTGCGTTTCGCTCGCACGGGCGAACAAAAAAAAACGACTCGGTGTGCTTACCGTTTACACAGACCACCCGGGTGGAAATCTTGTGCATAAACATAAAACTTTGATATTTGACACGGTGGGAGAAGGACCCATTACGAAATATACCGTAAAATTCCGAAAATAAGCCCCTCCAAATATAAGTCCCTAATCCGGTAACGCAAAAAACCCTCCGTTAAATCGCCCCTCCAAATATAAGCCCCCAGGGACTTGTACTTGGAAAATTGCACTCAAATACAAAGTAAAACAAAGAAAAAACGGTAAATTTACTTCCAACTTTTAGGCTAGCCGAATCGATTTTGAAACGCAAATTTCCCTCCGTGGATAAGCCCCTCCAAAAATAAGCCCCTCAAAAAGGGCCTTTGAAAAATATAAGCCCCGGGGCTTATTTTCGGAATTTTTACGGTATCCAAACTAGCTAAACAGACTTGAAAAAGGGTAGAAAAATCGCGTCGCCTCAAATAACAGCCCATGTTTTTTGTAGCTTCACATACCGAAAGGCGCGAACCATCTGATTTTTTCAACCGGAATTTCCGGTTTTTCATGTAATAAGTAAAGAACTCTCGTTGTCTAGAAAGGTAGTTTCTTAGGGCACTATCTCGATGCACCTCAGTGTTCAGTATTCGAAGGAATTATTCCTTTTCGTTTTTTGATAACTTTTATTTTCATCAGGTGAAATAAAAGGTGGGAATCTTCATATTGGTCGGACAACAGTACCGGTTTATAACCCGGAAAACAGAACTAAAGTTCCTGACGTTCTTTTCTATGAAAATCACCAGGTAAACGCTTAATACAGTGTAATATGTTCTCCGTTCTCGTTCCCCGTTCGCCATTTTTCGTTCCCTATCCCCTGTTCCTCGTTTTAGTAAAATCTTTGCGTAGTTTTAGAAAATCCGACTGTTCTTCATATTATCGTGTTGTTGTTTTTTGTTTTGCTCTACCAGCATCTTAGTGTCATGGAGGATATGTTGAAGGACTTTATGCTTGGCGAGCATTTACTTCTTGTCGGGAATCAGGTAGAGTAATTATCATTTTACCTTTATTTTCAAGAATACTTAAACGGGAATGGATAATGGAACAGAGACACAAAATTTGGCTGAGTAAAAATAACTGAATCTGAATTTAAAACATTTACCGCGTTTTGGGGCTGTTTAAATAGACCATATTCACGATGCCCGCCATCTTTGCACGCGCTCAAAGACTGATGGGATAAAATCAATGTCACGTGGTTTCTCAGGGGGCAAACAAGTGAAAAATTTGCCATTACAAGAATCGTGGTTGAGTTTGTTTATTCTAGACAACCGAAAATGACGAACTTTTATATCTCAAAGGCGCTAATGGCAAATTATTGGTGGAAGTGTTCATTGTTACTTTGGATGCTGTCGCGACCGTAGATGTCCTCAAAGCGAAAAATAATGACGTCAATCTTGTCAATAGTCGAACTGTAAATTGTGCATGACTATTAAATCGTCGTCGTCTCTCTGGTATTGGCATGTTTTATCACTTGTTTGCCCCCAACCCTGAAATACCACTTGACATTGCTTTTATCCCATGGATCCTAAAGCGCGTGCAAAGATAGCGGGTATCGTGAATAAGCTCTATTGATGTATCTTTTCTTTCTAGGGTGTTGGAAAAAACAAGATTGCTGACAGGTTTCTGCACCTTTTAAATCGCCCAAGGGAATACATTCAACTCCACAGGTACAAGGCTGTTTATAAAGTTATAATCGCTGATGCCCGTCAAACTCTTGTCAAAGTCACAAGATGTTCTTCCTTTTTGAGGTTAAATGTGACTGACAATCGACTAGCTCTTTCTTCAGCCCGACACAGACGAGAAGGAATAAAACACTTTCAGAGCAAGCTAACGTACAAAACAAGAGAGATCAGGCCTTCTCAGAAAAGTCCTCTCCATTGTTAGTTCTTGTAAAAAAAGAAGTAAACTTTTGCGACGACGTTCATTGTAGCGCAGTTTACTATTGATAAATTAATGAGTTATGAATGCCTTCTAATGTTAATTGGAGAGAGACCACCACACCTGTGACTACGTTCCCAACTGTTACTGAACAGTGTGTGGGCTGTTTGACGACTTGCCGAATTTTTCTATGAATAAGATCTGACGGGGATGTACGTTTTATCGTCCTTATGCCAAAGGACTACAAAGTCTGCCCGTTTACGGATGTCACTACAAAGATAGCACTCTCTCTTCAGTTTTTTTAAGGCCCTGGGTGTTGGTTCGGCCGAGAGTTGAACCCACGGCCTCTTTTTTAGCAGACCGGCGCTTATCTAACAGTTAAGCGTGATCGTCTGGGTGAAGGTAGTGCTGAATAGGAGGACTGTTATTCACACATTCTCACAACCTGTGCGGTACCCTGCAAGCAGTGGTTTCTCCAGGCCGGACGCTACGCAGTGGTTTCTTTCCCATCGAAGCGTAGCGTCCGGCCTGGAGAAACCACTGCTCGCAGGGTACCTGTGCGGTAGCTATCATAAGGGCACCTTCAGTAATTTAGTGGTTAAAATAAATATAGCCCTTATCTTGCTTCTCCAGTTTGTAGGGCTAGTTTATCCGTCTCCAGAAAGCTAAGATTTCGGATCATCTGAAAATAGGATATAGTCTTAGTTTTAAGCTGATTGTACTTTCCTTTCTAAATACCACAGGGATACTACAGTCCAGTCCCTCACACTGCAGCCGAACGTTCAAGATGGAGTCATAATTTACGAAGATTCGCCGCTGGTTAGTTGTAGCAGTACTAAGGACACGAGTGTATTGATGCACAATTCTAAGGACGTAGTCCATTTAATTAGCCTGAGAAAACAGCCGACATTTCGCTACGCCACCACTGGTTTCCCTGCGCAATGACGTCTGAGAAACGAGCGCAGAAATTCCATACTGATGACGCACCACTACCCAGATCTGGGTAGTGCTTCTGACTGGTCGTTGCTCCAACCAATCACAAGCGCCACTCGGTTCTGGGTAGTGACACGTCATTAGTATGGAATTGCCGCAGTTGTTCCTCAGACATCATTTGGCGGGAAAAACCAGTGGTGTCGTTGGCGGCTGTTTTCTCAGGGTCATCTAGTGTATTCCATTTTGTGTTTTAACTTTTCCAGGTTCGTGCGGTCAAGTTTGGCCATGTTTTGGTCGTGGACGAGGCAGACAAGGCACCAACTCACGTGACATGTATACTAAAATCTTTAGTCGAGAGTGGAGTGATGGTTCTTGGAGATGGTAGACGCATTGTAACAGGTAATAAAGACACTTAGATTCGAGGACGAGGATGAGATTTTACTTAAAGTTTTCTTCGCGTATTCTAATAACAAGGCTCCCCGAGAAGCATCATTTCACTTTTTGTTTCGCCAGAAATGTGAACACGGTTATTTTATTGAAGGAGGCTAAGCCCTCTCTCAATCGCAGACTGATAACATTTGTTAACTTGTTTCCGTCACTTCGACATTTTCGCTAAAACCAGTTGTGGAGTGACGACGGCTATCGCGTTTTCCCGCCAAAATGACGCTGGCTCACGCGCGCGCACTACTTCTTGCAGTCGTCCTTTTCTTAGTAGATATGTAATGTATGTAATGCAACGTCGCAGGTTAGTGGAATTTCAATTAAATTGCATAAATTTTTCAGGTAGTTGTATAACTAATCGCCTCATTATCGAGAGGCCACAGACTTGAAATTTGACATGTTTTTACTCTGCAGGAGGTGACGCAACAACTTTGCCTGAAAATGCCATCAGAGCCCATCCTGACTTCCGTATGATCGTTCTGGCGAATCGTCCGGGATTTCCTTTCTTGGGAAACGACTTTTTTGGATCCCTTGGTAAGAGTTTTTTCAGTCAAATAGAAGTTTTAATTCGTTAGCTATTTTACAGACTTCTGTCAGCCTCACCTTTTACATGTGTACCCAGCTTTTGGAGGTGGAAGCGCAGAGCAAAGCAGATTTCCAATTTTTAAATAATTTAGGTGCCTCATTTCTCGCCACTATTCAACGCAATTTTTTATGTAACTCGCCTCACAATTTTGGTAGAACACAAGTTGCAGGAAAAATTGCCTTGTTCCCAAGCTTTTTTTGCTGGCAACAAGTACTTGCCTTGATCTTGATTGGTTATTTTGCATTGTTCCCTTGAGTTTTCCCTCGTTTTTTGCAGGCAAAAAATTACTTGCCTCGAGTTTTAATTGGTCTATTTTACCTTGTTCCTATGAGTGTTCCCGCGTTTTTGCTGGCAAAAGTACTTGCCTCGAGTTTTGATTGGTTTATTTTACCTTGTTCCCATGAGTTATCCCGCGAGTTTTGATTGGGTTATTTTATTTTCTATGACGCTCGCGATTGACCCGGATGTAAGACGTTGGCCAGAGTATGAAAAGTTGCTTAGGGCAACACCGCCTAAACTGAACACGTCTTCCAACGTTGTCGGGGGAACAAACTCATGTGAGCAAGTGGTTTGGATTTATTTCTAATCGCCCACTTTCGATATATTAAAAAAAGGTCCAGATAAGAACGATAGCAACAACGGCAACGAACATGTTGGAATGCAAAAGGTGCTAACTTTTCTATTGTCTGTACTTACTTCTGATTGGCTTAAACAGCAAAAGTTAACAAAACTTCATAAAGCAGTACATATATTCATCCTAACTTTCCAACCATCTTCCATATAACAAAATCTGGTCTCCGTTTGAATAACAAAGAAATCCTATGTGGGGAACATGTAAAATTGTAAACTTTTCTTGGCTATTGTTGTCAACTCTTGTGATTGGTCAACATCTTTTAACGCAAAAAAACACCCTTTCAAAGAAAAGTGTAAATGCATTTTAATGCGTAAACGGCCTTCATGTAGGTTTATGCATTCTCTGTGTAAAAATGAGAACATTCCTATGTGGCGAAAGCACCGTTGCCGCATAACAAAACAAATTGCCATCCACCTTACCCGGATCATTACTTAAAATGCTAACATGACTCCGAGATTAAAAAGTCAAAACTGCAAATTTCTTACGACTCCATTGTCTCGCAATTCGCAGAAGAGACTTGAGCACAAAGAAAACCAAACCGAATACAGAAAAATGACCAGAAGGTCTGGGAGTCATGTCAGAATTTTAAAACATGTATATCGAACGTGGGCTGTTGCTCGAGAAAGTAGGCTGATTCTTCAACCCTCTCGACGTATAGCAAAAATGCAAAACCGAGGAAAATGCAACATTACTTGCAGCAGTCGCTTGACGATCGCTCTTAGCATCGTAGCATAATACCTTTGGTTATATCTCCTTTAGCGTACACATTTTCCTTCTTTGCTTCATCTCAGGTGATATATTTAGCTGTCATGCGGTGGATAACCCTGACTTTGAGTCGGAAATGGTAAGAGGCTATTGCTATTTAAACCTTTTAGTCCTAAGAGTGTTAGTATAAAAATTCTCTTGGTGATATCAATGATTTATAAAACAGATTGGTGATGAGAATTAAGGACATGATCACACAAGATACAATGAGTTGATAATTCAACAACTTCTCGCTACTACTTTTATAAGAAACGTATAGGGACAGCAAATGGGAATTCGAATTTTGGTATTAGGACTTGATTAAAGGGTCAAGCACATAACACCCTTCAATGAACATACCAAATAAGAAAAAACACGTTGTCCGCTTTAGAAGCACACTGTTCACGCGCTTTTGGGGGAGTGAGGGCAAGACGGAAATAGATCGTATTAAGATATCTAAGGCTAAATTTCTGTGTACCAGCCCTTGGTCTTGTAGATATCTATGAATTGGCTGTGTTTGTCTCTTAAAGAACTCCCCTTGTATCGTAGTTAGCGGAAAGAAAACTTTTAAAGCGTGTTTTTAAAAGGCAATCACAATAAACACACGAGACAGAGTGTTTCGGCGTATGTCAAACACTGAGAAGAGATTTGGAACAACGTTGCCCAGTGAAGTATTTCTTAGCGAACTTCGAGGTGCTTTGATATTGCGATGAAACATTGTTTCGAGCGTTTGATATTAATTCTCAAACAAAATGATTTTGAAACAGAGATCAGATATCCAACTGACTTAATTCACTGATTTTAGCACTTTTTAACCAAAGAAATTTTAAACCATCCTCCTGTTTCACGTTTTCTCTCCAGTCGATGTTGCGTCAGTACGGTCCCAGCGTTCCAGAGGAGCTTCTTCATAAGCTGGTGAATGCTTTTGGCGAATTACGATCCCGAGCGGATCAGGGACTCATCTCCTATCCTTACTCCACCAGGGAGGTGGTCAGTGTTGTCAAACACTTACAGGTACGGCTACTATTACCTCTTTTATTTCCAGAGTCATTGGGCCCTTGTACTGCTCAGTAACTTAAATTTGAATGGGGCTTTTCTTTAGGATTTCACCCACAGAATCAAAAGTCAGAACCACCTTGTACAGCGTGATCAACAGTGCCACAAGAAAGTACTGCTTAGTAGCTTCCATTTGAATGGTAACACTTCAATATTTCATCCACAGACTCAAAAGTTAGACTTACCTTGTACCGCATAATAAACAGTACCACAGGAAAGTACTGCTCAGTATCTTTTATATAAATCATCATACTTTAAGATCTCATCCACAGACTCAAAAGTTGAATTAACTTTGTAACGAAATGATAAACATTACCATCGGAAAGCACTCCTCAGTATCTTTTATTTGAATCGGCACAATTAAGGATTTTCTCCACAGAAATCTCCATTTGTGCGTAGGGAAGGTTTATTTTAATGTCTATTTGTAGCGGTGTACCGGCGAACTTAATATTTTCAAAAACTACTGTTACGTTAATCTTAACAAGTGTTGTTTTTGTTTGAAACAAGCCAACCGCAATGCAATTTAATATTCGTTTGCAGGCTTTTCCCAACGAAGGCTTGGCAAATGTGGTCCGCAACGTGTTCGATTTCGATTCATACCACCCGGAAGTGAAAGAAGTTGTAACGGAAGTAATGCATAAGCATGGGATCCCTGTGGGAGCTTCCCTGACAAACATCAACCTTTCCAAAGAGTAAGAATGTGATGATCCGAGCGTTAAAAGAAAACCTAAGGAATAGATTGAGAGTTGGATCCCCTTATGAGTGGTTTTCGAAAAAGTATCATAACGTATAGATTTAGCCAAGGCCAAATAAGAAATGTCTTTCTCAAGTAACTCAACTTTTACTGTAAGGGGAAAGCAAACTGAATTTCACCTTATAAACCAAAAACCGTTCAGCGGATAACTTTAAAAAATACGTTACCTAAATGAATTGAATACCTGAGCTCACGATACAGTCATGTAACACTGGTCAGCGGATACCTTTTTTGACTGTTGTCAATTGACCATAATATAGATGTCCAATACCAAATTAAAACAAAAAGATTATATGTCTTGGACTTCTAACTAGTTAGTGTGCCATTTCCCATCCGCTAACATGGAAAGGTGGACATGCGCACGGACTATTTTGTCAGAAAGTAAAATAGATGACCAAATTTTCCTACCAATGGTGCTCCGCTGCGCGTGCTTCGCGCGTGCGAAAGCTCCGCCAATATGGAAAGCTAAGTAGCCACTAGCAAATCGTAGATAATATGGACCTTAAAATCCGACAACGGCGACGCCAATGAAAACGTTGCTGAAAAATGGACTTCGCTTCCTTTGAAACTTTTTCGCCCTTTTACCAAGTCACCCAGTTACTTGAAAGTAGGGAAGTTAGGTTGGGACTGAAGAGAGGGGACCGTGTCCGAGTTCAGAGAGAGATAGTAAAGTTTATCGCCTTGCCGTTCCCGTTCTCAAGTCAACTCAAAATTTGGACATTTGTAATTTCACGTCGTTGTTGTCCAGGGACGGCAAAGAAATGAAGAAAAAAGAGTGATGCAGAGTGCTCATAAAATCTATAGCGTTTTAAACGTTCCCGTTGTTGTCGCTGTCGATTGATTAGGTTGAGTTAGCAACAAAACGGGAACTTCTGTTGACGACTGCGCGCGCAAATCAAACAACTGAATTGACCAATGGCAGAGCGGCAAATTGGGTACCGGAAGTCGAGTTTCGTCCTTTCCGGGCGCTTACCCGTCGTCAAATGACGTTTCCGTTCTGTTGCTAAATCAGCCAATTTAGTACACTTACCCAACAGGACGGGAGAGGAAAGAAGACGGCAAACCTTGTGTGACAAGCGTGGCAATAATTTTGTTTGAAACAACTTTTCGCCAAACTTCACTTTCCTTTAAACAGATCTTTTTGTAAAGAACCAGAAAACATTGGTGTTAAGTGAAGATCACGACAAAACACGCAAGTAATAGCCCTGTCACGTTTGTCATACACAAGTGTTTTGCCGTCTTCTTTCTGCAGTCCTTTTGCGTTAACTCACTATTGATTGTAGTTAACCGCCTTATCCCAAAACTACCTTAAAATTTTATTTACCAAAAAAATGTTTAATATTCCATATTTTCAATTCCCCTTTCCTTCATTTCCAATCCGGCTCAGGTTCGAACAACATTCATTTTCTTAGGACTAATGTTTTTAGGTATTCTAAGTTTTCATTCACTTTCAAACGTTCGCCTTTGGTCCGGGTTGTAGTGAATTTGTAACTGGGTAAGATTCAGAGGCAGAAAATGATAATCAAATTGGGGCTAGCTGACCTACTGTACAAAGGATAGTTTACCTAATTGTCAACTTCGTCATCTGTATAAAATTGTAATTGCATCGTTAAGGATTTTGAATAAAGAAAGAAAACTCTGTTGTCAATGCCTCTTTTGTGTCCTTTCTCGTTTGTTTACCCTGTATTCGTTTCTAAGGGCGCTATTTACCGACAGTAAGGATCAAAGGAGGCGTTAACCAACCAGAGTTTCTCTTTCTGTTCGATGTAAACCTCGGTTAAACAAGGATTTTTTTCATGTTGTGTTCAGGTTTCCTCTACCTCCTCCAACCCTGGTCTCTACCTGGCAAATCCCTGGGGACGAAGATGGCTTCAATGCTGGAATCAACTGCCCTGTTGAGGAAAGAAGACTTAAGATTAGGGTATGTTTGGATTGGTGTCGGAATTTTTGCCAGACACCGCATAGGCACGTTTGAAAAAAGTTTTCAAGAGAAGCTACTCTACGAAATACCGAAGATTTACTTGTGTGATTATTAGCTTCTCACGGATATATTAGCCCTTTGCAGAACTTGGTCACGGAATGAACGCTTGGATGGCTTGCCATCCAGCGAGCCGTTGCTAACTGGTATCCAAGCACGTGACCAAGTTCTGTAAAGGGGCCTACTGTTAACTGGTTTATATTCTTCTTGCATATCACACGTATCAGTGCCGGATCCAGACCTTGAGATAAGCGGGGGGCGGTCATCCAGACCCTGAGATAAGGGGGGAGGGGCGGTCTCCAAAAAATGTTTGTCGTCCCTTCGGGTCTCAGTCTGCTTCACAGCCGTTTTTAGTGTCGTCACGCAACGCTCCTCTTGTGGGAGGAGCGTTGCGTGACGACACTAAAAACGCTGTGTAGCAGACTAGGCCTCAGTTTGGTCTAAAAATAATTGGGGGGGCCCTCCCCTAGATTTGACACAAATCCTTGCCAATGTGACATTTAGGACACGGAATGTTTTCAATGTGCGATTGGAAACGCAACTGGAACGCAAGTCATGTGGCGAATGTGAAGCTTTTTAACACAGAATATTTGGAGTGGCCAATACAACAGTTTAAATTTTTTTTTAACGCAAATGGTTTCACAAATTTCGGATTAACTAGTCTAACTTCTCAAAGCTTCCTTAAAACTTTTGTCTCTTGTAGATCTTATTTAGTTTAAAAATGTGTACTTTCCCAAAACTAGGGAAAAAGTCGTTTTTGCAAGTATGTAATTTTCATTTGTTTTGATTACCCTTTGCTTCGCAGGGCCCAGTCACGGTTGCCATAACTTCCAGGGAAATTGAACGAGTCAATAGTCGTTCGTATGGTTTCTCAGAACAAGTGGGACACTGGGATCTACCGATGCACGAGGGAGGGGTGGTCATGGACGTCGCTGTTGGGCCTGGTAAGGAGTTTTAAGGGCACAGGGCACAGGGATATGTGGGAAGGGAGTCTTTTGTTGCCATCTAACAAAGTGCTATTCTTGAGATCTCGGGTATAAGTTTTAAACTAGACGTGTTGCAGACTTTTCTTCGAGAAATGACTATGCGTAATCTCGAGTAAACGGAAAATTAAGCTTGGGGTTACCGAGATATTTAAACCCTGTGTGATTGAAATATTGTCGATGACAGTAAATGAGGCTAGTAGGGAACTTAACCACCAGACGTTCTTGATTCACGAAAGGCATGACTGGCGGCGCAGAACTGGATCGGGGACGCGGTTTACGCGCCAGATGCAAATCATTGAGCAAACCAACGTGAAACCATCACGAACGCCGACAGAATAATTCATTTGAAAATGTCTTTCAAATATTTGCGTGAAGTTTTGTTTCTTTCTTTCGAAGAAAACATGATTTCAGACGAAGAATTTCACTTTTGTATGACGAATACTCCTCGAAGAACGCAGAATTTGAACCTCTGGTTTCAACCCGAGAACTCGCGTTTTGAAGTCCGTCACCGCCAGTCAAGAAGGTCTCGACATCCGCAGTGGCTGTCATGCTGCAAAAATACTTCCGGTTGGCGTCCGTGGTACCAAGAACGTCTGGTGCTTAAGTTCCCTAGTGGCAACAGACGACGTGTATGTTAACTCTTCCTCACTGTCATAGAAAATTTCTGAAAGCGCCGAACATTTATTTGGGCTATGCACAAAGATATTGCTGTTTTATTTCAGTTCTGTTCTGAAGCCATTAATCTGTACCTTGATCCTAAAACATAATACTCTAGCTGTATAATTATGAATAGGACATCAAAAAATATTCATCAGGGATCCGACTAACCATAATAATTTTTGGGTGATTATCGCAGGCATGGCCTTAAAACCATTTTTTCAAGTTTAAATCTATTTCCTTTCTTACCATCCGTAAATATAGTCTTAAAAAGCAAACGTGGACCATAATTTTTGACTTTCAGGTGATATTAAGCCACGTTTTAGGTTCTCAGTTAGTGTCCCGACATAGTTTCTTTAACCACATTATACTCGTTTTATCTCTCTAAGAAACACATTTTGTTTTGAATTTGTTTCTAGGTGGAAATAAGGGAGACTGGGTCCACATCCTGGCATTTAACCCAGTCTCACTCTACTCACAACAGACCAATCAGGATTCAGTGTTGTGTATGGACCTGTATAACCTGTTTCCAAGATCTTATTACGCTAAACCCTCCCTAAAAATGGCTGCTTTAGGCGGGGACCTTCAGGGCCAGGTGCTTATTCACGAGCAGGACTCTAATTCACTCTATCTCTTGCGCCCTTCAAACAAGGAACTTCGTTCTCTCAATTTTAAGTCCATTGTTGACAATACCAAAGAAAAACTAACGCGCCACTTTTCGATTGAAAAGGGCAAGTTTGTTATGAGTTCAGAGTTTGCGCACGAAAACAAGATTGTTGTTTACCAAGAGGACAGTAATAAAATGGATGTAGTGGATTTAGTAGACGGAACAACACAGCACATTACCATGCCATTTGTTATCGGAAAGTTTCACCCTTTCTCGCGTGACCTGTGGCTCGTTTGTGAGACTGGGACCGACCGGAAGTACCTTCTTACAAAACCATACCCAGAAGCCCCCGTGCCTTGCGTTCTTCATCCAGTTACAAGCAATAACTTGGGCGGACTAGAGAACGAAGACTGGAAATCGATATCGACTCGTAGCCTACCGCCTGGGGCTCTTTCTTCGGCAGTCGGAGAGGAGAAAGGATCAAAAAGTAATCGATTGCTGGTCGGATCCGAGGACTATGCTACGATAGCTGTGGCCGAACCTGACCGGCTCCTTGAGAAGTCGCCGGTTAGTTTTTACTCGTTTGAGAAAAAGAAGGAACAGGAAAACACTACTTCACAGTCAGGTGAGCATTACTATCAGAAACAACTCGAAAACGTCTGTGGGGTTGGGGTTGGGGGGGGGGGGGGGTGAGGAAGAGAAGAGGAGCGAGTAAGGGTACCATGTTTTCAGTCTTCGTGGCACTTAAAGTTGAAGCGTGTAGCCTCCTCCACTGCACACAATGTGTAGGAAATGTTTGCAGCGTGTAGCGAGTCTACTGAAACGTGCTGCGAGCAATATTGTAGGCAATGTTGCACCATGTTTTTAGTCCTCGTTGTACGTAATGTTGAAGCGTGTAGCCACCTCCACTGAGATATGCTGTTCTCAATGTTGCAGAGCAAGTTAAAAACCAGGTTTCCAGTCCTCATTGTACGTAATGTTGCAGAATGTTGCGACCTCCACCGAGACAGGCTGCACACAATATCGCAGGCAATGTTGAAACCATGTTTCCAGTCCTAGTCGTTGCACTTTATGTTCCAGCGTGTAACAACCTCCAGTTACAAAACGCTGTGCACAATATTGCTTTGCAGGCAATGTTGCACCATGTTTCCAGTCCTCTTTGTAGGTAATGTTGCAGAGTGTAGCCACCTCCACTAAAACATGTTGCGCACAACATTGCAGACAATATTGAAACCAGGTTTTCAGTCGTCGATGCACTTAAGGCTGCCGCATGAAGCAACCTCCACTGAAACAGGCTTCGCAGAATATTGCAGGCAATGTTGGGCCATGTTTCCAGTCCTCGTAGCTCGTTATGTTGCAGCGTGTAGCGAGTTCATTTAAACATTCTGTACGCAATATTGCATGCAATGTTACGCCTTCTTTTTGGGCCTTAACACCTCCAATTTGTATTGAATTGTAAAATTGTTTTTATAAAGGTGATATTCTTTTCCCCGTTGTTTGCCATTGCCGAATTCCATTTTATTTAACTTTTTTTTTTCACTTAACATTGTTGAATTATACTGAACGAGGCCTTGATTGAGCGTCGTTAAACAATTTGATTGAACATCTTAAGACGTTGTGATTAATATTGCTGACCACTGCTCAACATTGTGTTTGAGCTTCGTTCAACGTTGTGATTGAACGTCGTTTAACGTTTTTCAATGCTGCCTGTTGACTGAACTGTTTGATGACAACTTTATTGGGAATAAACCTTCTTTCTTCCTCACTTGACATCGTGGCAAAACAATTCAACACGTCATATGCGGAAAAACAAATGAACAATTCAGGTTTTTTTTTTTTCACTCTCAGAGCCGAAGGTGACACCACCCATTGACCAATTTATCTCTGAGGACACAGTCCCTCCCATTTGTCTGCCTGCCGCGGCTCAAGTTGTCCGTCTTGTCCCGGGCTCTAGCGTTCCAAAGAGCGATAATTCCATACGGAAAGACGAATTGGAAGATGACGATCCTCGATACGTCAGGCCTCAAAGCCCGCTGGGATACCTGGAGGTTGCCGATGTTGGAAGAAGGTAGGTTTTATACTTGATCTTCTATCCCTCGATATGTTAACTTTTCTTTTCCAAACAAGCAATTTAAAGCAATTTAGGCCCGTTTCAAACGTCGTGCTACTGCCGTGCCGAACTCGATTGATCGAATTAAATTCGACTTTATCACGGCAGTAGCTCGACTTGGTTTCAAACGTCGTGCTACCGCCGTGCCGAACTCAGTTCATGAATTATAAATACATTAGACTACACTTAAAAGTTTGCCAAATCGTTTCTTTATCTTTTTGTTTTGTTTTCGGCAACAGCCGTTCTGTTCGACCGAATTTAATTCGACGTCTGAAACCAAGTCGTGCTAGTGTCGTTCTGCAGTCGAGCCACAGTCGAGCCATCTTAGCACGTTAGTAGCACGACGTTTGAAACAGGCCTTAGCCAAATTCAGCCATACGGAAATGGCCACCAAATTAAGTGAAAATACATTTAGAGCCTGTTTACATGACGGTGGAGAACCCCAGGCAGGTGAGGTAACCTGCTTAGGTGGGGTAACCCGCCTGTCCATGTGATCTTTCATTCTAATTTGATCACGTTTGAGTGATATGTGGGGTGACCCGCCCAGGCGGGTTGCCTGGTCTGCCAGATGGGTTACCCTGTCATCCTGTGTCAGACTCGTGTTATGTAAAATTCGTGCCAACTGCCTTTGGCGGAGGTGTTCATCATTAAAAGTGACAACAGAAAGCCATAGAACTGTAAGGCTGCAGCCAGAGCAACAAGTGAGAGAACAAGAGCATTAACCGCCATAGCACGTCGTTTGCCAGCCATTTTTTTTGTTTAAGTGCATAGCGGCCGTTCAATAATCTTGAGAAAGCGCACCCCGGGATGGCGTTGTTGTTGCATGAAAACGGGTGGTTTTTTTTTCTTTTGTTACCCTACTTGAGCAGGTTACCTCGCCTACATGGGAATCCCCACCTCCATGTTAACAGGCCCTTAATGAATACAAAAGATACAGATATACAAGGTTGAAAAGTATTGAAAGAGATTGCAGTTTAGGCTTTCGGAAACTATTAAACACGTCTTTTTGTCAAAGGTTATCACTGCTCTGCGGTTAGCTTAAAGACATGTGCAATTGTCAAAGTTTAAATCTCTTATATCTCTTTAAAGGAAATCTCAAAACATTTTTATTTAATCAATTTTAATTAAATTTGTATATTTCATACATTTGTAAAGCGCGCTGAGATTATGTAGCTGCTCTCTAGAAGAACTTCACTATAATTAGTCTTATTATATCATTATCATTGCAGTTTGCAACTTAAAATAAAAACGCTCTGGAGGCATATATTAGTCATACAGCCGTGATTTTAGAATTAATGTCTTTACTTTTGTTAAGTTTCAAGTAAGAAATTAGGAAACCAGTCCCTTCTAGCAGACAAATAAACCAGAGATTTTTTTACGGTTCTTTTTATATTTTTGCAGATCTGTTCGTTACATTCCATTCCCAGGCCGTCACGACCTTCTGTTATACGCGCGTTTGGCGGGAAAACCAGTAGTCATGGCACCCACGACCTACGAAGGCGTTGTATCTGTGGACGCGACGGGCCGAGTAAGACAGTGGGAGACTGGTGTGTCGAATCTCGTACGTTCATTGGAGAAGTGGAAGGGACTAATTGGCGAAGACTATCATGGGCCCTTACAAGTATGTTCCTGGAGATTTTCAGTCGCCATTTTAAACCTGAGAGGGCTCGAAACAAAGCTTTTTAAATCTAAATGCAAAGAAAATTGTTTTTGTGTGGAGATGGAAAGATATTAGTACTTTTATATCAACAGGGTAGATATCTTCGGCCATGCTTATATTACTGGGGGCCTTTCTACATTAAAGTAATAGTAATATGACTAGCTAAACTGATTTAATGCTGAAGGCCGGATTTTTGCGGCCAATGACGTGTTTTCACACCAACATTTATACCTCACACTCTTTTCAACGAATTTTGTACGCGTCGGGGTGGGAAGCAAGTGTATGGCAGCGATGAGAGCCGTCTCAACTTACCTGACTATGACCCGGATTCGTATCCTGGAAGCAATGCCATATGTGGATTGACTTTGTTTTTTGTGGGCCAACAAATCACATTTACATTGTTTTTTCTTCTTTTTCCTGTCTCTAAGGTAAATTACTCCAGGGAAAGCGGGGAAGACGTCACCAGTCCAAAGCATGGCAAGGTAAGATATCTGTTATGTAAGACGAGGAAGACTACAAGAACGAGATTTTCTCAATACTAAGTGGTGCGCGCTCGTAAACCAGCGTCATTTTGGAGGGAAACGCAAAAGCCGTCGTCATTCTGCTGCGTGTTAGCGAAAATGCCGTAGTGACGAAAACAAGCTATCTATAGTGTCAGAAGATTTATCATTTTGTGACCGGGAGAGGGGTTAATCTCCTTCACTAAAAATAACCATGTAAACTTTTTTGGTGGTAATACGCGCCAGAAAACTTTGTCTCAAAGCTCTTCCGCATACTCGTTCTCGTCCTTGAATCTTAAGGTCGCTATTGTCTTTGCTAAATCCCCCTGTTATGTTTTAGGTGGACCCAAATAACGCCCCACACGTCGGAGGGAACACTTGGGCCGGGGGTACCGGGGGCCGAGATACCGCCGGGCTGGGAGGAAAAGGCGGACCGTATCGTCTGGACGCGGGGCATGATGTACATCAGTTATCGGATGAAGAAAAGGACGCGGTGCCTGATGACGTCAAACGAGCCGCTCGCGAAATGGGACGGCGTGCATTTAAGCAGAGGTTAGAAACTACTTATGGTTTAACACCACATTTTGTATTCCTTTAATACTTGTAAAATGTATTCAGCATATAGTGATGAGCTAGCTGGTATGCTTTTATACTGGTGTGCCTTTTATGAAGCATAGGAATAGTCAGGATCAAATGTTGCGGATAGGTGGAAAAACGTGATTGATACCCTTATCCTCCCCAACTTCCTGGGTCACGCTTTACCAACTGATTGGTACTGCATGAAACCCTTAACCATCGTTCCACAAGGAATTAAGACCATGCACCTGACACCCAACTCGATAGTGTGTTAAGATCAATTGCTTTGTAAAAGAACGTGTAAAAGTCTTTTGAACGTAAACGTGTGGACTTTTCTAACGCCGTCTCTGCAAGAGCATAAAATGCAGAAGTTTGTATGCGTTTAAAAAAATTACTGGTGTGATTAAGGGTGGAGTTCCGCTGTCGCGTAATTTTCACGTGCGTAAATATAAAATATGAAAGGTGGCGCTTGAACGCAAGAGTTGAAGCTTGCTTAACTGGTGAAGAGTAATTCCGCCCAATCTTTTGTTTGACGTTAATTATATCTGACGTTAGGTTGCGTGAAATCCAGATGAGCGAGTACGATGCTGAAATGTACGAGTCTTTCTCGTCACGTGTGCGGCGCCAGGTCCAGTCCCTACGCGTCATACTTGACAGTTTACAAGCGCGGGGAAAGGAACGAGTATGGCTTCGAAACCAGACCTCAGGAGAGCTAGATGATGGGAAGTTGATTGAGGGATTGACAGGAGAAAGAGCGATTTACAAGAAACGAGGAGAAGAGGATCCAGAGGTATCGTATTTTAGTCTTTTCGTCGACTAGGTTTAGGCTTAACTTGCTTCGTTGTTTTTTTTTGTGCTATGATAGATCATGTGATAGTCCCAAGGGGACAGTTTCTTTCAAAACAGGTCACATCTTGATCGCACGTGTCTTAGGGCCTGTTTACATGGAGTGGGGGACCCCGGTCTAGTGGGGTTGGTTTCTTTTGTTTTCACGCTCTGGGGGACACAAAACAAAAGAAACTTGCCCCACTAGACCGGGGTCCCCCACTCCATGTAAACAGGGTCTTAATTTCCAAGAAAAGAAGGATCAATTTCCTGAAAATGTCATGTGATTGGCGTATAAGGCGAATAATACCTATAGCATTAAAGTGTTGTATGCACGTTCTTTATGCTGTGGCGGATCCAGCGGAGGGGACCGGGGGGCCCGCCTTCCTTATTTTTAGACCAAACTGAGGCCCGAAGGGCCGAAAAAAAAAAGTGGGACCGCCCCCCACCCCTTAGGTCTGGATCCCGCCACTGTTATGGACTATGTTACACTGTTGTTATCTTTTAAAAATGCTAAAACGTGTCTTCGCGTCAATTGACTTCCAAAAAAGGTACTGTTTTGTTATTTCAGACTATAATTATTAGGTTTTGAAATTATTTTCTGTCGTCTGTTGCTCTGGGATGGTAAGGAAGGACACGTATTGAAATTTGTAAAACGTTGGGCTAACTTTTTCAAGTTCTAGTGCTATGGCTACAAAAATAGTTTAGTAAGGTTTAATCTCAAAATCATCGTAAATTAATGAATGACAATGTTGTTACAAGAATTCTAAAAACTAGGATCACAAGCAATTCGTATAAAAACAGGGACTGGGTTACAATAATGATGATAATATAGAATAACAAACAATTCCAAAACGATTTCTAACATATAAAGAAATAAAATTGTCATACATGCAACTATATGATCTATGCGGGCTAACGATTATTTAAAGGTAAGATTGTACTTGGAAAGAAACTACGAAGAAGTCTTTCAGTCCTGCATTTGGGCATCGTAATATAGTTGTCTGCATTTCTCGTATAATGGTGATGCACACAAACCCTCGTCTTAGGAAGATGTTTAGAGAGTGGCCCCCCTTTTGAGAATCACCAAAAAAAGAATTGTCGTGTTACTGCTCCCTGATAAAATTTGTTTGTCATCTTCTTCATTACTCTGCAGGAGCGTTTTTGTACGGGTAAAGGTGCTAAGTGATGAATTCAGCACAGAAATAAACAGCAATATACCCCCATAATATCCCCTTTAACTCCAGATTTGTTTTAAAGTGCAGGTTCTTTTACACTTACGGTCTCATGTTTGTTTTTCGTCCCCAAATATATAACAAATTGGGGCTGGTATCAAACAGTAGGAGAGTCAGTAATCTTTTATGTCTCATCATATGAATGACAATTTTCTATTTTCAAGTTTATGTTCGTTTTATTTTAGCTTGGAACTCCTCAGCGTCTCCCTAAGCGCCTGCGATTTGTGGTTGATGTCAGCGGCAGCATGTATCGGTTTAACAGCTTAGATGGCAGACTGGGGCGAATGATGGAGGCAGCTTGTCTTGTGATGGAAGCATTTCATCAGTTTGACAACAAAATTAAGGTGCCTGTGTTTTCCTTATATCAGCCATCAGTATTCTGTATGCCTTTTTCGATGTGTCAGCACTTTCGAAACGTTAATACATTTTAATTATCGTCCACGTCATCACCATCATCATCATCATCGTCATTGTCATCATTATCATTATTATCATCATCGTCAACATCATCATCATCTTCATGAAAATAATTAAAACACCACATTTCTTTACCTTTTTTGGTTTGCATGTTTTATTTATATGCAAATTTTCCTACCATATGTCATCTGTTGATTCTTTTACTAGTTACTTACTCTACGTTTAAATTTCTGTTTTTATTCAACGGTTAATTACTTCTGAAATTGTATGATGTTGGAACATAAGAAACGTCAAGTTAAACTTTTCTTTCCGCTTCAAAAATGTGTTTATATTTCCTTGTGTTTATCACCGCAGTTTGCTTTTTGTTTCTTTTTCCAATATTTCGCAAAAAAATAAAAAGCTGTTGGTGATACAGGAAGAGTATGTGGTTTTTCAGTCTTTCTCCTTTTCTCATTTGACGGTTATCGGTCCAACTGAAAACCCTCCAAATATTCACTTTTACTCGAGATTGTTTTTTTCTCTCAGTATGATATCGTTGGCCACTCGGGTGATTCTCCCGAAATTCCGTTTGTCTCCCATGATGCACCTCCAAAGAACAACAAGGAGCGCCTTGACATCATGAAACAGATGCACGCACATGCGCAGTACTGCTGGAGTGGCGATCATACGTTGGAAGCGACGGATTTAGCAATTTCCCGGATCACCGAGCAGGAAGCAGACGACTATTTTGTCGTTGTGCTCAGCGATGCAAATCTGGAACGGTATGGCATACCCGCAGAGGCTTTTGGGAAGGCACTGACGTCAGATGCACGAGTAAATGCCTTCGCCATTTTCATTGGCTCGCTTGGTAACCAGGCAGACAGGTAAGCATTGTTGAAAGGACTTCTAAAGAACCTTTAACAGTCGTTTTAACTATTAAGTGTTCGTTCACACATTCATTCAGTTAAATTCTCTCCTCTGTTTCAGGTTAGTAAAAAAGCTGCCTTCAGGGAGAGCGTTTGTCTGCATGGACACTAAACATCTTCCGCAAGTCCTACAACAGATCTTTACTGCGGCCATGCTCAATTCAAGATGACCATCTAAACTATTTATTGTCATAAGAAAGCGGATTACAAAGCCTGATGGCACTGAACCAAGTGGTCATAACACATGTATTGTATTACTGGAAGACCACTGAATAGAATGGCACTATCGACCAAAGCGAAAAATACCATAATATTCGAAAAATTCCTGTTTCGGTGGAGCTTCATGTAGACAAGTGATTTTTGCAAGGTCGTTTGTTCTGTACACGATTTGCACTTGCAGTGCCTCAGCTTCTCTTAAATTTCCATGCCCTGCAGGCGCAGTTCATACAAGGAACTACACATAATTCAAAAGTCAGGTTTTGCACGAAGCACCATCCAAACGGCAGCTTACCGAGTAGACCTTATTCAGGATACCCTCCATCTTTGTACGCGCTTTAGGGTTGATGGGAGAAATGCAATGTCACGTGATATTTCAGCGGGCAAACAAGGGATAAAAGATGCCAATACGAGTAAGTGCGGTCGAGTTTGTTGATTCTCTCAAAACAAGACGACTGTTTTAGTCATGCAAAATGTACAGTTCGAGTTTCGACAATTTTCCATCATTATTGCTTGCTGTGCGAACGTCTACAGCCGCTACTGCATTCAGTAGAGTAACACGTATCGCTTCAACACATAATTTGGTATTATCGTCCTTACAAGAAAAAGTTCTTCATTTTCTGTTGTCTAGAATAAACAAACTCGTCCGCGATTTCTTTTATCGGCAGATTTTAGTGCTTGTTTGCCCTGTGAGAAACAACGAGGCATCGCTTTTTTCCTGTCGTCTTTAAGAGCGTGCAAATATAGCGGGTAACTTGAATAAGGTACATTTATATATATCTTTTTTTTACCGGTTTGAGCAATTGTCGGCTTACAGCTGACGTCATGTTGGACGCTTTCTTATTGTTGGTTGACAAGAGCAAAAGTAGCCTGTTCCAGGCTCCAAAAAAGCGGCTTGAGAAAATTTTGCGCGAAAACCGCGTGGGGGTTGGGAAGAGACGAGGAAGGTGGAGCGTGTGAACATCATTGTTGTCAATGCCTCATTCCGGTTACCAGCTCCTGGTATACCCCGTGATTGGTCAATTTTCACAGTTTACGTCAACATTTACGTCAATAACTTGGCTTCGCGCGCTGAGTCAAACAAACGTGGCGAGCGTGTGAAAACCTATGGTCGTTCTGTCATGTCAGTGGTTGTATACCAAGAATAGTCAATTCCGTGATAATTGCGGATTTAATGAAGTTACTAAAACCTATGATATTTGGTTATAGTACAACAAATTCCTGTAAAATAGAATATTCTTACTTTTTAGCGTCTATCTTGTGATGTGTTTCTCTACCCGACACAATTTATCGTCCAACCTATTTGTTCTTGCCCTTATTTCATTTTCGGTGTAAAAACTACTCACGGTTGACCTAAAACAAAGTAGTCTACATTACAGAACTTAGGAAAACAAAAGGTGCAGTGCTGAAAACAAAGAAAACGTTCACAGGTTCAAGTGTCACACCGTGATAAACCCACCGCAATGACCCTAATACTACTAATAGTTGACACTACAGCTGCCCCCGCTCTGTCTATTGTCGGTCAATAGTATTCTTGCTCGTTGTGTAGCTCTTTGAAATATACCGATTCATAAGGAAGATTTCCACACATATTCCATACAATAGGTGAGGTAAATACAGGAAACGCAAGGTTCCATGCACAGTTTCAGTTCGATTTACTCAGCTTTGATCAAAACATTCTCAGTTTCGAGAACAGTTTATTCTAAACCATAAAACCACTAAACCACTTTTTACATTCAGTTCATTTTATTTGCCGGAAAGTAAGCCTTAGAAATTAAAAGGACGTTTGATCAATTCACGCTCGCGCATTCTAGTCTCATTTTAAACTTTATAGCGGAAGGACATCATTCTGCTAGTGATAAGTTAGCCGTTGTTCACTCGTCTTGCTTGTTTGGGGCTGAGTCTTATTCCGGTCAAAGAGAGAGAAAGAGTGTCTGGCAAGGTTTCCAATCTCGTGTCTTGCAAACTCTCCTAGTGTTTATATATACACAGTTATACGAACCTTATAACTTCGTCTGTGCTTAACGAGTGTCTTTTGGTCCATAACTTTCAAAACATTTGCTCCACAGAATGTCACTGACAACACGTTCACAATTAATGTCACAAAATCTACCTAAGTGGTCCCTTCGGGATTTTCTGTCTTTATGTCATCCTAACCATTTCGTACTTGCGGGCGCAAACAATAGAAACGTCATCATTACCTACCGATTTCCCGCGGCCCCTCTTCAAACAAATCGAGATTTTTTCTGGCATACTGACTGTATATTTCAACTGTAAGTACTTTCCTTAATATACGCGCCAGTTACTAGAGTGCCTCCTCTTAGCCTCACCGAGAATCCCGCTCCTCGGTCTTTCTTTGTTCCGAAACCAAACGGAAACGCTTGACAGGCTAGCCTCCTCGGGATTTCGCCTTCTGGGCGAAATCCCTGCGGGGGCAGTGACGACAAGTTCGTCGCGTCAAGGAGATGAGCGAGGAGAAACGTCTGCCGTTCGCAGGCTAGTCAAGTTGACAATCCAGGCGCTCGTTGGACTAGACAACTTTTTCGGCCCCTCGAGTTAGCGTGCGAGTAAGATCTCCCTTTGGAGGGGTCGCGAGAAGTCACGCGTGAGCGGCAGGCGAAAGGAGACGCGAGAGTGAGAGGCACGAAAAGAAGGTCTTCCGCCCCTCGCTCATTCGTTCTCTTGCCCCTCGGTCTCCGAAGATGTATATTGATAAACGAATAGTCAAACAGCTTGTGTGAGCCCCCATGACAAAGGGACTCGAGAGGTCTGGGTCGGTCGGGAGGGGTCGGGGTCGGGGTCGAGACATCCTCGCTCCTTCAGGGCGGAAAAACGTTCTGCGCAAGCTTCTGCGCATCCCTTATCGCAGGCTCAAGGCGGGCTTTTCTGTGTGTTGACTGTGTTTGTTTTTTGCTGGAGTTCTGAGTGAAATGCACGAGGTGCGAACGTTTGCTCCCTGTAAAGCATTTTTATTTGACACGTTTGCTTTTTTTTTTCGTCGCTTGAAAATTACTTTGGATTCAGAACAACCAATGTTAAAGGAAAAACGGATCATTCCGTCAGTCTGAGGTGGAATAAAAGGTTTTGAACATTTCTTAAGAGGCGAGTATTTTTCTGATTGTGCATCCGATTAATTTATGAGTTGATTTCGCCGGGTTGAATTAAAACCCGCTTGTATTCTGTTATTAGTAGTTACGGTTACTGTTTTTACATGCCCAGATTTATTACCTTTGCAGAACCAGCTTAATCTTTGTCTTCAGTCAAAGAAACATATTGCTGTTATAACGCATCAGAGTGAACAAACTTTTGCGCTTATTAAACTTTCTCGGAAATAGAAGGCCAGCAAGCTTACTCAAGATCACTTTTCTGTTGCTCAAGCAATAATAGTCAGAGTTTTTTTCATTTTTCATTACATAGTTTTGTTTTCCAGTGCACTGTGAAAGTTTCTGTTCTTTATAAAAATAACTTTCTGTACGCAAATTGTCCTTTTCACTCGCTGTGAAGTAGAGAACGACAACTACCGGCAGTGACTTCAAAACAATTGACTCTTTTCCCGTAAACAATTGCTGCAGCTTGATTTGACTGGGGCGAGCAAAACAAACCCTTATGTGCAATTTTCTGTGTTTTCTAACGATCGGCTGAGTTTAATTTGCTTAAACGAAGACCCTCGGATGGACCAGTTAAGCTTATTGAAAATAGGTAAATGGTGAATCATGGCTTGGCTGCCAAGTTGCAACTGATCTTTTGCTTTTAAGATCTTTTGATAGGTAGGTTGTTTTCGCACAGAAAATTCATCTCTTCATTGTCAGCAAGAAGTTTTTGAAATAATGTAACTTTAACTTTGTTTGAAGGAAATCCTTACGCGTAGGTTTTTGTCAGATGTTATGCGTGTTCAACTTGACACCACAAAGCAAAATTTATATATGTGCGCGAAACGAGCAAGTTTAAAAAACTATAGTTGCTTTTGGGAAACCGATTTTTGGGAAGATTTTACTAGATAAAGATTGACCTTTTTTCTGCCCACATATCAACGCAATAACTTCTACGTTGAGGATTTTGTTTATATTTTAGTGATCTGCGAAACTACGAGTGTCCGATCGAGCGAGGGTTTTAAAATATCAGCTCGAGTGCGAAAAAGTTCAGTGACCTCAAACACATTGTGGGCAAGCGTTAATTTTTTTGGGCAAATCACTGTCCAAAGATATGTTGTTTTTGTGTCCACAGTGGAGCTCCGGACCTTATATATCCAGGAACTTCCTTATATGAACACATTTTGTGAATGCATCTCGAAAAAAATCGGACCTACGCATGCACAGTCCAGTACAACGCAAGGAAATTAATGTCATTAAAGTCCGTTTTGCTATGAGGTATTCTTCGAAAAAATTAAGTAACGACAAGGTTATAACCACAGCTTGCAACTTTTGAAGACAAATTGCCTGTTCTTTCCAGATTATGAGTGGAAACATTTTGTTTTTCGGCAATAAAATATTTGAAATCCCGCCATTTTTTCAAACCCGGCCAGGGGATCTGGGCAAAAAAGTTTACGCATGCTCATTACGTTTTTCCGCCCTGAACCTCGCTCCTCGCTCCTAGGGTCTAGGGCCAAGTTGATCAAAGAATCTCTCTGCCTAGGAGGTCGAGATTGATCGCACAGTCTTTAATTTATCGGCACTTCTCAACCCAGGGAACGAAGGAAGATGCGTGTAAATCTCTGTCGATCATTACGGGCCGCTAGTGTAATGACCAGCAAGATAGCGGAAGGTTATCAACAAAATTCAAAATGGCAAAGAAACGGTGGAAAGCGATTTGTTGAGAACGAAGTCGTACCATATCTTGGCAACGATATCTTGGATTTAGGCTGTGGTACTGGCGAGCTGTCCGCATACCTTGCCGAACTTGTAGGGCCGAAAGGTAGAGTTTTAGCAGTCGACCCTGACAAAGAGCGCATTCGAGTGGCTCAAGAATCGCACAAAGAAGTAGAAAACCTCACATTTGCTCCTGGAAGCACCTTGAGCTTTCCAGGCCTGGGTTTGGAGACTTACAATGTTATCTTCTCAAATTTTGTTCTTCACTGGATAAAGAACATTGAGGATAAGAAAAAAGCCTTCCAAAACATGTTTAGGAGCTTGAAGCCGACGGGGAAAATTTTTATGCGATATAGTGGTCGGTTGCCTACTCACTTTGACGGTGTCTTTCGCGAGCTCAACCCAGAAAATATGGATCGTTTACTAAACCTGTTCGAACATGAAACAAGACCAGTCATTGAAAAATTGTGTGAGGCCAATGGATTCCGCGTTCTGAAAAGTTTTGACGAGAAGCACGATGATCTCGCGTTTGAAAATGGCGAAGCTCTGTGTTTATTTTTCTGGGCGACTACAAACGGTGTATTCGATCCACAGCTGGTTACTGAAGAACGACTTGAAAAGTTTTGCGCTCGGTTTTCAAGTGGAGAAACTGGCGGGATTAAGTTGCGTTCGGAAGAGACCGATTTATGCAGTGTTTTAGTGGCTGAGAAACCAGCAGAGTATAAATAGGACGGCGAAATGTTTGTGTGACAAACGTGACAGCGCTCGAACCTGCGAATTTTGTCCTGATCATGATTGTCACGCAAGGTTGCTGTCGTTCCCTCTGCTTAAAGGGGTTATGTCACGCTATTTGCTATCTCTTTAAAAAGCTAAAACTGCATCAATTGACTTCCAAAAATAACGGCCCAGCTTTGTTCTTTAAGACTATATTTAAGCACTGAAACTGTTTTCTGTTGTCCGTTGCAAAGGATGGCAAGGATGGACATGGACATGGATTGAGGCTTGAAAAAGTTGAGTTTTAATGCTATGCCTGAAAAAAATCACCAAAAAATAATTGTTTTTAGTGTGATGAAATTTGTTTGGTATCTTCTTCAGTGCTGGATCCAGGGGGGCCCCGGTCATCCAGACCCTTAGGAAAGGAGGGGGCAGTCTCCAAGAAAATTTTTTTGGGTCCTTTGGGCCTCAGTTTGGTCTAAAAATAAGGGAGGGCGGGCCCCCCGGGTCCCTCCCCAGGATCTGCCACTGTTCTTCAACTAACTACAGGAACATTTTTTGTACTGCACTATTTGATGAGCATTGACCCGAAGCTGGAGATAGGAATAAATCAAATATGAGCCTAATTAATTTTTTTCAGGCCCCAATCTAACCAGAAGAAGGGTCGTAAAGACTGCTAACAGCCCCTCAGGGTGATCGCAGCTAGCTTGCATGGTTGGGCATGGTGCCCGCATGCCACAAACAATGCAAATGCGTGATGAAGGGGGAAGGCAAGCCAAGCCTATTATTAAATGTGTATAGGAAAGCATAGTTACCATTATTTCTGTTTATATTATATTTTTGCCTTTAATTGTCTTTTTTGATAGAATTTTAGTTTGCGGCCCATTTATTGGGTGACCCTTTAGGGTAGCTCACATAATGGCCCACAGATGGCCTGTGGGATAGCCCATGGGCCCTGGCCCAGGTTTTGTTTCCACCCCACGTGGCATGCACGTTATATTTGGCTGATCAAAACAGAGTAAAATCAGTAAATTTTACAAGTCAAGACTTCACAGGAAGTATTTTTTAAAGAGTGAAATCTGTAAAATAAGATCGAAATGCGAAAAAAAAACTGTACACAACTTGCCCTACTTTGTTGTTTACAATCTTATTTACCATCCTTTTGCTTTCATTTTGGGCGGAGCCTGCCCTTATAGGCCATTATGGGGAGTAATCCATTCAGCCCGGAGGTTTAAGGTACTAGAGCCTCCATGGTTAAGTAGCTGGTTGTCAAACTTTCATTGATTAATTACACTTGGCATGTTCATCCGTGCTAGGGTTTGCTCGGTGACCACAGGAAGTGCAATTAAGTCAGTAGGAAGTGTTTTCTTAACTGCCATGGTCAAGCAATCTTTTCTAATGTAATATGATTTACACTGTAAGGGTAAAAGTAGCTTTCACTCTCATCTGATGAATATTTCAGAATATTTTAACTTTCCTGACTTTCGAATCAATCCAAATTTGTTATAATATATCACTTATTCACAAAACCCCCTTCAACATTCTCAAAAAGGCTAGAATTTTATAGATATTTTAAAAACGACCATACCACTTCTAATTACCTAGACTCCCATTGGAGGAACAGCTGAGAGAAGGACAATAGCCTGAATTTACGAATAAGCAACCACAAACTTGATGGAACTAGGTACCTACAGTCAAATAGAATCAGACTACTGATCAAACTGTACTGAAGGTAATAGACATTGCCCTTTTTGTAGGTCCGGCCAATCATATAGAAGTCAAAGTTCATTTTTGTTTCATTGTCCCAAATACACTATGTGAGGAATAATTTTTACAATAAAGTTTAGACTCTATTCAAAATATCACGCAGTAACCCGTAAACTATTTGCTCAGTGAACCGATTAACTTTTATTACTATATCAATATACCGTTCAAATAAATATACCGGAAAATTCCGAAAATAAGGCCCTCCATGTATAAGCCCCCCAAACCGGTAACGCAAAAAAACCTCCACTAAATCGCCCCTCCAAATATAAGCTCCCAGGGGGCTTATACTTGGAAAATTGCCCTCAAATACAAAGAAAAACAAAGCAAAAACGGTAAATTTACCTTCAACTATATATAAGGCTAGCCCAATCAATTTTGAAGCGCAAATTTCCCTCCGTACATAAGCCCCTCTAAAAATAAGCCCCTCAAAAAGGGCCTTTAAAAAATATAAGCCCCGGGGCTTACTTTCGGAATTTTACGGTATTTCAGCTTCCTTTGATTTTCGCGACAAATATATTTGACAGAGAAACTGAAATTTTAGTACTCCGGCTTGATTTCCTAAAATAGCTTTTACAATACTGTATACATGTATGGTCATGCATAGTTATTATTGCTGTTTTTGTTGTCTTCTTCTTGTTTTTGGACCATCTTTTTTGTAGCCTGAGTATCAGGCCTTCCTAAGGGGCTAGGGGAGGGGAGATTTTAGATGGGGGAGGGGGTAAAAGAGAAAGGAAGGCCTGACACAAAACCCATTCAGCAAATCGTGTGACACATCCAAAATCTGGATGTGGCAGTGATTGGATAACACACAATACCCCCTGACGTCACCAACCGCTGGTAAATACGAGCAGGGCGATGGGCAAGGAGAAACCATTGAAATTTTTCATAGATGGTTTGATTTCAAGTGTTACTTTAATGGACAGAGACTCAGAGAGAAATTCAAAAAAAGCTCTAGAGGGCGCTCTCAAGTTCTTTCCTGGAATAAAAATAAAACCCGAGCAAGAATTGTGAGAATTGTATTTTCAAAGCCTCGTAGTTAAAAGGAAAGATGTTCTCGGAGTATGGAAAAGCCTCTGCCGAAACTATGTCCGAGTATTGGTTTCACAAGACCGGGACAAAAAAGACGATATTGGTGCTTCAGATATCTAAGTTCTGATTTACAACATCCTGCCGTTAAAAGGGTATTGTTACTGTAAATAAAATTAGAGCGAGGTAGCTATGTATTGAGAATAGCCGACAGCACCAAGGCTTTAGCTTGACTTTGCTTGTGGCGGTTACAATAGCGTACGTGATTGGAATTCATTCGCTTCCTCTTCCAAAATTTTTTTCACTTTTGCAATGTCTTGAGTTCAAGCGGGCGTCATCGTATTTCGCCAACAGGAAGGTAAATCGTAGCAACACACGCACCGGAGCTCGGCCAGACCGTAAGGCGAGATTTATTTTAGGCGAGCTTTTTGACACGTGAAGCTAACAACCCAATGACCGGAAGTGATTTTGATTGGATGGTATTGAATCATGCTGTGTGGGGGTAGAAGGCTCCAGTAAAAGCATGTGTGTCAGGCGTTTCTCTCCTTCAGCTCTCTCCCTTTTTCGCTTCCATTTTCCCCTTTTTCCCACTGAGACGCCAGATACTCAGGCTATCTTTTCTGTAAACCTTCAGATTTTCATTTCCTGCAGACCTGAAATGAGAGGCACGCCCCCCTTGGAAATATTTTAACAGGTAGTGCTTCCCCCGGGACTAAAACAAACCATGAATTAGTCCTGCATTCATTCTTATTTTGTTTCTTGCCGTGAAGCTGATTCACTTGAATCGAAGGTTTCCAACGAGGGCGACAGAAACTTCGGAGGTTCTTATCGCCGCTTGTCGTTCATCTGTTCGTTCTCCTGTTCATGAGTGTTAACTCAATAACTTAAAGCTTAAAAGGTTTTCCTATATTACGAAGTATTCTTTAAGGAGCGATTTCAGTACACGGCCACTTTCATTAATGATAATAATGATGAACAAGATGGCAGAAGGTTATCAGCAAAATTCAAGATGGCAAAGAAACGGCGGAAAGCGATTTGTTCAAAACGAAGTCGCACCTTATCTTAGCAACGACATCTTGGATTTAGGCTGTGGTACTGGCGAGCTGTCTGCTTACCTTGCCGAACTTGTAGGGCCGAAAGGTAGAGTTTTAGCAGTCGACCCTGACAAAGAGCGCATTCGAGTGGCTCAAGAATCGCACAAAGAAATAGAAAACCTCACGTTTGCTGAAGGAAGCACCTCCAGCTTTCCCGGCTTGGGTTTGGAAACTTACAATGTTATCTTCTCAAATTTTGTTCTTCACTGGGTAAAGAACATAGAGGAAAAGGAAAAAGCCTTCGAAAACATGTTTAGAAGCTTGAAGCCGACGGGAAAAATTTTTGTGCGATATGGTGATCGGTTGCCCATTACCTTCGACCGCGTCTTTCGCGAGCTCAACCCAGAAAATATGGATCGTATATTGAACCTGTCTGAAATTGAATCAAGACAAGTCATCGAGAAATTGTGTGAGGCCATTGGATTCCGCGTTCTGAAAAGCTTTGACGAGAAGCACGATGATCTCGTGTTTGAAAATGGCGAAGGTCTGCGTTTGTTTTTCTGGGCGACTACAAACGGTGTATTTGATCCACAGTTGGTTACTGAAGAACGACTCGAAAAGTTTTGCGCTCGGTATTCAAGTGGAGAAAATGGCCGAATCAAGTTGCATTTTGAAGAGAACGATACGTGCAGTGTTTTAGTGGCTGAGAAACCAGCAGATTAGTAATGAGCTTGCAAAAAAAAGAAGCCGAAGAGGACGGCCGCGTGAAACCTGGTGTGACAAGCGTGACAATAATATTGGGATGTCTAGAATTAATTAGAAAACGAAAACCTAGAAATGCGCAGCTTTCTTCATATTCGCATTTACTCTCAACCGCTTAAAGTGCCCATCACCTAAAATTTTTTATTTTTTTATCTAAAGCTGCACCTTTCTAAAATAGCTTCTGCGAAAACATTTTGCGATTTGAACAAAGACGATTTTTTTTAGAATTTTTTAAAAACCTTTAGATTTGCTGCCATTTTGGCACACCATTTGTCTTAGTCTTCTCTCGGAGTATGACGTCATATGACGTACTTTTTAGGAACACGTGACTTTATCAACAGGAAAAGATTAAGAATTCTGGTAGGTTTTTCTGTTTCAGAAAAACTCTCTTCTTGCGAAGACATTGAGATTCAATCCTTACTTGTAACTGATCTTTTTTGTCTAGGTGAAGGCAAGGTAATGCGAGCTCCTTAATTTACGTCACATGACGTCATATGTGAACCTGCTAGTTTGCATGATCAGCGGCGCGGGTGTACCGCAAAAATGTTGACTTCAAAAACTGGTAAAAAAAAATCTTGTTTTGTTCAAGTCGAAATTTTTTTCACAGAAGTTATTTTGATAAGGTATAGTTTCAGATAAGAAAATAAAAAAATTTAGGTCACGGTGATGGGCACTTTAATCCCGAACGACACATTAATTCAGGGCGTGAATGGAAATATATGAAATGACGCATAGTTTGAATTGAGGTAAAGATGTGAACGTAAAAATGATCCTCGCAGTTGAATAAACAACCCAGGCGGTCGACAAAGAACATTAAAAATGCAGGCCTGACCGAAAAACCTGGGCCGTTGATAAAATCTGGATCAGACAGGATCCTTTCAAACCCTGAACACTATCCATTACGGGGAGTAACCCATCCACCCCCGAGGTTTAAGGTAGAGCCTCCGTGGTTAAGTAGCTGGTTGTCAAACTTTCATTGATTAATTACACTTGGCATGTTTAACCGTGCAGGTTTGCTTTCACCCATTTAAGATTTTGATAACCAACAGGAAGTGCATTTAAGTAACTAGGAAATGCGTTCGTAACCGCCATGGTCAAGCAATCTTTTTTAATGTAGTATGATTTACACTGCAAGGGTAAAAGTAGCTTTCACTCTCATCTGCTGAAGATTTCAAAGTATTCTAACTTTCCTGACTTTAAAATCAATCCAAATTTGTTATAACATATCACTTATTCGCAAAACCCCCTTCAAAATTCTCAAAAAGGCAAGAATTTTATAGATATTTCAAAAACGACTAAACCCTTCTAATTGCCTAGATTCCTACCAAGAGGAACAGCTAGCTGAGAGAGGGGCAATAAACTGCAATTACGAATAAGCAACCACAAACTTGATTGAACTAGGTACATACAGTCAAATAGAATCAAACTACTGATCAAACTGTACTTAAGGTAATAGACATTGCCCTTTTTGTAGGTCCGGCCAATCAAATAGAAGTCAATGTTCATTTTTGTTTCATTGTCCTAAATACTCTATGTGAGGAATAATTTTGACAATAAAGTTTAGACTCTATTCAAAATATCACGCAGTAACCCGTAAACGATTTGATCAATAAACCGATTAACTCCTCTGATTACTATATCAATATACCGATCAGTAAATATATTTCAGCCTGCTTTGACTTTCGCGACAAATGTATTTCACGGGGTAACTTAATTGCACTGTGATGAAATTTTAGTGCTCCGGCTTGATTTCCTTAAAATATCAAAATAGCTTTTACAATACTGTGAACATGCATGATCTTGCAAAGTTATTATTGTTTTTTTTTTTATATGGTCCTCTTCTGGTTTTTGTACCATTTGTTTTGAAAACCGTCAGATTTTCATTTCCTGCAGACCTGGAATGAGAGGCACGTCCCCCTTGGAAATATTTTAACAGGTAGTGCTTCCCCCGGGACTAAAACAAACCATGAATCAGTCATGCATTCATTCTTAGATTTGTTTCTTGCCGTGAAGCTGATTCACTTGAATCGAACGTTTCCAACGAGGGCGACAAAAACCTCGAAGGTTCTTATCGCCGCTTGTCGTTCATCTGTTCGTTCTCCTGTTCATGAGTGTTAACTCAATAACTTAAAGCTTAAAAGGTTTTCCTATATTACGAAGTATTCTTTAAGGAGCGATTTCAGTACACGGCCACTTTCATTACCGATAATAATGTCGAACAATAGGGCAGCAGGTTATCAGCAAAATTCAAGATGGCAAAGAAACGGCGGAAAGTGATTTGTTCAAAACGAAGTCGCACCATATCTTGGCAACGATATATTGGATTTAGGCTGTGGTACTGGCGAGCTGTCTGCTTATCTTGCCAAACTAGCAGGGCCAAAAGGTAGAGTTTTAGCAGTCGACCCTGACAAGGAGCGCATTCGAGTGGCTAAAGAATCGTACAAAGAAGTAGAAAACGTCACGTTTGCTGTAGGAAGCACCTCCAGCTTTCCAGGCCTGGGTTTGGAGACTTACAACGTTATCTTCTCAAATTTCGTTCTTCACTGGATAAAGAACATTGAGGATAAGAAAAAAGCCTTCGAAAACATGTTTAGAAGCTTGAAGCCGACGGGAAAAATTTTTGTGAGATATGGTGATCGAATGCCTACTCACTTTGACCGCGTCTTTCGCGAGCTCAACCCAGAAAATTTGGACTGTCTGATGAGCATTAACCAGTTTGAACCAAGGCCCGTAATTGAACAGATGTGTCTGGCGGCTGGATTTCGCGTTCTGAAGAGTTTTGACGAGAAATTTGAAGATCGAGTGTTTGAAAACGGCGAGAGTCTTTGTTTGTTTTTCTGGGCGACTACAAACGGCGTATTTGATCCACAGTTTGTTACTGAAGACCGAATGGAAAGATTTTGCGCTCGGTATTCAAGTTGAGGAAATGGCAGGATCAAATTACGTTCTGAAGAGAACGATTTATGCAGTGTTTTAGTGGCTGAGAAACCAGCAGATTTAAAATGGTAATAGGCCATTTAAAATTGTTATAGGGTTTTAAACAAAGTCAGGCGACCACGTCGCTGGAGTCCTATTTGTGTTTATTCACGAGAATGATCACAGACCGACTGGACGATAAGAAGTTCTGTTACCGGTTAATCATTACGAAAAAACAGATTCAACTTAATCTTTTTAAAATTAAAATATAAGATCTTACTGTCTTCCTTTTTTGTGGCTTTTTTGCCAGTTGCAGAAAAAAGGAACCCATTTGAGAGCATGCGCGCTATGGCGGATACTATCCTAACGGCAAACGTAAATTTGTACCACGTGACCAAGTTTTTTCCCTTAATTTTCGTTAACTGTTTATTACCTCAACTGAAAAAGATAAGTAGTTTCACGCCAGTTTTATACATAAGAATTGTTCTGGACAGTTTAATCTGCTTATTTTCTATTCTGAGAAATTCTCAACTTGAATGTGACGTTTCCCTTTTGGCGTAAACGTGAATCTTAAACTCTCTACTGTCTAGCCTGTTCCAGGCGTTCGGATAGTGGAGTGCAGCGCGAAGGAAGAGAGCAAGAAAAAAATAAGGAGGAAAAGAGGGAGAGGGAGAGAGGAGGGAACGCCTGTGACATTTGCTTTCAAAAGGTCATTCCGCCCACTTTTTCGGCTAGTAATCCGAACGTAGTTTCCGGTTTATTATCAATCAAGCAACGGGTGACAAACCGCACTGTTAACTGAATTAAAAAAAATATACCTATATCCATCTTTTATATTTTTATCTCTGCAAACTAATATACCCCTTACCTCCAAAAATGAAAGAACTGGCAAGCATTACTCGATCCACTTTCTCTGCCGTTGATTTTAATTCAACAAATCATATACTAGCGGCTGTCAGTTTTTGCTGTTATTATTGAAATGCTGTTTGAATTTGTTTGTTAGTAAAAGCTTCAACGTGAAGCTTTGGAAGACGTGATAAGCGAATAGAGATCTCAAAAGTCAAAAGTACGTCCCGAGACCAGCACATTTGTTCCTTTTCACAAAATCGGCTTTCACAATATTCAGGTGAGTGTTTTGACAGCCAGCTGTCAGGAAATTCTAAATTTAGAGCTAAAGAAGCTGCATTTTCTTCTCTTCTATATACATTCACAGCCAATTCGTCCACGCTTCCCTACTGTTGTAGCAACTCCAACTCTGTTGAACTGTTGAGCTTGAGTAGCCGCCAAGGCGAAACGTCTTTAGCAGCGAGGAACAAGGCCAAAGTGAAACGGCTGTATTCCATATTTCCAATCAACGTATTGAACCTCTTAGTTCTGACAAGAGCTGTCAAAATAGACCAATCATAGGGTATACCAGAATCTGGTATACCGGAACGAGCTTTTGTTAAAAAGTCTTACAGGCGTTCCCTCGCTCTCACCCCTACCCCACCTCGTCGTTGTTTTTTTTTTTTCTGCTCTGCACCGTCCCCACGATCTGAACGCCTGGACCAGGCTAGATATAACCTGAGATCAGGCTCTATTTTCGTTTCGCTTTGAAAATAACATTCCGGCGGGCAAGGTTAGCGGTAGCCGTTAGAGAGAATGTATGAGAACCGCTAAAATTGGGCCTGATCCCAGGTTAGCTAGATACTGTCCCGTTACTTTGGCATGACGCGTACAATCCTTTAATGCTGAAATAGCCAATAAAATAGAATTTTGACTTTGAGACCGCCCAAATAATACTCCAACATAAAGTCATACTCCGATAGATGAATAATATCGAACTAAAATTCAAATTCAAACAAAAGCTACTGAGCAGTACTTTCCGGTTGTACGGCCGTGGTCCAAAACAGTTGAGCCCGTGGATGCCGCCTTGTAGTGCGAGAGGAAGCCCTAGAGTGTGGAATTTCCGTTATTCGACTGTAACTGTGTCCTGGCTTGCGATCCATCCGCCATCCACAATGCGATTAGTCCCATTCCATTCTCGTAGTTATTTATATCGAGTGTGGAAGAGAGGAACCTAGGAACGAATGACCATAGTTCTGTCGTTTCAAGGTGATAAATTTACTTACCGTAATAGTTGGCTCACACCAGGTGCAATATGTCCCGTGTTCTCGTAACAGGAGCCTCTGGTTTCCTTGCTATGCATGTTGTCAAACAACTACTCGATTCAGGTGAATACATCGTACGAGGAACAGTGCGAAGTCTTGCAAACGAGAAAAAGGTCAAACCCTTGAACGAGCTGTCTCCGGAAAACGCAAAATATCCACTCGAATTGGTCGAAGCAGATCTTACAAAGAAAGAAACTTGGGTCGAGTGAGTAATGTAGTCGCTAACTATACAACTAAGCAGTTCTTTATATTTTCCTGTTGTTTGTGTTATGTCCTTTCCGTGCAGTTTATACCGGTTTTTTATGCAGATTATTGTAATATTCAATATCCCACATGAAATCAATCTTAATTTAATTTGCTGAGTCACACCACGCTATATTTTGTCGATGAAAATAACGGGTAAAATTAGTAAATTGTACTAGTCAAGTCTTCACAGGAAGTATTTTATAAAGTGTGAAAAATATGAAATAACAACGAAATGCAAGAGTTTTGTAAAAATTCTACATACATAACCCCTGCGTTGTTGTTTACAAATTTTTATTTGCCGTTCTTTCATTCGTGCAGAAAATTTATGCTAAATTTTGTAATTACAATGAAATATGATATATTAGTGTACACAAAAGCCCGGGCACAAAAAGTTAAAAAACAACATTTTCTTTGTTTTCGCTCAGAAATCAAAACTATGTAAAGCAATATGTGGTCATATACGTATAAAGAAATAGAAAAATTTTTTCTTGGTTCGAGGCAGTTATGCAAACCTAAGAGAAAGTCGGGGGCAGTTATGCAAACCCTAGAGAAGGTCGGGAGTTTGCATAACTTTCAAAAATTATCCCACTGAATTAGTTCTATCAGGAGAGAATGAGGGATTCTCGGTTCCATACAACAAAGGTATCTCGCGAGACCCGGCGGTGGCCAGAAGAGAGACCGGGAGTTCATACACGAGGTTTGTTACAAGAACAGGAAAGCCCCCGAGCACATACTTACTAAACTAGCCTGCGTGGCAGGCGTTCAACAGGGAAGAGGAAAGGAATTTGGGCTCACGAGCGCTGGCGGAGACAAGACAGGGGAAGAACGTGTTCCCTCCCTCCCCTCGCGCACCCTTTACGTTTTTCGCCCGCCTGAAGTCCCCTTCCTCTTCCTTTCTCAAACGCCTGTCTCCCAGGCTATTTCTTAACTAGTTCCAGAGAGAAATGGTTTCCCTGCTTCCCATTGGCTTGTCTCTTTGACCTCCGAAGCCGTTGTCACGAAGTTTGAGGTGGAGAAGGCGAGAGAACGGCTCGTTCTTCTCGGTGAAGTCATCGTGCGAAAGTGTATTCCAGTTCCAACTGGAACTCCAAGGGACTAGGATACTGACTACGGTAATAACATTAATTACATTACTTCCAGAGCAAAATGACTCGCTTGAAAGGTCCCGACACTTTTGATCTTCACTGTAGTCTTATAGCGCCTTCCAGCTATTTTATACCGTGTAACTGATCGTCTGTTCGTCACTGACAGGGCTGTTAAAGACTGTACCTATGTCATTCACGTGGCGTCACCCTTCCCAGCGCAGAATCCAAAAGATGAGATGGAAGTGATAGGACCAGCGGTGGACGGAACAAAAAGCGTGCTTGAAGCTTGTGCCAAAACCAAGGGTGGAGTGAAAAGAGTTGTGCTTACAAGCTCCTGTGCTGCGATTTATTGTAAGAGTTGATCTTCATTTAGTCACCTATAAATAGTCCGTTTCCACTTTCCAGTGAACAGTGACACCAACTTAAGGCGTGGATACAGTGATTTGTACATAGGAGACCCAAGGGCCCGGCCTCGAGCTCCCTATGAGAGCTCTGAGCAACTATACCCCACTTTAGACCTGGCTAACTAATTTTTCATACGGCAACAATTATAAGACGTTATATGAGAGTTATTCTTTTCCCTTAGTAAATGAGCAAAATAGATTTCCTTTTTAAGTTTGCCTCAAACATTTTCCTGTGTTCATACGCTGATCCGCCTGGGTACATGGTTGAAAAACCGCCGCTGAAGAAAATGGTATTAAAAAGTGCCTAAGAGGCTTGAAACGCAGTGAGCACACAAATTAAGTTACATTTTTCCGCCGAAGCCTTAAAATTGTGTGTACCGCCGGAGTGCCCTGCGAGCAGTGGTTTCAATTCTACTACAGGCAGAACTCTTGCTACGAAGCGCCTTCCAGTGCCACGGGACGAATAAATTAACCTTGAACTGGTAAAGCCTGTTTAAAAACAAGTTAAGGCTGTAAATGAATGTTGTTTGTTTCTAGCTGGTCGAGTCAGCGAAGACGGCCATGTTTTTACCGAGGAGGACTGGTCCTCACTGGAGAACAGTCTCCCGTATGAGAAGAGCAAGCACTTGGCCGAGAAAGCAGCATGGGAACTGGTCAAGGATTTACCAGGTTAATTCGAACATGTCTCTTGTAAACTCTCAGTTGTAAGGCAAAAGCTAACCTGCGTGCGAATTCTATTGTTGGGCAGCAAGCGACGAATAAGCCCCGAATCTTTACTTCGAGAGTTCTGCTAGCGTGTTGGTCCTTGCGCGAAAACCAACACAAAACCTGAAAAAAAAAAAAAAAAAAAAAACAAAACAAAAAAACAAAAAAAAACAGTAAGATTGCTCTTTTTTTGACGAGTATAAATCCTCATTCTTTCTGCACTGGAGATCTGTACAGTACGGTAAATGACCCCCGACCACAGAAATGGTCCTTTTTGTCTTTATATAAGCAAAAAAGACGCTATGAAAACTTACAGATACCTCCCAGCTTTAACCTTGCTCTCAACTGACCCGCTCATTGTTGTTTTCAGATGATGAAAAGTTCGAGTTGTGTACCATCAATCCCGGACTGATTCTTGGGCCAATATTGCATGGCTCGAATTGCACTAGTATGGAGGTACGTATCATTTTTTTTCACCCCCCCCCCCACCCCTCCTGTGCAACCCATTTACACGGATTAACCGTTCAAATTCTGTTACAGTACTGTTAACACGAGTCCCTACAAATGTTTGCCAGTGTCAGCAACCACGTCAGCATTGGAGTGGCTTTTTTTTTTACCAAAGACGCGTAACAAGGCTCCAGGCCTTTACCGCGGAAATTGTGCAAAAACTTACATGGTTCAGGTGTTAACACAAATCTACTTAACAGAGAAACCATACCTGTCCAAATTTTGACCTACTTCTGATCAGGAAAAAAACCTGCACAGTTTGCCGTTCAAGAAAATTTGCACGGCTCAGCCGATCCCGTGTAACGGAAGGCGGATCCTTGCAAGCCAGTTTGATCGTTCAAAATTTGTCCGAACCCGTGTAAACGAAGTTTCAGTCCTATTACCATATTCTACTGAACCCGCCTGTAATGGCTTCCTGTTGCTACTTGCAGTTTCACCGGCAGTTGCTTGAACATAAGATGCCAATGGTTCCAAAGATGTCGATGCCAATAAGTGACGTCAGAGATGTGGCCGCGGCACATATCACTGCTATGACGTCACCCAAGGCGCCCGGTAAGTGACAACCTCGTTCCCAAGGTTCTCTCTCTTTCTTCCTAGCCCTGGGAACGAGGTTAAGTAAGTGTGAAGGTAAGAGGTGATGTCAGCAGTATTAGGAATCACTAAGTTGTCACCACTCAAATAGGCGCGCTTTCAAAGGGCGGTTACAGGGTTCGTGCCAAGAGAGCATGACGGTCTTTTTCCTCTCTTGGTTCGTGCGGGTCATTGAAAACCTGTTAAATCAAGAAATTTAAGAAATTCATTTCAACGACGAAATTTAATTGTCGGTCCTTGAAAGGTATGTAAAATTAAAGCTGTATCTGGTAGATTAGCAAGGGAAATGTAAGATAGAGGGGGGTAATCAAACAGCCCTAATGGGACGCATTTTGGTGACTGACCAGAGTTTGTCTGTTGAAATTTGTTAGGAAAAAATACCCTATAACAAGAAAAGTTTCAGTGAGAACATTTAAGGTAAACCTAACGTCATGGAAAACTTGAAAAAGTCATGGAATTTCGAGAGAGCTCAAAAGAATACGAACCGTGGTTTCATCTGACCACGGTGAGATGAAATTAAGTTTAAGCGATTACGACGGCGACGGGACCGGCGAAGGCAACGCGCTGTGAAAACGCAAAAGGCTCAATAATGTTATTCTCCTTCTGAATAAGTCTTCTAAAACTCTTCTCCACGTGCTTACACTTTTTGGTGTATTTTTTTGTCGTCACTGCACGACTGCTACGTGAAAGTTCTTTATGTAAAGTCTTGGGGACGAGGCTTCACTGAAGGTGGTTTGGATGTTAGCAGCGAGTCCCAGGCCCCTCTTTATCTGCGACCACCTCTCTTTCAATTCAGTTTTCTGGGGTGTAACGGAGACGTAAACTGAAAAACTTACATAAAAGGCCTCTATGAGATAACAGTTGATAAAATTCGATGCCCCTCTTTGGATGAATATAGGCCATTTCGTAGTTGCCTAAGCCTCCGTTTTAAATTGAGACTTGTGCGAAGCCATTGATATGCATCAGTTACAGCAGTTAGAAGGATTCCAGTTCTCAGACTAGGTATACGAAAAATGAAATATAGGAAAGGGGTACTTTTTCTCTCAAAAATGGTATATTAAAGGGTAAGGGATTGGACCTCGGAGCGGAGCCTCCACCAGTCCCCGTATAAAACTTTGTGGACTACGCCCCAGGGGGAGGTCTCAGTATCCTTACTGAGATAAGGATATATTCCTCTTTTATTAGGCAATAGATTCATCGCAATCACTGCTTGCATTTGGGTAGTTGACTTAGCAAAGACTCTGAATGAGGAATTCCGACCTCTCGGTAAGTGAAAATTAACAATGACCATAACACCGCCATTTGCACGTTATGTTTATCTAAGCCACGTAAAGTCTATAAATAGATAAATAAATGTACTGATATATTAATACATAAGTGAATAACTATTTAGAGGTAGCATATCCACAGAGTGGTTCTTTTTGTTCTGGGCCTGGTCGAATTGGAATTTGGAAATGTTGGTTTGTGACAGGTTTGATTCGTGGCTGGTTAAAACGCGCAACATCGATCGTTCTTTATCTCGTTTTGCAACAATAAACAAGTTGCACCGTTATTTTTTGCACGTTCTACCGTATCATTAGGAAGAGATCTGGAGGTCTAATGATTTCTTAAACCGCGGCCTAAGACTTTTAGACTTCGTTTAAACAACCGACCCAGAAGGTCTTGTTAAGAACAAATTGAAAACCACACGGAATATGCCAATTTTTAGGTTTAACCTGAGCATCGCGAATCGTCTTAGTGTACTACTAATCAACACTTGTGAAGGCAAAACCACAACGACACCAGTGAGGGTCAGCCGGATCTTTAGTAGACCTCGATCAGTAAAATATTCAATACCAAATTTTAAAATTAAAGCAGTAAACTGATCGAAAAATCGGGCAAATGTTATTCACCATTTTAAAATTAAAGCAGTAAACTGATCGAAAAATCGGGCAAATGTTATTCACCATTTTATTTTTGTTTTCTTTCTTTATTTTTCCTATCACTCTTCCTGCCGTAAGGATCAGTGTACTGCTCTAATTCCAATTGTCAGCGATCGGGATTCCGGATTTCCTTGAGTTGAATAACGAATTCCACAGCCCAGGATTCCGGATTCCACCAGCAAAAATTTCCCGGATTCCAGAATTCCGTCATACCTTATATTGGGCGACATATCAAAGAGCTCAGTGTGGTCTTATTTGATTCATAGGAAACTGACCAGAACCGATTTTCACATTTTCTCTTTTAACGCGCGTCATGTTTGTAAACATGTTAATATTTGTAATTTAAGTTTCCACGTTAAACTAACTTGCTTATTATTCATTTCTCAGGTTATAATGTCCCTACCACCCAGAGTCCATCCGTCCTGCTAAAAATTGTTGCGTTGTTTGATGCTACTGTAAAGTTGATGGTGCCCTCTCTTGATCATGAACTTAACATATCCAACTCTAAGGTATCATAGCCAGTGTGTTTTTTTTTCCTATACTGCGCATGCTTTAGTGTTTCAGGGTCTAATGCTAATTTTTGCGTTTTCGTTCTTTGGGTGTTTCTTAGTACCGCGGAAACCAGGGTTGTCCAATATACTCGCACTGTAACGGTGCGTATAAGCCATTTTACGATCCGTACGGATTGCAAAACTCGCGTACGGTCCGTAAAGAGCTGTTTACGATCCGAAAATTGCATCTCATTGGTGGTACGTAGAATATTTCATGGAAAGAGAGGGTATATACGGTTTGTTGATCCGTACGGATCGTACAGATCGCAAACCTCGCGTATACTGTGCTCTGATGTAATAATGAGATGCACGCTTCGTCTGTGTGCAGAATACGGACTGTTGGTAATGCTGACGGTTTGTATTGAGGAGCGCACGATCCGTCGACTGCTCTTAACAGTCCGTAACAGTGCGGCAGTATTGGACATGACTGGCAGGAGAGGAGGGAATCTTGAATCCAAGTTCTGCTGACAAGGAAGAGTCCGGAATCCAATACCTGGAGTCCAGAATCCACAACGTGGAATCCACAATCCTTGTCTGTCTTTGATTACCTTATATGGCGCGATGCGTCATTTGGTGATTGCACCCGTCCAAAACATCAAGAAACCCTTTTTTCAACGACTGGAAAAGTGGAAAATGTGATAAAACTATTTTTTTTTCACTATATTACAAACCCAAACGACTGATCATGTTATTTGTTGTTTTTCTATAGATCAAAGAAGAGTTTGGATTCCAACCAAGAGACCTGAAAACCACCATAATAGACATGGCATATAATCTGATTGACTTGGGTTTCATCAAGAAGACTGAAGAATACAAAAAGGCCAAGGGAGAAGCTAGTGAATCTGAAGAGAAGAAATGCCGATTTTCAAAGAAATGAAAAGGATTAATCATGGTTTTCAAGGGGGACCGCATAAAACAGTTAACCGACCCCGCCTTTAGTGTAATCAGGATCCAACCTCGTCTCCAGGGCTTTTCCCTTAAAAAATGACCCACCCATTTTTTAAGGGAAAAGCCCTGGAGACGAGGTTGGTCAGGATCATAGGTTAGAGAAAAGTACTTAGTATACAAGTGTTCAGGTTTAAGGGACGAAAATACTCATTGTTATGTTTACTTGATTTTGTAGCTTTTACTGACCTGTTTATATATTTAAAGATAAGTATGAGAAGAGAAACGAATGTTGTTAGCAGACTTGGCATGAGAATATTTCATTGCTGAGACTTTCACAAAAGGAATCTCGCAACTGTTAATTCATTTATGGCCGAAAGATAATTATGTGATAATCATTCAAAGGACTTTGTTATACATTATACTCACTATCTGTCTTCTTATTGGTTAGGAGCGTGCAGTTAATTTTGGAAATTAGCGCAACCTACAGATTAGTTAGTTATCTGCTAGCAGATAATTGACTAATCTGTAGGTTGCGCGCACAATGCATGATTTCCAAGGGCAGTGTCAAACTTTGTTCCGTGCGATGGTGTGTTTGTCGTTATTCCCTTCATAACGATATATGTATAATAAACAATTAGTAGTTTCGGGTTTTGGGGTATCCAGAATAATCAAGGTCTCAGTAAGTATGAACATACGAAAGTCCTTAAAATCAGATATAGTAATTAATCCGTCGGCATAGCGACAGTAGCGCCTTTTATGGCTCAGTCAATAGACCCTTTTCGATATATTAAAATTCATACTTGGTTCCGAGGCTTGGGGGAATAAAACAAAAGAAATGTATTATTCATTACTGAACCTCAAGATGATTTGTTTTGGTGTATACGCCGCTTCCACATTTTCCATAATGCACCCTATTTGCCGCCAAAAATTTTGCATAAGCATTGTTTCCAGTTTCTCTTGGGACGGCTGTAATACCCAGGAGAAATGAAAAACAAAGTCATGGAAAATTTTGGGGGCGAATAAGGTGCGTTATGGGATATATCGAAGTGTCGTATTCCCCCAAGCCTCGCAGCCAAGTATGAATTTTAATATATCGGAATTGGCCTGTTCCAAGCTTGTCCATCCCCCCCCCGGGGCATTTGTCGGGCATTTGTCATTTTTTCCTGAAACGGCTGCAAATTCCCCACGGTAGGGCCAGGCGGTTCATACAAAACCCCCACGGGTGGGGCCGAGAAGAAAGTTAACTTCTTCTCTGCTAAGTTTAGCATAACGGTGAAATATTGAAAAAAGGGAACGACGTTAACCGCTTCTCGAAGAATTGACAAATGCCCCACGCCTGGCCGGGAAGACGTTTTCTGACAAATTTCCCTCCGCCGGGACCGACAAGGTGCCCGACAAATGCCAGGGTGGAAGGGGCTTGGGGGTGGACACGCTTAGAATTAACTGAGCCATTAGAATTGTGATACAAGTGTTTGAAATTTAAGTCAAAAAACGTACGTGGATGGCACCTGTGATGCCTTTGTTAGTTCAGTAATGAAACCTGTGAATAGGACTACAACAGTACTGCCTTGAGGTGAGATAGGACGACCTCGCCGTAAATCAGAGTTCCAGTTGCTTAAATCATATGACTGATTGTCGTCTGTTCTCTTTTTTCATGCAGAGTGAAAGGGTCGATTGTCATTAAGAAAAGTGAACTTGAAAAAACGACACGTAAAATTATGTTATGTTAAATTTGATGCTTCTATTGTTGTTACTTTATACTTTTTTTACCGCTCGAAAGGGGTACCTTTTTCTGGCGTCAGCTTTATGAAAGGGTAAGGATTTCACGAGTTGAATTATATGAAAGATAAAGGCTTTTAAAACATAAGCATATTTTGGCTGGTGAGGAAGTTGAGAAGAAAACTTTCCGTACAAAACAACCAAATCTGGCCATAAAATGCCAAATCGGGTGAAAAAATTGGCCAAAGACGATTTTTGTTTTTGTTTTTGTTTTTTTTTAATAGAAGTAGCCTGCGAGAACATCCGTTTCTCCTCGCTCTTCGCCGCTGTGGACGTTTCGCGAGGAGGAACGTCTGCGACTCGGCGAAAGAAATTCCATACTGATGACGCAATCCAATACACCGTATTCACAAATGGCGGAAACGCGGGAAAAAACTGGTGCCTAGTCATGAAAGCGAGGCGTTGGAGGATAAACACAAATTGCAAATGAAGACTTTCAGTGAAACTTGCAGAGTGTTTAGCACGGATTCCACCGAAAATAACTTTGTACGGACTTTTTTTAAATACAATTACGTCGGATGTCTTCTGCTTTTAATGTCTAGTAATGATTTGCTGCTTGCAATCAAAAGGGATGCGTATATCTTCAAGGAAACAGGATGATTTTGTAGGTTACCCTAAGCTCGACAAGTGGACGATGGCTGGAGAAAAGCGGCAAACATGTTGGCCCAAATTAAAACTTCACATTGAAACCAAGTACGAAAGCCAGCTCACTGCAATTCGGTGAAACAGAAATATAAACAAATCTTGGTGGCAAGAAAAAAAGAAATAAGCGACAGATACATGGCCTACTTGTTAACGCAAGAGACGTCTGCCGTTGAACAAAACAGTTCAAGTCGAGATGGAAAAAAGGAAGACAGGAAAGAACAGGTGACTGAGGTTTCGATGAAGTTATGTTTGGTTTTTGTTTGCCAGGACGTTATTCTCTGGTCTTTATTGATGAAGGACATCAATTAGAACTATTTTTTTAGTATGAATGCAGGAGCGATCGAGTGGAGTACGCTCAACTTGTTACTCGGCAGACTCGGTAAGCCAAAGTAAGCCGGACACATATCATTTCAGCGAGTAATTTCGTATTTCTTATCTTTGGCTGTTAATAGTTTTAACTTTATGTTCCATAATATTTTAAAGTTGAAGAATACATAAATAAATAAAATGATGGTCTTCTTAAACGGATCCAGACTCGAATTTAATTATGCGAAACAGAAGCTTGCCGTGTTCAGTCATGACACAAACATTGCCTTAAAAGTTTAACCTAGTAAAATGTAAGCTTTATACCACTTTTTTTCCAAGAGCTCTCTGAGATAATGCCCTAAAGGAGACCAGGCAAATAGCAAGCCATAAGATTCACACACTACAGCTTCTAATTTTTGATAAAATTATTTTTAATTATTTCGCAATGACAAAGAAATCATGAGATTTTTGCTAAGCTCTGCCAACGTACCTCGAACAATTCGCTCCAAAGCGACGGAATTAATATGATCCAAAGGCATTTGTAAATACAGACATACATATATACATAGATATGTATAAAATGACACTGACATGAATTAATGAGCCTCGTGAATGAATCTTTCACCCGCTCTCGACTTGACCTGTTTTGTGTAATGGCAGAGGTCTCTTCCGTTGACAAGTAGGCCCCGTCACTTATTTCTCTTTTTCTCGCCACCAATATCTGTTTTTATTTCTGTTTTACAGAATTATAGTGGTCTGGCTTCCGTATTCGATTTCAGTGTGAAGTTTAGGCCAACTTGTTTGCCGCTTTTCTCCAGTCATCGCCCACTTGTCATGTCCAGCTTCTGATGCTTCGGAAACCTACAAAATCATCCTGTTTCCTTGAAGATATACGCGTCCCTTTTGATTGCAAACAGCAAATCACTACTAAACATTAAAAGCAGAAGACATCCCACGTAATTGTATTTGAAAAGAAGTCCGTACAAAGTTATTTTAGTTGGAATCCGTCTTAAACACTCTGCAAGTTTCACGGAAAGTCTTCATTTGCAATTTGTGTTTATCCTCCAACGCCTCGCTTTCATGACTAGGCACCAGTTTTTTCCCGCGTGTCCGCCATTTGTGAATACGGTGTATGTTCACATAATAAATCCAGTTGTCATGGGGTTCCAAATACAAATTTGTCCAATTTTACGTGTCTTCTGGTCGATTTTGGTAAATTGTTGTGTTCATCTGCCAACGAGCTCCAGCAAAACTCAAATGCCTCTATTAGAGAAGACTATATTCCACAAATATCGACAGTTTTGTTAGAGATTCTTCGCGTTTACAATTCCCCTTTGTGGCCTTTTGTCTTTTGTCTGTCATTCGTAAACAATAGCCAAAACAATGTAACTACTCCGTCGACCAATCAGCGCTTCTGACCGGATTCTGGACAGATCTTACGTCATCAGTATGAAATTTCTGGCGCTGAGACGCAGACGTTCCTCCGCGCGAAACGTCCCCATCGGCGAAGAACGCGCGGAAACGGATGTTTTCGCAGGCTATAATATAAGGGATGCAGTGTTCTTTTGATTGAGGGTATGTGAAAGGGACCGTTTGTCAGTCTTACTGTGACTAAACTCTTTATAAGTCTCATATCTCTCTGAGAAGGACAGTTAAGGCCTGTCACGAAGTGTCGGTCGTAGAAAGTGTTGTCTCGCGGTAACACGGTCTCCTTCCTAGCAGTCACGCAATGGACGGGACGTTGCGTGACTTCAGCATCGAAGTGGCGGTCGAAGGACCAACCTATACGATTACAAACAGCCAAAATAAAGAAACCACAAAGTCATTATCTTAAGATTTTCCGTGGTCGCTTACCGGAGATTTCAGAGATTTGACTATATAATTAAAGAAAGGAATTGCGATTGGTTCGAATCCATTGCAGTGTTAGCCTGCATAACATGCGCTTTATGAGCCACCTGGCGAACACGTAATTTTTTCTCCTCCCCTCCTCTCGCGCTTCACGCTCGTTTTGCGCTTCGCGCAAAATGTCGCGTTCGCCTCGCTTGGCTCATTAAGCGCCTGTTGTGCAGGCTATTCCAGTGTGGTCAAATGAATAGAGTTCATTTGATATTACTATAGAGAACGGTTTCTTTTCTTTTCATACCATTTGGGATAACAAAATATTCAAACAAAAGAGGTTTCACGGCTGGTGTGACATGGAGGAGAGGATCCTGGGAACGACAGGTCAGTCATCTGGGTCGGTTCAAGTGCTTTACAACCCGATTCTCTGACTTCTCTGGTTGCCTCAAACCAGGTGCAATATGTCCCGTGTTCTCGTAACAGGAGCCTCGGGCTTCTTGGCTATGCATGTTGTCAAACAACTACTAGATTCAGGTGATTACATCGTGCGAGGAACCGTACGAAATCTTGCAAACAAGACAAAGGTCGAACCCTTGAAGGAGCTGTCTTCAGAGAATGACAAATATCCACTCGAATTGGTTGAGGCAGATCTTACAAAGAAAGAAACTTGGGTCGAGTGAGTAGTAATAAGCAAAGGTTTAGTTATACCGAAACAAGTAAAAAAATAACGTGGATAAGAACGAGCTACGTTTCGGTGTCATCTTGACGCCATTTTCAGGGTCAAAATGATTGCTGATAAACTGACAAAACATGTTTTGGCTGACTGGATTAGCATAAATGAAATATGCAAAGTCACGCAAAAGGTTTTGCTCGAATTGAGTCCGATTGGATATTTACCCAACTTAGCAACATTTCGTGTACTAAACAAACGAACTTGTTATCATGGTTATTGTACTTCTTAAGGACAGAGAACTGTTTATTTTTCTTGTCATCTCTTGTTTATATCCTTTCTGCAGACTTTTACTGACAAACTCGGGAAACGGTGAACACATGAAAAATTTCTGGAATGTTGATTGTATACTGGCCAATTAAAATAAAGTTCAGGATACGCGAGCAAACCTCAACACCACAAACTAATTACCGTTGCTGTTTGCGGTTGCAACTAGTGAAATCTCTACCCTGCCTGAAAAAGGTACCCCTTTCGGGCGGAGCTTTTCCGTATAGGCCACTGATTATAAGGAGTACCCCCCCGGATTTTTTATCACAAAGCACTTTCCGGGTATTCAATACGATGTGTCGTTTGTCACCATTAGGGCTGTTAAAGATTGCACTTATGTCATTCACGTCGCGTCACCGTTGCCTACTGGGAATCCAAGAGATGATATGGAGTTGATAGGGCCTGCGGTGGACGGAACAAAAAGCGTGCTTGAAGCTTGTGCCAAAACCAAGGGTGGAGTGAAAAGAGTCGTGGTGACAAGTGCATGTAGCGCGATTACTGGTAAGAAAACAGAAGCCATTGACACCTGTAAGGAAAAAGATTGTCATATTGTTACAAGTGTGTGGATTGCGAGCAAGTCATTGAAATGATTTTTAGCCTCTTATCTTTCTTTTTGTTTGTAGCTGGTCGAATAGGTGAAGATCATATTTTTACCGAAGAGGACTGGTCGTCATTGGAAGGCAGTTCACCGTATGAGAAGAGCAAGCATCTCGCCGAGAAAGCAGCCTGGGAACTGGTCAAGGATCTACCAGGTTACCAACAAACATATATATAGTACATAATCAGAAACTCACCCTTATGAGTTTCTGACATAATCTAACAGCATTTATGTTAGAATTCATGTATTAAGGCGAAGCTATCTTGTAATCAGCAGTGCCGGATCCAGAACTTGAGATAAGCGGGCGGGGCGGGGGAAGGCGGTCATCCAGACCCTTAGATAAGGAGGGGGCCTGGGCTCCAAAAATATTTTTTCGGCCCTTCGGGCCTCAGTTTGGTCTAAAAATAAGGGGGAACCCGGCCCCGGGGCCCCTCCCCTGGATCCGCCACTGATCAGGGCTTCCTCTTGGGGATGGAGGTGAGGGGATGGAAGGAATGGCAAACGAACGATGAATCTTCGTCGGTTTTGCACGAACTGAAGCGCTAAGCTGGCTCATGAAGTGCCCGTTCGAACATCGACGCGAAACCCGGCGCGAAATCTCAACAGAAGCTAAGTACCTGCCCGCAGGCTAGCAAACTACACAGCAGAAAGGAATCAATTTTCAGAGACTTGAATCGTAAAGACTATCGAAATCTATTCCATAACCACACTACGATAAGACGTATTGGGCGGTGTCAGGAGCCCACAACCCTGGGTAACGCGTAACATCTAATCTTCAATTTTTCATCATAATATGAAATAATTCGAGCGCACCGTTACTTCGACAAGTATCTCTTCCCTTTAATGGTGACCCTTATTTTCTTTTTCGCCTTGCAATTGTTCAAAAGCATGACAAGGCAAACCCGCACGCCAACAACTGAATTAACCTCAGAGCTCAAAAGTATTAGGCGTAATAAAGAGCTCGTACTCCCTCCTTATCCGCTCTGTTCTGAATGTAGTCACTCAATTGTTTCTCAGAGGACGAAAAGTTTGAGTTATGTACCATCCAACCGGGATTAATTCTTGGACCAGTATTGCACGGTTCGAATTGCGGTAGTATGGAGGTATGTATCAAGAATTCCTTTTGAATGAGTCCTGCAATTTAGCGCACAGGAACTCAGTCACAGCAGGTTACATCCTCGGTTAAAAACTTTCGTCGTGCCCTTTTTCCCAACCCAACTGACCCCCCACCTTCCCCCCCCCCCCCCCCCCCCGCTGGATCTTCGAGGATGAACAGGGTGTATGCCAGTAGAGACCCGCTCAGTCACAAAGTTCATTATAGAGTGATTTACATCCTAGTTTACTATAGCATCAAAAAAACTAGCTAGGAGATTGCTTCATTTACCCCTAAATGGCCGGCACTAGCGACGAGTAAGTCGTTGATAATACTAGCCTACGAGCAAGCTCTCCATTAGCCTGTTCCAGGCTCTCAGATAGTGGGGAAGACGCGAAAAAGAAAGGGACGTCTCGCGTCTCGCCTCGCTCGAAATGGAGAGCTTTTTCGCAGGCTATGATAATCTAAGCTCCTATTACAGGGCGTTCAATAATTTTTTCCAATGAACGGTGCAGTGGTGAAGTAGGTGGTAGTGAGTAAAAAGTGGTCTTACTCACCTACTAGAATGAGGGGTATAAAATCTAGAGCCTGTGAAATGAATTGGTATATTGGTGAAATGAATAAGTCCTTAAAAGACCTAAATAGATTGTGGTTAAGAGAGTGCTCCTTTTATTGAAACCCCTCTATGGACTGTCATTATCGTTTGCAGCTTCACCGGCGACTCCTTGAACGACAGATGCCAATGGTTCCCAAGTTATCACTGCCAATGTGTGACGTCAGAGACGTGGCCGCAGCACACATCACTGCTATGACATCACCCAAGGCGCCTGGTAAGTGGATGGGGAAATGTTAACAGTTTCTGTTACCTGTTATACAGTTAACAGTAGTTTAAATCAGTAGACCTGATACCGATGATTTAGAAAGCGAGTTACGAACACCATTTAATTTTCGCGGCTTCCGCTCGGCTCGTTCTCGGCACACGCGGACAAAAATTCCAAGAAAAACGCCTGGGACCAGGGTAATCGTCAACATGATAATGAAAATATTGTGCTTTGGCAAGAACATTTCAGCCATGTACCTTGTTCAAATTGCATAATTCTCATTCAATATCGATGAAATAAAATAGAAGAAACCAAATAAAACCGGCATCTACCCTTTCAGCAAACCCACGTGACGTCAAATCTTGTTCCCCATGTTTCGGCAATAGAGACCTTTAGATTCGAGGACCAGAACGACTACAAGTATGAGATTGGACTTAAAGTTTTTTCGCGTATTCTCAAAATAGACTCCCCGGAAAGCTTCATTTTACCATTTTTCACAAGAAAAGTTAGCACTGTTATCTTTAGTGAAGGAGGTTTACGCCCCCTCCCGATCGCAAGATGATAAACTTCCAAATATCTTGTTTCCGCCAGTTCGACATTCTCGCTAAGACTCGTAGTAGAGTGACGACGGCTACCACGTTTTCCTGCCAAAATGACGCTGGTTCTCGCGCGAGCACTATTTATTATTGAGAAAAACTCGTACACATAGTCGTACTCGTCTTAGAATCTAAAGCTCTCTAATTTGCATAGGTAATAGCATGATTTGTAGTGATATTTGGCTTAAATACCACGAGTGATATTTCGAAATTGTCATACATAATTGTGAAATTTGAGACAATTTTAAAACATCACGAGTGTTATTTATGCCAAATATCACGTACAAATCATGCTATTATTTCTTCATACTACTACCCGCAAAGGTTTTGTAATTTTCACATGTAGGTATTTCAAATTAAGTTGAAATACCGCTGCTCTAAGCCAATCAAATTGCAGAAATTTCTCATGTCGTGTTAAGATGGAACATGGCGCCCAACTCAGCGGCTCAGTCATCCTCATTGACATTATATAAGATATATTCCTTTACGGACTTTTGCTAGGAAATAGATTCATCTCAATTACAGCTTCCATGTGGATAGTTGACCTAGCAAAGATCCTGAATGAGGAATTTCGACCTCTTGGTAAGTGACAAATAGAATAACAGCAGGAAATAACGATGAGTATACGATACCATGTAGTATATAAATTTAGATAAGGCTAAAGGCGAAGCTCACGTTGAAAAATTTATAATTTACTTCAAACAATAAACTTGTAACTATTGCAACGAAATCCACTGGGGGTTGAGCCTGCGATCAGTTACAAATTAGTAACTTGTCACGGGAGAACTTCAAAAAACACGTAGCCTCGATGGGTCGACACCTGAACCCGCGATACGGTCAAGTGATACTGGTCAGCGGATATCCTGATTTGACAGCTGTCAATTGACCACAACATGGCTGTGCGGCTACCACACTAGCTAGAAAGTGTGACATTTCACTTTGGTTTCCCTGTGGTGCGGACGAAGGGCCGGGACGGGCGGACGTAAATTCACGTGTCAACCAGAATTTCTCGGATAGATCAGAACAAACAAATTTTCTTAGCTACCTTGGTGCTTCGCAGCAAATTCTTTGATCTGATATGAAACACTCCCAACAAAATTTTGATAGCCTACGAGTAGGCTCACTTGTGTGAGTTTGGGAAAAATTTTGGCGGCAGAACGTTTCCTCGCACGATGGCGGATCCACTGCCAAAATACTCCGCGATTTTTTTTATTGATATCATGCTCGCTCGTCAGGTCCAGAGGAAGCGTGTTCCAGAACTTGGCTCCGCTGAACCTGAAGGAGCCCTGGTACTTAATTGTCTTAGCTAGCGGCAGACGGAGCAAATCTCTATGGCGCGTGTTATATGAATGAAAATCGCGCGAGTGGCTAAATTCATGGAATAAATGTGCTGGAGCCTTGCTCAAGCTACATTTTCTTAATAAGGAAATGCTCGGAGATCAGTTTAGAAAATTTACTGTAGTCGATATCGCGAACAGGGTCAAGCATGTAATACTTCCGCTTTCAAATTCGACGTCAAAGTAACTGTTCATTTCATTTCTCAGGTTACCGTGTCCCCACTACTCAGTGTCCTAACGCTCTACTTAAAATTGGAGCAATGTTTGATAAACCTTTGAAGATGGTGATACCCTGGCTTGACGAAGAGATGAGGTTGGACAACTCGAAGGTATCATAACTAGCGCATTTTTGTCTCCTGTGTGGCAATTTATTTTTTGGGGTATTTTCGAGCGCCACGTTAACATATAGTGGTAATAGGACTGAGTGGAGTCCAGACCGGTCTGTAATCATACGAGTGATTGACAAACGCGGAAGTCCGATTCGTTTTATCACGAGTATGATTACATACCGAATTGGACGACACGAAGTTCTGTTACCAATTAATCATAACTATAACAAAATTTGTGGTATTTTAGGCTTTTTAAAATTACGACAAAAGAAATTCCGAGAATTGTTTATTAGCAGTGCGCGCGTACTGTCCATTTACTTAGGCATGATGCGTACTGTCCTATCAGTGCCGAAATCAGGACAGTTGATAGACAATCAGATTTAAAAATTTTGTTGTAGTTATGATTAAAGTAATAATGCTAATGGTAATGTTGATGATTATGATGATGATAATGAATAATGAAAATAATAATTTATAACTCGCCTTTTCCATTCAGAAACGATAAAAGCGCAGTACAAAAATTGGTAAATATGTAAAAATTAGACGATAAAACCTGGATTAAAAGTACTTCAAAGTGTAAATGAAACACTGAATACAGTCCCCGGATCCCGATACAGTAGATAGAACCTGGTTATAACGAACCTTTTCATAACGAAGTCCCCGGTATAACGAACGATTTTCTTTACCCCAGTAAGAGTAAAATTTTATGAGGAAAAAAACCTCGTTATAACGAAAACTTCGTTATAGCGAACACATTTTTCCTGTCCCTTAGCCCAGAGGTTCCTCTGTACACTATGGGCCAGTTATTTAAACGGTGTTTAGCCAGTGTTTAACAAAACCGCGTTTTAAGCCATTTTCAGTTTGCCGAACGCTTTTATGTAAACGCCATTTATCGTGAACAGTTTCATTAGAGCATATAAAGTGGACAAGAAAAGCATTTGTCATCTTAAAAGAACCCAGTAAGGAAGAGATCTGGAGGTCCAAAGATTTCCTAAACCGTGGCCTAAGTTGAACTTCGTTTAAATAACCGACCCATAGTGTACAAATCAGTTCCACAATCTAAGAATAGCAGGTCGGGACCGAACGACACTGTTGCATTTATTTATCTCTATGGTGTATCTCTACCATTAGCCTGCGCCGCAGACGTAACTAAACTTCTGGTTAAGTTCGTCTGCGATACAACTCCGAAATCCTTGTTCTGGCCCCCACCTTTTAACCGGGCTTTGATTACGCGCCATGATTGGCCTGTTAAAAATCAGGATCTGTAAAAATGCGATTGTCCATTTAATCATAACTATAACAAAATTCTCAAATCTGATTGGTTCTCAACTGCCCTGATTTCAGCCTTTATTACATCCACTTTGAAATCACTGGCTATCCGTGCAATCTGATTGGCTCTCAGCAGTGTGATTTATTCCTAAATCGCACCATTTTTTGCTCTAAATCGCATCTGTTCCAAATCGCGTCATTCATGTTCTAAATCGGATCATTTCTGTTTTAAATCGCACCATTTTTGTTCTATATCGCATCATTTCTGTTTCGAATACAAAATGAGATGTAAAAGCTTTTTTGTTTCGGCTTTTTAACAAACCGGCTACTCGATCAATAAACTATAGTACTGACTAAATTCTGCGATTTCAAAATGGATGTAATAAAGTGGTAATTGAACTTCGTGTCGTGCAATTTCGGTCTGAAATCATACTTGTGATTTCAAATCGAACTCACGCTGCGCGCTCGTTCGATTTGAAATCACGCGTATGATTTCAGACCAAATTGCACTCCACTCAGTTCAATTACCATTATTAATAGGACAGTTTAATATGACAGTACGCGCCATCACGCGCGCGCTTAAATGGCCTTTTTTTTCATTGCTAGCGGAAAAATCTTGGAATTTCTTGTGTTTTGATTAAAAAAGAGCCCTATATATCACAAATTTTGTTAAAGTTATGATTAATTGGTAACAGAACTTTGTGTCGTCCAATTCGGTCTGTAATCATACTCGTGATTAAACAAATCGGACTCCCGCGTTTGTCAATCACTCGTATGATTACAGACCGGTCTGGACTCCACTCAGTCCTATTACCACTATATGTTAACGTGGCGCTCGAAAATACCCCAAAAAATAAATTGCCACACGGAACACAAAAATGCGCTACGCGGTCGTCCGATTTTGTTAATCACTCGTATGATTACAGACCGAATTGGACTCCACTCAGTCCTGTTACTATTACTAACAGTCAGGTTAAAGAGAAATTCAAAACGCATTTCTGTTAACTCGCCGTGTCTGTTAAGTGGCCCAGGACAAGGATATATGCACCGCTTCGCAGACGATACTATAAACTGGGGTTAGATTAGCCTCGTTCCCAGTCATCCTCGGCGATTTCGGATGTGACGTCACCTGTCAAGTTTGTCGGGAAATTTCGCGCTCGGTTCCAAGGCTCCCCTTTTAACTCGGATAGCGCGAACTGCCCTGCGTACGAGGCTGGTGTTAGATTACGTCTGCTATGTGTGCGACAGGATTCGATTCAATATGTAAATAAAACCTTTATGACCCACAATCCTTTGCGTCGTTCTGAAGAAAGGCAGTCGCTCGAAACGTAGTCAGCTTTTGAGGGCGTGGTTGCCTTTGACAGTAAGCGGCCTTTCTAAATTATTTTTGTTCTATTGTAGATCAAAGCAGAACTTGGATACCAACCAAGAGACCTGAAAACCAGTATAATAGACATGGGATATAATTTGATTGATATGGGTTTCATCAAGAAGACTAAAGAATACGAGAAAATGAAGAAAGAGACGAGTGAATCTGGAGAAAAAAGTGGCCGGTAACAAAGCCTTGATAGGGACAGGCAAGCGAGTTTCAGGATTTGAACTTGAAACTTTCCGAGATCGAAACAACGATTATTACGGGACTAACAGGTGCTGGTTAGTCTACGGTAGTGGCCACTGTAATAAAACGTATACTGAGGCATAGAGAAAAAATGAACTTACGAAAGTCCTTAAAATCATGCCAGATAGAGTAATTAATCCGTCGGCATAGCGGACAGTAGCGCCTTTAATGGCTCAGTCAATTCTAAGCGTGCCCATACCCCGGGGCATTTGTCGGGCATTTGTCATTTTTTTCTGAAATGGCTACAAAAGCCCCACGGTAGGGCCGGGTGGTTCAGAAAACCCCGACGGTGGGGCTGAGAAGAAAGTTAGCTTCTTCTCCGCTAATTTTGACGTAACTGTGAAATACTGAAAAAAGGGAACGACATTAACCGCTTCTAGAAGAATTGACAAAAGCCCCACGCCCCGCCGGGAAGACGTTTTCTGACAAATTTCCCTCCGCCGGGACCGACAAGATGCCCGACAAATGCCCGGGGGGATGACCACGCTTGGAATTAACGGAGCCATTAGAATTGTGATATTTGAGTTTAAAAACTTCCGTGGACGGTACTTGTGATGCCTTTGTTACTTTAGCAATGAAAACTGTGAACAAGACTGCAACAGTACTGCCTTGAGGTGCGATAGGACGACCTCGTAAATCACTTTTCTTAGACTGTTTCAGTCGCTTAAATCATATGATATTTTTGTGTAGTCTTTTTTCATACATCATACATTACTCAGAGTGAAAGCATCGATCGTCGTCAAGAAACAAAGTGAACTCGAAAATAAGGCACGTAAAACTATGTTATGTTAAATTTTGATGCTTCTATTGTTGCCGCCTTATAGCTTTTTTTTCTTTTGAAGAGGGACGCTGAATAAACAAGGACATTTGTTAACACTAAAAAGCAATAAAAGCTAACGTGGGAAAATTAATAAGACTCACAAGGACACCTGGGAAAGACGCACTGACGGCGGTTCCCCAGTGTCCCTTAGCTTCTGCTTCCTTGATGCAATGCACTCTTGTCAGATGAGGAGGAGCTGGTAACGAGTCTCCTTCGGAAGTACTTAAGGAAGAGTTTTTTGACAGGGGCAAGAAAGGATAGCTAGAGCATCATAGAGGCTTGGTCAAGATTCTTTAATTGTATCGTGTGTATACTTTCTCTAGTCGACTCCCTCTTAACACCCCACGGGGTACTCCCTTTAATTGCCTAGGGGGAGAGGCACTGCTCGAAAGGGGTACCTATTTCCGGCGTCTGCTATATGAAAGGATAAGTATTTCACGAGTTGAATTATAAGTATATGAAAGATAAAGGCTTTTAGTTAAAGAGTAACAAACATACGCATCTTTTGGCCTGTGATAGCCTGCGAAAACATCCCTTTCCCGTTTTCGCAGGCTAGGCCTGTGAGGACTTGTGAAAAAAACCTCCCGTTCAAGTGATTTATTCATGCCAGCCTTTAATCAATCTGTCAATCTTTCTGAGAAAATCCACTTTTGGGCACAAAACAACCAAATCTGGCCATAAACCGTCAAATCAGGTGAAAAAATCGGCAAAAGATGTTTTTTATTCTTTTGAATAAAAAGGGATGCAATGTTCTTTTGAAGGTATTTGAAAGGGACCATTTGTCAGTCTTACTGTGACTAAACTCTCTATAAGTCTGTCATCTCTCTGAGACAGTTGAGGCCTATCACGAAGTGTCAGTCGTATAGAGTGTTGACTCGAAACACAGTCTTCATTCCAGCACTCACGCAACGGACAAGACGTTGCGTGACTTCAGCTGAAGCTGACCCTTATAAACAGCAGAAATAAAAGAAACCACCAAATCATTATCGTGACATTTTCCGTGCTCGCTTACCGGAAATTTCTGAGATTTGACTATATAATAAAAGGAAGGAAGTGCGATTGGTTCGAATCCATCCAGTGTCAGCATAACAGGCGCATAATGAGCCAAGTGAGGAAAACCCGTCATTTTTTTCCTCCCCTCTCTTCTCGCGCTTCACGCTCGTTTTGCGCTTCGCGCAAAATGCCGCGTTCGCCTCGCTTGGCTCATGAAGCGTTCTTTGTGCAGGCTATTCCATTGTAGTCAAATGAATGTAGTTCATTTGATATTACGATACAGAACGGTTTCTTTTCTTTTCAATGAAAAGAAAAAGGACCCCATATCATTTTAAATGTGGCATGTGCGAAAACAAAACATGTAAACAAGAAAGGTTTCACGGCTGGTGTAACATGGAGGAGAGGATCCTGGGAACGAGAGCTGAGTCATCTTCGGTCGGCGCTTCACAAATAGACCGATTCTCTGGTTGCCTCAAATCAGGTGCAATATGTCCCGTGTACTCGTAACAGGAGCCTCGGGCTACTTGGCTATGCATGTTGTCAAACAGTTAGTCGATTCAGGTGAATACATCGTGCGAGGAACAGTGCGAAGTCTTGCAAACGAGACAAAGGTCAAACCCTTGAAGGAGTTGTCTTCGGAGAATGACAAATACCCACTCGAATTGGTGGAGGCAGATCTTACAAAGAAAGAAACTTGGGTCGAGTGAGTAATATAGCCCTTAATTCACATCCTATTCCCTTGTAATCTCTTGTTTATATCCTTTATCGAGATGTTTAATGGCTTGCCTGGGAATACCGTATTTGCTGATCTTCTGTAAATAGCAGAATTTAGTATCGTCACGCAACGCTCGCGTGACGACACTAAAAACGGCGTGTAGCAGACAATAACTACGAAATGCAACAGGTCAAACAGTTGCCTGTGGCCCACTTTAAACCGTTTTCTATAAATAGATGCTAAATTAAGTTTTTCAACACATCAACAAGCTACACAACGGATACAACGTAGCGAGATTATATCATCGACTATTTAAATGAACCTGTCCGTGGCGTTTATTTTCGATTCCTATCTTTGAGCGACCTAATCAGCCTAATGGTAAATTTTACCGGCAAACAGGTGATGAAGTATTGACAGTATTTTCATTATCTCAGTTTCACTGATTTTTTGGTATAAAGCTTTGCTATAAAAGACTGCACGTTCATTCAAGGGCACCTGTTTTATTTTAGCGGGGAGATTTGAATTTAATATTCCCTCAACAAAGATTCAGTCATTTTTTCGGCAGGCTTTCAATATAGGCCAGGGCCGTGAATATTTCAGAATACTTATGTGTTTTAAACGCAGCTGGCAAACAAAAGCCCAAGATATCGCCATGTATTTCATGTATTTATCATTACCAAAAGCATTCTTGGGGACGACAGAATGTTAGTTTACATATTTCAGTTTTTCTGTCCTTTCATGCGGAAAAATCAATTAAGAGTACAATGGTGCAAAGTGCGGTAAAGTTATGAAGCAACATTTTCTTGTTGTGCCTCTGACTTCTTCAAGATATAAAAGTGCAAAAACGGCCGTGGTTCACGAAAGCATGATTGCTGAGTCGAATAAAAGAAGACTGTGGAATAACCTTTGTTAATGGTTGTGATGAAGAAATGGCTCTTATGCGAAATTTTCGAAAATTGAAAATGATACGTATTTGAAATAAGAAGGTCGCAGGAACTCAGTAGAATTTTGCTTCCATTCCGGTGAACGTGCATCCATTTTATTGAACAGACGATCTGTTCATTTTTTTGTTTCACGACCGTCGAACCTTTTTTAACAGCCACCTGTCTACAACGATCACCTTCAGACCGACCCCTTTTTCGTCCCAGCGGATCATGTGTTCACTGTTGTTTTGACGTTTCTATAATGGCCACCCCACTACAAAGGCCACTTTCTCTGTTCTTGATCTGGCCATTTTCGAGAGGCTGGACTGAGAAGACAGCCAAAATAATTGAAAACTGCTGAAAAACTCTGAAAAACTAGAAATCCAGGTGTCTTGCTGTTTAGTTTCGCTGTAACCCTACAAAATGTTGGTAAATTTTGATCACATAGCAACTTTGGGGTATTAGACTACACACGGCATAGGAGGAATTTTAGACCGGCTGAAAAATTTGACCTGACTCTTCGTTCACACCGGACCCTTCAAAATTTTCTCTCTTTTCACACGGAACTTTGAACGGCTGGGCGTCTAAATGGTTGTTACGGTTATAAAGGTCTGGGCCAATCGTCGAACTTTTCATGGGACCGGAACTAAAGTCAAATTTGGGTCGACCTTAATTAAGTTAAGATCGTCTGTTGGGTCAGACGTCGAACTTAGGACTCGTCGAACTAATCAAATGAATCAGACCAAAAGCAATTTCAGCCAAACAAGGCTTAATATACGTTATCATCCAAATTTTTACGTTGTTAATTTAGTTCGTCGCATGTGAAGGTCGACGTTTGTCCCGGAGACGATCTTCAGACGTTCTGTCTGTCTGAAGCAGACGGATAAAACGTGTTGGACGATCCAAACTTATTCAGACGAACTTAACTGAGCCAGACGCCGAACTTTGTTCGACGTTTGGCCTAGGCCTAAGGTGGTTCCGTGTGCCGAACGGAACATCCAGTACACGCACGAATTTTCAATCGGTCGAAAATTAGGATCAGTATAGGTGGTTTTCATGCAATCTCGGGAGACACAAATAACAATGGTGAAGTGAACAAATGCTGGTGTACAATTAAACAAAGTGAGCTAATGAGCGATCTTTTTGTTTACCGTCCACCAGCATGGCGGCGATGACGTAACGTGAAAACCACCTATACGTTTCTGGAAAACTGCCCACCTACCCCTCCCCTAAGCTAACATTAAAACTTGCTTCTCACTTAGAGCAAAATGTTGGTTTAGGGGAGGGGTAGGTGGGCAGTTTCCCAGAAACGTATAAAATTAGTCCGGTGCCGTGTGAACGTAGCTTTGTCTTTGTCACGTGACTAGGGCTGTTAAAGATTGCACTTACGTCATTCACGTCGCCTCACCGTTGCCAGTTGGGAATCCAAGAGATGATATGGAGTTGATAGGGCCCGCGGTGGACGGAACAAAAAGCGTGCTTGAAGCTTGTGCTAAAACCAAGGGCGGAGTGAAAAGAGTTGTGGTGACAAGCTCTTGTGCTGCGATTAATGGTAAGAGATAGGGACCTATTGACCCCGGGAGGGGACTCCTTATAATGGGCTTTACAGGGAAGGGGTAGGGGTAGGGGTAGGGGATTCACTTGTTGTTGTTAGGGAAATCTGTCATTTCGGTATGTAAAGAGGCTTGAAAGGGCTAACAGATGCATTTAATGGCTGTGAAAAAGTCGAGAAAACGTTCTGGTTTTGTGATTTATTCATATTTTAAAGACAGTGAATTTGCAGCAGTTAAAAGAGATGCAAAGTTCTAAACTAGGTTTTTGAAAGGGGGAACCATTTTTCAATATAAGGTATTGCTGGTTTTCAGTGTCACGCCATTCAAAATAAACCAAAACCAAAATCAAAATCAAAACCATTCGATATATAAAGTCCAGAATCTGGGAAATGAAAGGAGGTAACTATACAAAGACCCTCGCCAAGATTTGGGTCGAAGGAATAATTCGTATACAAGATATCCGAGAAAATGTTTTACCCAAATTTATAGAGCTTTGTATGGAGACGCCATGCTGGAGCTCATCCGGATGAGCTCCAACGTGGCGGACGGAAACCAACAGAAACCTCTGTTGCCGAGTTTTGCTACAAAAGCGCGAATTTAATCCTAGAACAACTCATAAACATTAAAGTAATACTTTTCCTAATACTTGAACTGTTTAGATAGCAAAATTCCTCGGAAAAAGTCACTTTTTTAACCTAAATGACAGCTAACTCGGCCATCATGTAAATGCTGCATCACGCAAACGCTTAGAAATTCACGCGTACTCTATTACAAAATCAAGAAACCTTTTGAAGCGAAAATTTGTTTGAAAATTAGTTTTCAGCTGCTCTAATACACCATGAAAGTAAAATCTCGGTAGGATGGATAGTTTTGTAGTTTGAATTTTAGTGACGTCATGTGAAAACCAACAATACGAAAGTGGTACCTTTTCCGTCAAAAATGGTATATAAAAGAGCAATGAGTTTGACCACGGGGCGGCACCTCCCCGTACATTGACCCCTGTAACAGAATAGATTGTTTTAATGTTACAAGTGGGTGAATTGCGAGCAAGTCACTTAAAATGATTTTGAGCCTTTTTTTGTTGCAGCTGGTCGATACGGTGAAGATCATATATTTACTGAAGAAGATTGGTCGTCATTGGAAGGCAGTTCCCCGTATGAGAAAAGCAAGCACCTTGCCGAGAAAGCAGCCTGGGAGCTGGTCAAGGACTTGCCAGGTTACCAATAAACACAGTACATGAACTAACAGCATAGAAGGGTTTCCCACTGGGCGCAGGGTGGAGCAGGGAGATGCGTGGCAAACGAGCGACAGATCTTCGTCTCTTTTGCGCGAACTAGCCTGTGCCAGATTATCAGATACTAGGGACGTCGCGAAAATAAAACAAGCCAAGCGAAAATAAGACACTCGCGATCTGGGGAAAGAGGGCGGTGGCGGGGGAAATAGGAGAGATCCAGTGCCCTCCCTCTCCCCAGCCCCCGTGCGCGTTTCTCTCAAAACATCTTACCACTACCCGACTGGTGTACTACTATCTTTCAGCATGCAGCAGGCTATCCGCGAGCTGAAGCGCTAAACTGGCTCGTGAGGTTGCCGCGCAAACGTCAACCGAAGCCCGGCGAGCGACGGATCTTCGTCTGTTTTGCGCGAACTAAAGTGCTTAGCTGGTTGGCGAAGTCCCCGAACAAACATCAACGCAAAACCCGGCGCGAATTCTCAACAGAAGCTAAGTGCCTGCTTGCAGGCTAGCTAACTGTACAGCTGAACGGAATCGATTTACAGAGACTTGACTCGAAACCTATGCCATAACCACATTGCAACAAAACGTATTGGGCGATGTGCCGTCAGCGTAACATCTAGTCTTCAATTTTTTGTCATAACATGAAATCACTCTTCGAACGGTTACTGTTTTCGACAAATATCTCTTCCCTTTATTAGTGATCCTTGTTTTCTTTTTCGTCTTACAATTGTGCAAAAGCGTGACAAAAAACCGTACTCCAGCAAATAAATTAACTTCATAGCATAATTAAGAGCTTGTGCTCCCCCCTGACCCATTCAGAGCTAAATTTATTCATTCAATTTTCTATCAGATGATGAAAAGTTTGAGTTATGCACCATCAATCCCGGACTAATTCTTGGACCAGTATTGCATGGCTCGAATTGCGGTAGTATGGAGGTACGTATCAGTTACCTCCCTTTTGAATGAGTCGTGTAAGTTAACAGAGACGCACTCAGTCACAGCCGGATGTTTCTCAGTGAAGACGGCGCTCAGTCACTAGACTACGAGTAGTCCCCATTTTTTACTCAGGGATAGAAGTGCGAGCGAAACGCGAGTGCGCGTGAAAATCACCCCACGTGCGTCTCGCCTTTCTCGCGTGGGGTGATTTTCACGCGCAGCTCGCGTTTCGCTCTCTTTACCATCCCTGAGGAAAAATAGGGACTACTCGTAGTCTACTCAGTCACAAGGTTCATTACAGAGTTACATCCTAGTTTCTATGGCATCAAGCACCTAGTGTGCGCCTTTTATTGAAACTCCTCCATGGACTGTTATTATCGTTTGTAGTTTCACCGGCGACTCCTTGAACGACAGATGCCAATGGTTCCCAAGTTATCAATGCCAATGTGTGACGTCAGAGACGTAGCCGCGGCACATATCACTGCTATGACGTCACCCAAAGCGCCAGGTAAGAGTGTAAAGCAATTTTTTCTCAGAATGAATAATTGGCTTTTAAGCCGACATTTGGACGTTTTAATGACAGTGCCGGGATAATAAAGTTCCCGATGTTAACACTGCAAACTAGGACTGCTTGAGGTTTTTCCATCATATTCCGCTCGTGACAGGCTATTTTATTTTGCAAAAGCTAAAGTCTTAAACTGCACCCTTTTTGAACATGCGGAATTCTAGCTGTGTGATATTTATCGTCAACATGATAATGAAAATCTTTTGCTTTGCCAAAACATTTCAGTTACCTACCTCGTTCAAATTGCATAATTCTCATTCAATATCGATGAAATAACATAGAAGAAGCCAAATTTAACCGGTGTCTACTCGAGATTCCGCTGAATGAGCAGTTCATCTCTTTCAGCAAACCGAAGTGACGTCAAGTTTTGTTCCCTATGTTTTGGAACATGACATTAAGCTATATTCCTCGCACTTTTCCTAGGCAACAGATTCATCTCAATTACAGCTTGCATGTGGATAGTTGATCTAGCAAAGATCCTGAGTGAGGAATTTGGACCCCTTGGTAAGTGAAAAATAAAATAACAGCAGGATATAACATACGATTTGTATACGATACCATATAAATTCAGCCAAGGCTAAAGGCGAAGCTCTCATTCATAAATTTATAATTTTTTCGAACAATAAGCTTTTAAGCTTTGAGCCTGCGATCCATTGAAAACTACTAACTTGTCAGCGGAGACCTTAAAAAACACGTAACCTCGATGGGTCGACACCTGAACCAGCGATACGGTCAAGTGATACTGATCAACAGATACCATGTTTTGACAGCTGTCAATTGACCACAACATGGATGTGCAAGATCAGGTTGTAGGCTCCCTCACCGGCTAGAAGATGTGACAGTTCACATTGGTTTCCCTGTGGTGTGGACGGGGAGACGTACGGTCTCATGTTAACCAACAGATAGATAACAAAGTTTCTTAACTATGGGGCTCCGTTCGCGCGCGCTTCGCGCCTCGCAGCAAAATGCTTCGATCTACTATCAAACACTTCCAACTAATTTTTTAAGGAAATGTATGGAGATTAGTTTAGAGAATTTATAAGTGGATATCGCAGCAAGGATTAAGCATGTAATACTTCTGCTTTCAATTTCGACGTCAAAGTAACCGTTCATGTCAATTCTCAGGTTACCGTGTCCCCACAACTCAGTGTCCTAACGTTCTACTTAAAATTGGAGCGATGTTTGATAAACCTTTGAAGATGGTGATACCCTGGCTTGACGAAGAAATGAAGATGGACAACTCGAAGGTATCATAACTAGCGCATTTTTGTGTCCCATGTGGCAATGAATTTATTTTTGTGGATATTTTCGCAAGCCATGGTAATATAAGTGATAATGGTGATGATGATGATGATGATGATGATCATTTTGATAGTAATGATGATGATGATGATGATGATGATGACGATGACCATGACGGCGACGGTTACGATGACGATGACGACGACGGCGACGGTGATGGTGACGATGACGATGGCGATGACGGTGACGGTGACGGTGACGATGACGATGACGATGACGATGGCGATGGTGGTGATGGTGATGATGATGATGATGATGATGATGGTGATGATGATGATGATGGTAATGATGGTGATGAATAATAATAATAATAATAATAATAATAATAATGATAATAGTAATAATAATTTATAACGCACCTTTTGCATTCAGATATGATAAAAGCGCAGTAGCGAGAAGCGAAAGGACTTTGAGTTATATCTTCAAAGATAAAAGTGCATCTTATCAAGATCTCTTGCAAGGAATAAGACTTCCATCTTTGGAAACTCGAAGAATCCAAGACATGCTATTGACAATAAACAATAGTATATCGGACAAAGCTCCACCTCCAGTGAGAGATCTTATCACCTTACGCTCATTCAAGTATACTCTTCGAAATGATTATATCCTTTGATTGCCTAAAGTTAACTCGACTAAATATAGTCTCATATTATGGAGATATTTTGCCGCTGAGAAATGGAGCGAGCTACCAAATGATATTAAATTAAAGCGGGCAGTAATGAAGTAAAGAGCAAAATTCGATTGCTTAAGTTTGAATGTCATCAGAATTTTTAGTAACTGCTGCCTGTTGCTTTTGTTGTTTTTATCGATTCTTAGTTCTTAGGTTTTCCAGTTTGTACATGATGAATTATTGTACATTTTTAGTCATTAATTCGTGGACTACCTGTAAACTAGCTGATGAAGCTAAGCGTAAACTCCACCTTAAAAAAAGTATCGTATCGTATCGTACAAAAATTCCAAAAATGTAAAAATTAGATGACAATTAGAAGAGTAAAGTATAAATGAAACACTAAATACGGTCCCCGTATCCTGATACATTAGACAGAACCTTGATATAACGAACCTCTTTATAACGAAGTCCTCGGTAAAACGAACGATTTTCTTTACCCCAGTAATAGTAGAATTTTATGAGGAAAAGAACCTCGATATAACGAAAACTTCGTTATAGCGAACATATTTTACCCGTCCCTTAGCCCTTCGTTATATCAGTCGAGGTTCCACTGTACACTATGTGTACACTGAATCAGTTCCACGATCTAAAAATAGCAGGCTGGGGCCGAACCACACCGTGTTGTAATTATTTATCTCTGTGGCTTATCTCTATCATTAGCCTGCGCCAAGAGCCTATTATGGCTCTTGCCTGCGCCGAAGACGGAGCTTAACTTCTGGTTAAGTTCGTGCGAAACAGCTCCGAAATCTTGGTTCTGGGCCCCGACTGTACACCAGGATTTGAGCATGTGCTGTGATTGGCCTGTTAAAAATCAGGATCTGTAAAATGCGGAGATATGTCTAGGATTGAACTCTGTTGCAAAAATTTGCTAGAAAATTGTTATCGTAATTTTAGCAAAAAGTGATTCACAAGCAAATGGTGTTGTCAGTCACTTACTGGCAAACAGAATAATTCTTGCTATCAAAAAATACTCTGAAACAACTTAGTACGACAAGAATAACAAGAAAAACAAGTTTAACAAAATTCAAGACATATAAAGAAAGACAAAGAAGGCCCTCGATAAGTCCGCAAATTTCGCAAATCGCAAAAAGTAACAAGACTTTTCTTGTTATCAAAAAAGGCACGGAAACAAATATCTCAAGAATAACAAGAATTGCGATTTTCTTGGATTTTTGTTATTAAGTTTTTAAAACACTACAAAATCCTTGTTAGTTTTACGAATTTTGCTACCGTTTGTAATTCTTATCGACACTGCTTCGCGGACGTAATCTGCCTACCATTCGATTCGATATGTAAATGAAACCTTTATGACCCACAATCCTTTCGGCGTCGCACTGAAGAAAGGCAATCACTCGAGACGTAGTCAGATTTTGAGGACGGGGTTGCCTTTACTTTGACAGTAACGCCTTTTTAAATTAAAAGAACTTAGCATTTCGTGTTTTGTTCTATTGTAGATCAAAGCAGAACTTGGATACCAACCAAGAGACCTGAAAACCAGTATAATAGACATGGCGTATAATCTGATTGATATGGGTTTCATCAAGAAGACTAAAGAATACGAAAACATGAAGAAAGAGATGAGTGAATCTGGAGAAAAAAGTGTCTCGTAACAACGTCTTCACAAGGACAGGCTAGCGAATTCCAGAATTAGCTGGGATTTGAACTTAAAATCTTACGAGATTGAAACAACGTTCATTAGGGGACAAGTAATCCACTGTTGATTGTTATGACTCAGTCAGATTGGCCACTGTACTGAAAATACTGTAACTAGTAATGGTTGGCACTACAGCTGCCCCCGCTCTGTATATTGTCGGTCAATAGTATTCTTGCTCGTTGTGTAGCTCTTTGAAATATACCGATTCATAATGAAGATTTTCACACATATTCCATACAACAGATGAGATAACTGGCAGGAAACGCAAGGTTCCATGCACAGTTTCAGTTCGATTACACAGCTTTGATCAAAACAGTCTTAGTTTCGAGAATAGTTTATTCTATTAAAACCATAAGAAAAGATTTAATTAGAAGTTGAATTTTTCGCTATTTCTCTTTCACTTTTTACATTCAGTTCATTTTATTTGCCGGAAAGTAAGCCTTTGCGCATTCTAGTCTTCTTTTAAACTTTATAGCGGAAGGACATCTGTGAGCAGGGAATAAGTCAGCAGAGAATTTGATTGACGGCGAATTTCTGTAATCGTCCATCGTTCTGCTAGTGATAAGCTAGCCGTTGATTCACTCGTCTGGCTTGTTTGGGCTTGAGTCTTATTCCGGTCAAAGAGAGAGAAAGAGTGTCTGGTAAGGTTTCCAATCAAAGATTTGTGAACTCGTGTCTGGCAAACTCTCCATGTGTTTATGTATACACAGTTTTACGCACCTTATAACTTCATCTGCGCTTAACGAGTGTCTTTTGGTCCATAACTTAAAACAACTGCTCCACAGAATGTTACTGATAACACGTAACGCGAAAGAGTATCGACTTACGACTGCACTCATAAATGTCACAAAATCTACCTAAGCGGTCCCTTTGGGATTTTCTGTCTTTTAATACGTCATCCTAACCATTTCGTACTTACGGGCGTAAACAATAGAAACGTCATCATTACCTACCGATTCCTCGCTGCCACTGTTCAAGCAAATCGAGATTTTTTCTTGCATACTGACTGTATATTTCAACTGTAAGTACTTTCCTTAATATACGCTCTAGTTACTAGAGTGCCTCCTCGGGATTTCGCCCTCCAGGCGAAATATTGGGGGCAATAACATACTGAGAGAATTTTGAAGATAAAGAAAGTCATTACAATATGCAATAAATGATGTGTAAAGCGGCTGCGTAAATTTAATGGAATCAGGAAAAAAGCCAGCGTATCCTGCGATCTCGCCTGCTGAACACATCTCTCTCTCCAGCAGTCACTCATCGCTCCTAACCACTCAATCGGCCCTCCTTTTTTGCCTTTCTCCCGATCCCCTACCCCTTTCGACGCCTGCTACGCAGGCTTTGTATTGTAAATAATCAATTGAACGCCTCTTCTCTAAGGGACCCTTCCTCTACAATGTTAAACTGATTTGTATTAGACGCCCCTCTTTAGTAAACGCCCCCTGTCTAAAAGACGCCATGAGAATTACTCCAAAATACCAGCAAAAGGAGCAAAATCATTGAATTTATTCAGTTTGTTGCTTGATTAACAAAGGTTTGCGTATTGTCTTGTTCAATGTCCAGTTCAAAGTAAGAATGAACTAACGATGACAGCAAATTGACATCAGTCCATGTTGATATTTGAAACAGCCACATGGATCTCTAGACGATATAGACGGATCAATTGATGAAATGGATATTCTGCTGTTTTTTAACTTTCTTGACATTTCCGCCGAAAGCTCATTAGTTTTGTTGAGCTTGTTACAGTTACAATGAGAATGAACGCCACCCCCTCTACCCCTACCCCTGCCTTAAAACCCTGCCCAGGGCCCAGGGTGTCTCACCTGATTACGAGGAACTGGAACCAAGTCCCCTAGTTGCCAAGGTAACGAAAAGATGGCGAACATGGCGCCAGGTCAAGATTCTCTAAAATAATCAAGCTTTATAACCTTTTTATAGCGTTGCTCTTTAATTGTTATGCACTTTAATTGCGCCTTGGAGGCAGAGGAACGTGAATACTCTGTCTCTAAAAGGATGAGTTGACGAGATGAGAGAAAAGAGAGGCAGTTTAACCTATTATGAATTTCAGTTGCCTTTCAATAATGATGCGGAAGAATTGGTAAACAAAAGGCCAGGTATATCTCAATATTTTGATGAATTTTTGATGGTTGTGAGTCTTTCTTGCTGTGTTTTGCAAATTATTCGCAGCTGCGTCGATCTTGCGAAAGACGTATCAGTAGTGTTCTACAATGTAATTCTAATTTTATTGCTAATCTTAATTATTATTTACAGCTGTTTATCTACAGTTAATTTTTAATTGCCTATGAATCTCATATTTAAGTTCATCGCAGAATTTACTTAAACTTGGATCTCAAAGATACGAGAGATCAGTATATTTTAAACAACTGAGGGTGAAAAAAAAGATTAAAAATAAGTGATGAAAATGAATGCAGCTGATACATGGTTGAGGCATGAGGACACTTTGTCTGGTTTTACTGTTTTACCATGATTACCTCATTGTACTTCAGGATCTTGGTCAAGGGTGCAAAGCCGTTGCAACTCCAGAAACACATTTCATTCAAATGCAAACTCACCAAGTCGGCCATGCAGTCGGCAGAGTCACAGCTGCGTGAATATAAGCCAAGACACTAACAACCAAAACTCTCAGGTATGAATGATGTTCCTTAAAAATTGGCATCCTCAGAATAACACTTGCTACGAAGGCTTCCACTTACTAAGATTGTGATTCTACCTTAGCTTGTATTAATTGCATACAATCGGAGGAATATAGAGATCAAAACATGGCTCAAGTGCTTGCCTTCAGGAGGATAAAAACAATAATATTAAAAAATTCTAAGACCGTCATCCAAAAGAGTGGTTCTTAAAGTCACTTAAATGGGAGGAAGTCGTTTATGAGTGGTTACAACAGTAATGATTTGAGTGGAAAAAGTTTTGGTGTTTTTACTTAGAGGTTGCTTATGAGAGGTGGTTACATTTAAAGGTTTGACTGTTATTGTATTTTTTCTTGCAGCACATCTTGGTTGGATCTGCATTACGGCGGCCGCATGCAACAGAGTATTCTCCTTTAGACTACCAGAGCATGCCAGATGTTGGCAAAATTCCACGTCAACCCTACAGATCACAGTCCTCATGTACAGTCTACACTTATGCAGATCGTCCGTTCTCTGCAAGAGAACAGTCATCACACTTAGGGAGACACACCAAGTCAAGGTAATGTTCAGAAATTGCTACTCAGTTTATAGCTCAGTTGGGAGGTCTGCCAAACAGGAAGACATAGGTTCAAACCCCTCCCAGACCAACAACTAGGGTCTTTAAAAAAACTGGAGGTTTTCATTGTTCTCCTGGAAATTAAAATCCAGTGCGAAAGAGAAATTGCAGTTATAACAAACAGAAATCTTAACAAATACAGAAATAAGTGGACCACCCTGTGAATTTCTGATTAGGGTTGATTTATAGTAATTTAGCAAACGCGCACTATTATTATTTTTCTATTTGTTCTGCTAGTTGTTAATCTGTTGAACCTTCGTATTTCGATTTTTTTTCCTTGTTTGTTTGTTTGTTTATTTTTTTACTGTTTGCCTCCTTTTTATTTGCTGCCCTGTTTTTGGAAAGTTTATTGTAAGGATATGTTAAATGATGTTTAATAAATAAACTATTTAAAAAAAAGAGAGAAGAAAAGATCATACTGGCTTTGATTGAAGATCTTGTCCCAGTTTAGATGATCATGTCATTGAGTGGTAACATTAACTCGTTGACTTTAATCATCTTGTCTTCTCAAATTTATATTGAAAGGAGCAAAAAAGAACCCACGATGCTGTTTGAAAAGAGTAGGGGATGTAGACCCCAGGGTGTGGTCTATCTCTCATGGAGGGAGAGGTCTGTTACAGGCATGCAGTAATTGGCATCATGCGCTGTTGTAGTAATCCTGCCATAATTGCAGGGCCAACCTAAGTAAATAAATAAAAAAAATACATCATATGACTGTATAGTTTGTAGTAAAAGATGTTTCTGTTTGTTAAAGATCTAAATGAAGTTAAAGTTTTCTGTTAATCTTTAACCGTGTAAGTTTAAACTCTCACCTTCAGCAGGCAATTCTATAGTGTACTGATCCCCAAACACTTTGCATGCTACAGGCCTCAGTGCATGGAAAATATTAGGAAAAAGAGTAAATAATCTAGAAGGCTGCACTTATATATATGTGGCAGAAAAGGTCACTCCATTAATTTTATCAGAAGCCTTCATTAATACTTTTACAGTGTATAGTTTGTTCATTGTATAGTTTCACAAAACTAACATGAAATGTAGGTCCATTGAATTTGGGCGTTTCATTCAAGAGTACATAATACAGATTGTGCTCGCCCCAAACCTACTCTGTTCCTGGCTCTCCGCCCCACTTTCTTCCCCTTGCTTCCAAAAAGTGATATTTCGGGCTATATGGAGACTGACATAAACTTCAGGTACAGGTGTAGGTTACAGATTTTTCAAAACTGTCAATGGTGTAGCCCCCCTTTTCGCAGGCAATACAGTTTTGTCACGTGAGGATCGTGTGACAAGCCAAAAGCAGAACGTCCGCATGGGAGACTATCGATGGTGTTACATTGTAAAATTTTTCTTTTGTCTAGCTTGTTAAGATGCAAGTCAGCGTCGTCTGCCTCATTGTACTCAGCTTCATCAAAATCAACTGTGAACTCAGCTTCAACACTTAAATCTTCATCCAGCAAGAAGCGTCTTTGTGAAGTCCGTAAGTTAACTAGTTAATAACTTTTACTTATAAAAATGTTAATGTTATTCCTTCAGTTAAATGCTATAACCACTGGCTGGTCTAGATCTTCAGATGGGGGGGAGGGTCATTCAGACTCTGAGATAAGGGGAGAGGGGCAGTCTTAAAAAAAATTTGGGGGGGCCTTGGTTTGGGGCAAAAATAAGGGGGTGCAGGCCCCCCAGGCCTCTCCTCTGGATCTGCCACTGATAACCATGATTATACTGTATAAGATAGAACTGAAAATATTAATATAATGATAACTAAAACCTACCAATGCCTTACCTAAAAATGTAAAAATGAACATTAGGCTTTTGACTCTTTTTTTTATTTGCATATACTATCAAAATGTCCCCAGGATGTATCAAAGACTTCTCTCTCAATCTCTCAATCTCACCTGATCACCCAATTACTTTGAAATTATATGGCCTTTAAAACAAGAGAGGGATCCTCCCTTAGCCTGAAGGCCTCTGGCTCCCACTGATAGTATCTATACCCACAAACGTTGGAGTCTTTTAGGCTATGGTAAAATGGGCAAGAAAAACTTGCCACTATGTTTTTGAGTTAAAAGCGATACTTCCCGTTTTACCACTATCAAATCAGGCCTGTCTTGCTCGTTGCACCTGTGTGAATGCCATCTCTTCATTGGATAAAATACATGTAAGGTGGCCCAGCTAGCGTGCAAAAACAGCATGCAGCCGCTCCTTGACACTTGGGACATTTCACAGCGAGCAGAGACAGCTGTTTTCACAGGCTAGCAGTCACCATAAACTACTACTCTCCTTTCTGCAACATTTTTTGCACGTTTTTGTTCACATTTTCGTTGCCCATTTTACCATAGCTTTTAACGGCACATTTACTTACTTACAAAACTATAAGCTTATCTTGCAAAATTATATTGAATTTTCCTCCAGGTGATGATTACAGATTTTTCAAAAGTGGTCCAGTACCCAAACAGTAAGTACCTAAAAACATTATCACTTTCCATATTTATGCGTTATTGACCGAGCAGGAGGTCTGTAAAAACAAAAAATAAGAACTAGGCCAATATGACACCATCTTGACTAAACAAGCTTGGGCAGCAAAGTATTTATTGTAAATATTATTCAGCTAGAGAATTTTAATATGGTGGAAGGTCTCGTGAGTGGAAACCCTTGGGACGAGGCAAAGGTGCGTGTTACTGGAGCTGGTCGCTTACGGGAATGTAATATGATACAATGTCATGCAGTTTGTATGGAAGTTGAGAAAAATGGTGTTTTGTGAAGGCCGCTGTAAGTAGAGCTGTCTGCTAATATGAGAGTGTCAGTTAGGAGAGCTTCTGCTGCATACAGACACCCCAATAACGTGGACAGCTACTAAATTCCTGGCAGAACTTACTGACCTTTGACCGTAACAAAATCCTGCTCTTGTAGACTGCTGACAATTTTTAGTTCCCAACAGCAGAATGACACTGCACTGACTTTGCTCTGTCTCTTGTTCTCGGACACTGGGTGGTGGGCGACTGTTGAGAACCTTCCCAGCACTCAACTGTCCTATGGTAGTGGGAGTAATCCTCCCTGGGTTAACCACATGTGCTTTAATGTAACCCGGGGTGGTACTCCCCTATAACAGTGACAGGGGTGCTCATCGTACCTTTTAGGGGTTTAAATTTGTGGATTCGTACCACTTAGGGTGCTAAAACCTAAAATGACTGCTGCCAGAGTTGATACGCTTCTAGGATAAAGATTTATGACAATACATATGTACTTTAAAAAAGGCCTTGAGAATACAATTTTCAAAAGTTATCTTTATTACTATTAAAATTTGTAGTGCCAGTTGTATTATTTGTTGTTGTTGAATTGGTACCTCTTAGGGGTGGAAATGAATTTGGGACACGCCCATAAAACAAGATTCTGGTACCTTTAGATTTTCCGACGAGCACCCCCTTCACTTTTATCGTGGAGTACTCCCCCCCCCCGGGTAATGTAACTCACATCTGATTGGCTTTTCTTGGGGTAGCCTGTTCCAGGCTCCGAGATGGTGGTGGAAAGTTGTTCAGTAATAAGAAATGCGAAAAACGCGCGAGTTCCCACTGTACTATCTGAGAGCCTGGCACAGGCTATTCTTGGGGGTACACTAACACTCAATTTCAAGACGTTTTCAATAAGGTGGTGTTACACGAGAAGATTTGCAACGACAATTTTTAGAGCAACAATGATGGAACAGTGTTGTAACAAAAATTCGAAACAATGTCCCAACAATGCTGCAAATGCTCTGTTGCGCTCAAAATCCTCGTTGCGAATCGTCCCATGTTACATTGCCTTAAAGCTGTCAAACGCTGTTTATGGTTTTAGCATATTGAAAATAACATGCAGCAGTTTTGATTCACCCATTTGTATTATTTTTTGTTGCAGGGTACCACCTCACGGTGAATCCTTGCATGGCTTTCTTACTGGGGCACGATATAACAGGTATCTAAACGCTTACACTCAAGTTAACACCACGAGCAACGGACCCTTTCGTATTGAGGACAGTTCTTTTGGTCCCAAAGATGCCAGCCTTCATAGAGTCCCTATCTCTATGAGTCAATGTCCGTTATCCCTGTCTCTAAAGCATTTTTTCTTTTTATTTAAACATATTCTATTGACGAAGTTTGCCCTAAGAGTAACAAAAAACTCATCGAGAGGGCTCACTTCAGACATTATTTTAGCTTAGGCTGTTGTTTAATCCACACGGCGCCTAACGTTATCCCTATCTCTCTAACGTAGACAACTCTGCAAAGCCAACGCTTAGCTCTTTTCTCTCTGTATATTAAACCGTTACTTGCGAGAATTTTAAATTTTCAAAATGCGCACACAATGACAGGGAAGTGTACACACGAGTTGAGTCCACCCGGCGATGAGGTGCCAGAAATGTGGATAAAAGGCATCTCCTCTCGTCTGTTTGATCTTTTTCCGGGAGACTGACAATTGTTGATTTTCCACTGGAACACGAAATTCAGACACGGATTTCACCAATTTAAAATCAATCTGTGTTAGGTCATAGGGCCATTTGGATAAGTTTTGATCCCCTTTTATGAATACTGTTTTGATTTTCCCTTCTTTTTTTTTTTTCTTTAGGGCCAGGTATTTGGATTCACGCGCACTCTTCAAATTAGGAGTATACATTCCCAAGCCTGATCTCAACTCATTTTTCATCAGGGATGAATTTGATGGTAAGAGAGAGATGAATAGAATATTCTACTTCTAATAACACTCGACCCCCGCTTTCAAGTGAGTCAACTGAAGCTGAGTTTTGGTGGGGAACGTATTTTAACCGCCGTCCGGTTAACTCAGTTGAAGGAGCGCCGGTGTAGCAAAGACGGGGAGCGAGTGTGAGGGGGGAGGGGGGTAGTAGATTATGCTGGCTGTGATGATGATCGCGTCATTCAATGGTGACGTTAAACCGTTGGTCTTGTCTTCTTCATCTTTCCTTAATAATTGAAAGGGAACGTAAAGAACGCGCACTACTTTTCGAAAAGCGTAGCGGACACAGAACCCTGGGGTGTGGTCAATCTCTCATGGGGGGAAGGGACTGTTGCGGGCCTGCAATAACCGACTTCACTTTGTTGCGGTTAACCTGTCAAATTAGCGAATTTAGTAAATCTTAATCTAATCTCCCTCTTTTACCAGCATACAAATTAGACAGCTTTAGATTCTAAAACGAGGACGACAACGAGAACGAGATTTTTTCAATACTAAGTAGTGCGCGCGCGTCAACCAGCGTCATTTTGGCGGGAAAATGTGGTAGCCGTCGCCATTCTGCTTCGAGTTTAGGCGAGAATCTCGTAGTGGCGAAAACAAGTTATCAAATGTTAGAAATTTTATCATTTAGCAATCGGGAGAGGGCTTCACCTCCTTCAACGGAAATAAGCGAACTAACTTTGTGGTGAAAAAAAGTACAATGAAGCTTTCCGGGGTGTCTATTTTTAGATAATAAGCGAGAAAACTTAAAATTAAATGTCGTCCTCGAAGTCGCCCTCGTTCTTGAATCCAAAGCTCTCTATTATCCACACTGTCTAGCCAGTGAGCAAGCTCTCTAAGACGGGCAATACACTGTCAGACACCCTTCCGACTGAGCCTGTCTTTCGCTTGCTCGATTTTGTCGTACTCGAAAAAGAGTCTGCATGCAGTGTCGAACCCAGGCCTAATAGCCGTGCGCTTAATGGTACAGTTAGGCTTCACTACCAGCCGCTGTTCGGGAATTAGCCCGCGCTCCCCAGTAAAGACTGGATCCTGGAGAGCAGGAGAATCCAGCCTAGTTAACCGCCGCCCGGTTAGCTCAGTTTTAAGAGCACCGGTCTGCCGAGCAGAAGGTCGTAGGTTCAAACTCCGGCCGGACCAACAACCAGGGTCTTAAAAAAAGCCGGTAAGACCATGCTGGTTGTGATTTGAGATATTAGGGCCATTTATACGAGGAAAAATAAGACGCGTCTTACATAAGACGCGTCTTAAGTAAGACGCGAACTGTACAATTTATACGAGCATGTCTTATCTAATAAGACGCGTCTTAGCCAAGCCGCGTCTTATTTTAGACGAAATGTGCCGTTTATACAGAAAGTTCGCGTCTTATTTAAGACGCGTCTTATGTAAGACGCGTCTTATTTTTCCTCGTATAAATGGCCCTATTGTCTCAGTTTAGATGATCGCGTCATTGGGCGATGACGTTAAGCTGTTGGCCTTGTCTTCTTCATCCTTCTGTCATTGGTCAAATCGAAGGGGACGTAAAATAACCCACACTACTGTTCCAAAAGCGGAGGGGAAGTTTTGGATCCTGATTAGATTTCTGGGAAACTGCCCACCCACCCCTCCCCTAAGCCAACATTTTGTCCTAAGTGAGAAGTAAGTAATAATTTTGGCTTAGGGTAGGGGTAGGTGGGCAGTTTCCCACAAACCTTAATTGATCCAAAGTTTTCTCGGTGGTGTGGTCTACCTTTCACACATCACGCATCATTTATATCATGGGCTATGGGTGGGTTACAGTAAGCTCATAAATGGACTGACAGCAGCTGCCAGAGACGCCTTTGTGTGCTGGCGTCCGAGCTTACTGTTGACATGTTAATGTAAATAGGGCGCGCCTTGTTGTCCTCTAGTCCACATCACACATCACACAGAGGGCTGAGTTGTGACGAGCGGTTTAACAATAATCAGATGCTCGCACTTGAAAAACCAGTCTGACGAGAGAAAACGAGATCGGAGAATTTGTTTAACAACTACCCTTGTGTTACATGGTGATCGTTGTCTTTATTCTCGTAACCTTTATGATTGCCAAGCAAGAATATATTAAGGAGAAGTTTAATGCGGATCAAAACACAGTATTCGCTTACCACGAAAGCTCCTTCTCTTCATAATGGTGGTGGCTTCTCTCAGCGTGTGACAGTTAAGTCTGTAATTTTTCAGATTCAGATGCGCGAAGCATTTTTTCCGATTGCTTAGAAGAGGAATTACTTGGGCTGGAAGATAAAGACGAAGATGATAACGACGATGAGGAGAGAACATTCTGTTCACGAGCCTCAAACACCGAACCTCATTACCTCAGTATTAAACACTGGCATTCTGCTGAGTGGAAAACAGACAGAAAACCGTCCAGAGAACTGAGGGTGCAATCAGCTCCGTTGAAAGTCAAAGCTATTAAGGCGTATTATCATGACTACAGCAAAAAGTAGTGGGAATACTACGGTGGAACCCTCTATCCTTCTATCTATACTTTCGCCACCTCCTGCACCTCTATAGACAGACTTTCCTTTTAAAGAGCAGGAGATTTTAAAATTCTCGGATATTTATTTATACCGAATAGGTAAATTAATGTATTTTTTTAAAAGAGGCTTGCTTCCTAATTGTTTTCGTGATATGTTTACTCTTACAAGCCAGATACATTCTGACAATACAAGAAATTCTAGCCTTTTATGTATACCTCATTGTCGAACTAATTTTCGAAAATTCTCAATTCGGTTTCAAGGTCCTAAGTTTTCCAACTCGCTAAATCGGGGAAATTCAAAACAGTGAAAGTATCAGTTTGTTTGGCAAAAGACTTGAAAAATCCCTTTTTTCTTAGTTAAATCTACTCTTTGTTGAGCTACACACCTTTTCTTTTTCTTTTTTCTCTTTCCTTTTTTCTCTTCTTGTCTTTCTTGTCTTTATTTTTTTTAAAAAATTAATCCAAATTTTCATTCAACTTGCATGGTTTATAGTTTACCCTATAAATCCAGGAAGGCTATAGTTTATAACCCCCCGGCTTCTATATAGGCTTCCTTGCCATTAACACTTTAAAAATTTGATCTTGTAAATAATTTAGTTAGAATATTGTTTATTATTTTTAATGTACTATAAATTTCTGTATACTGTTGTTGTATTTCTGGTTTATGGCAAAAATAAATGAGTGAATGAATGAATGAATGAACTAACTTGACGCTTAAGGATCCGAGGTGTTCTGGGTCAACAAGAGCCACCGAGAGAATGTCTCAATTTTTAATTTTCTATTCTTTTGATCTTCTTTTGACTCCAAACGTATCCATGACACCCACCCAAGTCCTCTACACGTACATAAATAAATAAACGTCGATGTAATGAGAAAGTGGTTCTTCATTCATAATTCCAGACCATGCGACCTCGCCTCTATGACAGCTTAGAAAGTTGCTGCTTTTGCGACGGGTTTTATACTAAGTCTTTAAAGTCGGATAGGTCTGTGGTGTTCAGAGGCTTGCTTCCATCTTTTGTGATTATTTTGTTAAAATAAAATAGGACATGAGCTCACACAGAACAATTCATTTTTGTTGTCATTAAGTCATGTTTAAATTGCTAATTCCACATAATGACCTTCTTGGGTAGATTTGCTCATAGGGTCCTAAGCAACAACTTCGTGGCGAAAACGTCTTTTAAAACATGGATTCACGCCGTTTCAAAATTCATCGTTCTTATTCCATGTCGTTTAACTTGTTAATTGTTGATTAATTTTTCTGGAGTTGAGTTCTTAAGGACTCACAAAGTTTTAAAAAGGAATTAGAGAACTGGCGTTGTTGTTGTGTTCAGGTCCTCCAGAGACGTGAATTTAGGCAGATTCACGTCGTTGTCGTGCAACGACTTCAAAGAAATGTACAAAAAGCGTGCTGCACGTGCAAAAAGCTATTGCTCAGTATTGGTTTTATAACGGTCGTGGTCGTCGCTCAAGCCCCTTATGTCACTAGACCAGGCTCCTACACTGTCAGTCAACCCATTTACAACCCATGTAGCTTCCATTCATGGACAAAAATCCCCGTTAAAAGTCTTAGTTAAGGTTCTAAGAATGATTAAAAAATAGCGAGAAACGAGGAGCAAGGTGGGAAGTGCTGAGAGCACTCGCCCCCACCAATGTGGGTTCAAATCCCGGAGATGACGCCATATGTGGGTTGAGTTTGTTGTTGGTTGCCTCCTTTGCTGCGAAATTTTTTATTCGGGTACTCCGGTTTTCCCCTCTCCACAAAAACCAACATTTTGAAATTCCAATTCCACCAGGAATGGCAGATGTAGAACCACTATATGGATGTGCTGCCTCTTAATTGTTATTTCTGTTTTTATTTAAGAGCATCTCAATTATTAAATGAGCGAAACGACTTTCACTGCCACGGAAACGACTTACCGAAGACTCCTCGGAACCCGAAATCTTTAAACCTCTTCGGAAAACTTCGGAAGAACGATGGAAATGTTCCTTTTCATACATGATTACGGAGTTGAAGAAGTCATCAGAAATCAGTTGGACATCGCTTTGTACTGATGTAATGGACAGAGTGAAAACTATCTCCTTTTTATGATTGAATTTTTTTCTTTAAATACTTTCCGATCGTGGTCTAATTCTGTTTTTCATTTTTTAACATCTGGCTTATTTATCGACACTTAATCCTTTCAACGTTCACTGCATGAAAAAAATTAATATCTTAATCATCCGATTAAAAAGACAACTAAGATGGTGTGTTGATAAATAATCTTCCGTTACTCGACCGCCAGATTTTAATAACTAGATATCACGTTTCGAGGAAGAACAAGGTGTTCTTAAGATTGTTTTGGTATAACAATATGTGAAAAGAAAAACAGTGATATTTGAAACAATGGCGGTAGTAGGAAAAATGAATTTTGTTTTTTTTATATCTTCCGGTTTAAGCCACTGAAAAGTCACTGGAATTGTAAAAATGCGGCCACTTTGTAATTGCGAAGCTAAAAGTGCAAAAGGTCTCAAAAACAAGCAACACAGCTTTGCAAAATCTACACAAGGGGCCGCTGTTAGAGGCGATAACAAGATTACCCCATTTGGCCGATCTAAAAATCATTTTGAAATGTATATGGACTGAACGGACAGACAATATGGTCGTAAAACTGACTTCTCTTACTATGTCTTAAGCAAACTTTAAGGGAAAAGTTTTGCATTTACATTATAACTTTTATCTGCGTTATATTTTGATAAAGGGGGTACAGTTGTTTAATTCTTTGTGGTATTGATGCTACTGAATGATAAATTGTCGACCAACTTGACCGCGAAAAACAAGGAGGGACCTTGAGCGATAACCATCTATCTACCCCGGCCTCACACATTTTTGGTCAAACATTAAAACAACATCGAAATCGCACTTGCGAAAAGAAAAAACCTGTTTATCAGAACTCCTAAGTGCCTTGTCACTGTTTGGAAAATGCAATTTAACAATAAAACAGTTGGGTATGGACGAAAGCCGGCGAGGTATGCTGGGCGCCAATTTAAAGTTTGACTCTGCGGGATCGAAGTGATAAAACGCGTTTTTTAAAGGCTACAATTGATTGATGGCGGGGTTTACGGTTTATGTCTGAAAAAGCTTTCAATTAAATTTCTGTCCCATGTAATTAGCCAGAACCTTAATAAATCAAATTTGTGATTGATCTCGGCGGATAAAATGAAGGTTCAAGCCGATTTTTATCGATATATTTCATCGGAGGCGTGAAGCACTTAACAGAAGGCTGTTGACAGGTCTGGAAAGAACGTAATTAATAAGGAAATAATTTTCCCAGCGGGTAAGTACACGTTCGACTTTTCCTGGAGTGTGGTGAAAGCACAAGACATTATCTTGTTGCCTTCGCTAATCGCAGCTTGATATTTTAAGTTTAATAATGTTTGAAATTATTTTCGTTTGCCGTTTGTATTGCACTGCGAGGTGCCATTCGAGCACAAAGTGATTTTTCCCAGGGGGCGAAAGTTTAGCGTAATAAACTGTCACTAATAAGCCAAATAATAAAGTTGATTAACAGTGATGAGCTTTTAATTAACAATCCTTAAGAACTAATATCATTGTTATACCTGTGTGTTTTATTAACCGTGTCAGACCTGCCGGGAGGTATACAAAACTTGGCCCGCCAGAAGGTAGCTTTAAAAGTTTGAGCGAGAACACATCACTTCCATAAAGATAATGCAAGAACAAACTAAATAATTAAAACCTGTTTCTATTTATGGAGGGCTTAACTGCTTTCGTTTCGAGATTTGACGAGGAAAAACAAGAGAAGCAGCCAAGGCAAAGTACCTCTACAACTGAGCAAAGCCAAGCAGGCAATATGCCTTCCGCTGGTTCCTCAGCAGCGAGATCACTGCCATTCAGCATTGAAGAAATTCTGAGTGACAAGCGACACTCAGTAACTGATCGGCAACAAAACATTCCCAGAGAAGATGTACAGAAAAAGCTAAATGACTATAGTTTACAAGGTAAGAAGACCTGACCTTTCGTAGAACAGAAGGTCGCAAAACTGATTGAGATGAAACAAATATTTTTTAGGGGAGAAATATCTATCTCGATTCCACTAGCTGATTGTAACGACGTGATTTTGTAATTGTTTCCAGTATTAGATTATAACTTTCAAACATTTTTCAATGGGTGGTGATTAGCCAAGCATTGAGAGTAATGCTACAATTTGATATTAATTTCATTTTAAGCATTCTAATTTCAAATGGTAATTATCGTTCTTGAACAGTTAGTAAATTCAGTAACAGAATTCTTGTGAAAAGTTTCCAGACATTTCCATTGCTAAATTTAGGCTCCACTCTTCAAAATCCACCCACCTGAAATGTAATGGAGGCCAATCGGTAAAAATGCCTGAGTGACGTTTTTAAATCATGAAGATAATCTCTAAAGATTTTAATCGTTTGTGCCTTTGAATTTGTCTCTCATTTTTATTTCATGAAGAAATGACCTAGACAGACGCAACAATTCGCCCAATAAAAATGAGGCAGTTTAAAAAAGTGATAAAAATTTATATGTGAATCGCATATATCGCGGTCCATAGTAGTGAAATTGAATTCTCTATGATATCATGATCTGTGTTACGTTTCGTCGTAGCAATTAAGCTGGTTAAACTAGTGTGATCTATGAAACAAATGCCCTGAACTTGGCGGAGCTAATTAAGTGACCAAATTTAAGCCTATTAACCAGTTTTTTTTCTCTAACACTGTTGACTAGTTGTGTGGATTAAGTTGCACCAATTTTTACGAGTCTGGGGATCATTCGAGGTGTGACCATTCAAATAAAAGCTACTGAGCAATACTTTACTATAGTTCTACTAATTATGTTATACAATGAAATTGTATGATACTTGAGTCTGAACATCGGTTATTATTAAGGTGAAGGCTTCTGATCTGTACTTGTCGTGGCAATTTTCAATTTTTAGCTGTACAAGGTGGCCCTATACTCTATGGTTTTCTAGTCTGTGGATGAGTGTGACCATTCAAATGAAAGCTCAGTCCTGAGCAGTACGTCCCTGTGGTACTATTCATATTATGCTATGTTCGAGTTCCTGCCAAGGTAAATTCCGACAAGCAACATGACCCAAAAAGTAGCAACAGAGCATAAAATGAAATCGCGACAAGAGACAACCTCCCTCGGCCAAATTGCGACAGTGACGGCAGAGCCGAGAATAAGCGACAAAGAACGGTGGTTTGGCTAATTTATCACCAGTCTGAATGCCAAGAAGAAAAAATTTTAATCAGTTTTTCATGCGCTTCAGAGAGCGTCTCTTGTCGGCAGTGAACCTTAGTGGACCCTCCTGTGTTACGTTAATTGTGAATGGCGATGTATAGGTGTTCGATACACGAAAATAATAATGTTAACTGAGAATTACAGAACTGTATTGGTGTCTATAAAACGCATCGTTATTCCCCTATTCTAAAACTCCGACAAAGACAACGAATTTTCGTTCAACTTCTGACAGATACCTGAAGCTTTTATAAACACCGACACGAGATGTTTTAAAATTCAGACGAGCGCCTGGGACCCCCCCCCCGGGAAGGGTGTCGTATTAGGTACCTGCTAACTTTTGGGCCGGGGGGGGGGGTACTCCCATACATTACCTATACGGGTATGTGCCGCCCAACGGGGTCGTGATTTTAAAGTTCCTGGTTAAGAAAGGGGTATCCATTTCAGGGGCGTTTTCTAGAACGGGGTATAATATTTCGAACGCATGAAAGCTCCAGTTTTGAAAGCAGCCATTTGAAATTATTCAAGGACAGATTGCTTTTAAAAATACGGCTTAATGCGTTACTGAAGCAAACTGTTATACTCTTGTTGCACCCTAGAACGGAGTATAAAAAATTGGCCCATTTCTAGAACGGGGTATCAGTTTTAGGGCGAATTCTAGAACGGTGTATAAAAAATTGGCCCATTTCTAGAACGGGGTATCAATTTTAGGGGAATTTTTTTTTAGAACGGGGTGCCAATTTGGAGTCCCGGGCGGCACATACCCACCCAAAAAAATACCCAAGTGCCCCCCCGGGCTTTTGGGTCCTTGGATGAAATCCTCAAGTGTGACCATTTAAATAAAAGTTACTGAGCAGTACTTTCCGGTGGTACTGTTTATTATGCTGTACACGGTGGCCCCTATATGTTTTTAGTCTGTGGATAAAGTCCTATACAAACATGTGACCATTCAAGTGAAAGCAACTGAGCAGTACTTTTCTGCATGTAACGCTGTTTATTATGCTATACAAAATGGTTCTCGGGAGCCTTATCAAACCGTAAGCACGGTTTATTTCATATTAGGTATTTTGAGAACGGACCTCTGGAGCCAGCGTACTATTGAGCGGTCAGCAGCAAGCCCTTGCCAGCTGATACTCTCATTTTGGCTTTATTTCAAGAATATGATGAAGGAAAATACAGTCCGAGATAGAAGTTGACGACAGATTTTGGACCAGTAGTATACTGCTCCCGTCGACTGTTTGTTTCTAAATAAGGTCATCCTAGGGGAACTTGAGTCTTTTCGAAACTATATAAGGGCTTCAGTATTATTTGTATAGGTAATAGCATGATTTGTAGTGATATTTGGCATAAATACCACGAGTGATATTTCGAAATTGTTACACGTAATTTCACGAGCCGTTAGGTGAGTGAAATTTGAGACAATTTTGAAATATCACAAGTGGTATTTATACCAAATATCGCGTACAAATCATGCTATTATTTGTTTATACTACTACCCACACAAGGTTTGTAATTTTCACATGCAGGTATTTCAAATTAAGCTGAAATACCACTGCTCTTAGCCAATCAAATTGCAGAAATTTCTCAAGTAGTACTATAATTCAGAAAATTTTAGATGTAATTTAAAGCTTTACGAAAGTGACAGTGAAGTGAGCATCTTTTTTTGTATTCTTCTCTCGATCCAGCGCGTTTTCCAATCGAAAAAGTTAGGTTTCTTTTTTCTACGAAATATAGCTTAAACTGGGGAGTGAAATGTGAAGAAATAAACTTCAGAAAATCGTAGGGAATTTATTAGATATGCTTCAAAAATTGTGCTAGAATGAAACGGTCATCTAGAAATCAGTATTAGCCGTCCTCAACTAATAGAAAATTCTCAGGCAATATTTGCTTCTCCGAACAGATATTTTACAGAAAACATTGTGTTAAGCTGCCCGGGATGGCCAGTAAAAACAATCTACTTCGGCTAGACAACTCAACTCAAAACAAGTTAAGTATTTGGTAGTGGGAACATGCGTTAGCTATCTACATATAGTGGCCTTATGATTTTCCAAATGATTATTTAATCAATTGCAGAAGAATCGCCTATCAGACGTTCCCATCGATGCAAGCCCCCGAGAAACAGAAAAAATTTTACCAGAGAACAATTGAGAGAGTTGGAGAAACTATTTGACCAAACACATTACCCAGATGCCATGACACGAGAAACATTGGCCAAGAGAATGGGCCTATCGGAGGCCAGAGTCCAGGTATTTGCATCAGTGTAATTAGAATTTACATATCATAGAATATTATACGAATAAAGTATAGATGAATTGATTATCACTACGAAATAGTTCGATTTATTTCCTCAAGCAAATATTTGTTAGGTAACTATATTACTCAAATCTAGACCAAAAGAAAGCCCTCGACAAGTAGAAAGCCTATTTGAGCAATGCTCAGACTCAGTCATAATAGTAAACAGGGTTTCTCCCTCCCTTTATTAAGGAAAAAGCCACGAGGACCAAATTGGATACTTAGAAAAAGTTTATGTTCAGAACGAGGGAGCCGAGGTACTCTAGATTCTTTGGAGAAACCAAAAAAAAAAATGACTTGTCCGGCTTCAACCTGACTGCAACATCATTTGCAGCTGAATATAGGTCAGAGGCGGCAGAGGCTGCGTTATCCTCGTCCAGCTGACGTGCAACCGGGCTTGTGCGCTGGACGATACCAAGAAGTGTTTGACTTGCCAGTCTATTTTTAGATTTTTTCCCCAGAAATTCACTGTGTTCACAAACGTCTGCACAATATACTGCTAATGATCTTGATAGAGACCCCTCGGTCTACACCGCGCTTTACTGATTATGAAACGGCCCTACTTTGCTCTAACTATATTATGTTTTTCTTTTTTCGCGCGAAAGGTTAAGTTGTAAATCAGATATTCTTACACGCCCGGATCACGGGTGATTGGTTCCTGTGAATACATGGCTTTTATTATTGTTTGGTCGGGAAAAGAGAACCCAAACTGGCGGACAGTATTGGTTTCGCTTTGTCGCTTTCTGTTGTTAAAAATGGTTGTAATTTGTAAATTCACAGATATGGTTTCAAAACCGTCGAGCGAAGTGCCGTCGTCAGGAAGGCTTGGATAAACGCGGCTTTGTTGTCCCAGCAGCAGAAACTTACAAACCTCCCAATCAGGTGACTCAACTACAGGCGCCATTTACCCAGAATTCATATGGTGCAGGATGCGTGGAACGCCTATGCATGTGCAGCCAAGCCAGTTTCCTAGGAAACGACTATCACGTGAACTATGGTCGTCAGTTTCATCAACAAACAAGCATTGAGGACTTGAGGCGCAAAGCTCGTTATCACCTTTGGAGTGGACAAAATTAACTTTTCACAATGAAATCTGGGAAAAACCCATTTTTTGTTCCCTGAAAAACACGCGCTTGCATCTACAGAATAATCTTTGATTATTTTACATTCGGCGCTGTCATTTAATTTACCCTTAGAATTGCATGCAAGCGAGTACGAATTTGGCCACACTATTGAGTTTACTTCTGTAATCGGAATCCGAATTCAGGGAGAGATCTCCCGGAGTGTATGGGGGTACTTCGAGGTTGTGATGACGGTGAGGAACGCGACGACCATGCGAATGGGGTCATGATTAAGACGAAAATAATCCCTCGAACTGGAGGCGAAACCGAAAACAAATCTTCGGAAGCAAAATTTATCCCAACAAATTCCATGCTAAATTTTTGAACCGTTAAGCCGGGCCGGGATTGAAGAATGAAAGCAATGTAACACTATGTAACACGGTGTAATATTAAAACAATATTTATTGGTGTACGATAGACTCTCGCAACCTTTTTGTGCGGTTATTAGACTGCGGCGACTGCGGGTAGTCTCTTATTATTATTTTGAGTCACAGTAGATCCTCCCTTTTACCATAAACTTGCATAATTTTTCTTTTTTGCTCGCCGCGCGTTGGTCTGAGGAAGGAAGGCCGACCGCTCTCTGTCTAGTTATTCTTTGTCCAGGGAACCAATTAGCCTCCCCGCAGACGTAGGCTAGGGAACCAATTGGATCGGCTCCACCTGATGACCCCACAATTCGGCACATTTTTCCAAAAATAATACTAATAACAATAATGAACTCATTAAGGAAAAGAATAAATTCTTAACAGGTTTCCAGCTCAAGACGCCTCGTTTTAAAGTTCTTGTCATAGACTATTTACCCATGGGGTGAAACTGCATGGAGAGTTTCTTCTCTTGCGTGCGCAGGTACAAAAAGGGGAGTCGGGGGTGGGGGAAGGGGGGTGAAGAGCAAAAGGGAACAGGGAAAGGGAGAGCCGTCCCTTTCCTTCAATACTCTCCCCAATTCCCTCTCCTTTCCCCCTCTTTTCTCCGTGCCACGAAGGGTAAGGGTTTTCTCGCCTTCCTTAAAAGAAGTGTGTTAAATTGTTCGAGAATGCCCAGTGCATCTGTTAGGATAGATTCTGTTCCTTCTTGGTTATTGCCGAAGTCATGTCGGTTGTTAGTAAGCTCTCTCTTATACTGAGGTGGCTATTAAATATCTCTTCCTCAGTGGTCACCTCAGTTCCCGGAAATTGGAGAACCGCGGTTGTCATCCCGCTATTGAGCACGCCAAGACTTGATCTGGTTTACAACAATCAGCTCAGCAGCTCTCTCTTAAATTGGCTCACTCAATTAGGGAAATCAGCTCGCGCGCACTCCTTCCCCGAAGCCAGTAAAAAGTCCGTGCGCGGTTCCCAGCCAACATCTCGCATTGTGTGGAGCTGGTGCGCTTAAAGAGTGCTTTTCAACCGCTTAGGCAGTTGGCAGAGATGTTCAGAGAGATAGTCTGCTATTACATTCTGTGGCGATGCATTCGCTTAAAGCATATTAGTTTCGTGGAGTTTGTTACAGTCATGACAATCTGTTAAAAGACGCTCTTTCCAATGCTGTTGACGGATTTCCCCTAACTGGTCCATCTCAAAAATGGAAAAAAAGAACAAACAAACAAACAAACAAACCGTGGAAAGGTCTAATAGCAACGGCTTGTCTTCGTCCACTAAAATCCTGCGTCATAGCGTTGCGAAAAACAGTCTTTTCCATTTTAAACACATTTTGGGGGTATGGGGAGTTGATTGGACCATTAAACCCCCTACCCTTTTCCTGAAATTCCCTTCTCTATCTTCTCTCTTCCAAGAAGAATTAACTGTCGCGTCCCTATGGGCTCCTTTCGCGTCCAATTTACGACGCGCCAGTCTGAGACAGGCAATGTGCATGTTTAACCGTCTCTGATAAAGACTCGGGAAACACAAATAACAACTGATTATTCTATTAGCTAATACAGCTTTTGGGTTCCCTTCCTGGCGGGGTACTCGACCAATATTTTGGTATAGGTGAGAGGCTGAAGGTTTGAAACCCTAACCCTGTTTAGGACAAAGAAAATCCTAAAATAATACCCTGTTTAGGACAACACCCACAATTTTATTACCCTGTTTAGGGGAAATGACAAAATGCACGCCGTCTTGTTATTAAGGGTCCCCGGGGTCTTTTAATAGCCGAGGTGCTGCCTTTGAACTGTCATCTGCAGTAAGAGTTTCTAGTCTTCTCGAATAAGGATGAAAAATCCATAGACTCCGTCTCACAGCCCTTGTTCATGTAATATTATGTAGGACGTTAAATAACCCACACACTTTTTGTAAAGGGAAGGGGCAGGTCCCCGGTGAACAGCCCCCAGGGGTAAAGAGTAATGTGGTAGTGTATGACTCAAGATTTAGTCTTTCTGAATACACAACGTAACGCAAACAGAAGCAAAAAATGTAAGGCAGAGACCTACGAAAGCTGGGAAACTGTGAAATTTGCCTGGGCTGTCGTGACCAGCGAGTTTTGCAAATCTTTCTTCCCCAATCACTCTCTATCCTTCCTATCAGCAATTGAGAGAAGTCTGGGCCTAGAAAGGTGCCAAGATGGCGGCTATTTTCTCTTGTTAAAATGTGTGGACGAAAGCATAGTCAGCAGAGATAAGATGGGATTGTTATGTATTTTTGTTGATGACCAGTAGAGTCCTGCAACACATTTCTCAACGCCTGGATCAATAAAAATATTTGAAAAGTGGCTACTTTCTACTCATTTGAGAAGTGGAGATTTTGGTGAGTATTATTATATTTAACTTTTTAGCTCACATGTCAATTCTGAGCATTGATCTCTTGTTCTTTATAGAAGAAATACAGTTGAACATTATGGTGGCTATAATTAATTGATCCCAAATATATAAATGGTGGTGGACCCTCATGGACTACCAGGGCTCTCAACCTCCAACGTATTCAAATATTGAGAATTGATAGGGAAGGGATAGTAGATAACGTCATAATGCATGGCACATGACATCATTTTTGCAGAAAATGCTCCCCAATCGTGACAAATTTGCGATGACAGACGCTCGTAAAAAGAGGTTTTGCCTTGTAACACATCACCTCATATTGGTTTACTTCCCACTCATCATATTACTATAATGGCAAACCTGAGGCGTTTATTAGGAAACGTTCGATGTTAACATTAGTTGAAATTTTAGGGTCAGAAAGTTGAGTCTACTTAAGAAATGGCAAACTTTGGCGATTATCTGGGAGGTTTCGTACTCTAATCTGGAGATAGGGAGATACATTCCCAAATCTGGAAACTCCTGGATTATCCGGGAGACTTGACAGCACTGACTACCCATGTGGGACTATGCCACTGAAGTTAAGTGATTAGGGTTAGGGAACAGAGTGAATCAGGTTCCTTCTAGGGTCCTTGTACTGGGAAAATTGACCTCAAATTTGATTCACTCAGTTTCCTAACCCTGATCACTAAACTTCAGCGGCGTAGTCCATTTTAGGGTAGTCCATATGGCTAGTTCATGGACTGGGGGTCAGTGTTTTATCCAACACCCAAATACATAACATAACATTTTATAAGCATTCCCATATACTATATTTGAAAGCCGTTCAAATCCTACTGATTGACAGATGTCAACCGTTTGGCGCCATTTGTTTTGCTTGAACTGACTGACCCACTAGTCAAGAGACAAATATGGCAGAATATATGGAAAGCAATGTCACTTTAATAAGGAATCTCATTGAAGACAATAAAACATAGTTTAAATATCATGGCCAAGTTTGTCACTGAAACTGTGGCATGCCGAAGTTTTAAAACCCTTTCCTGGTGTTTGACTTTCACATAAGTGTGAGCCATCTTGATGTCTAAGTGGCGTTGGAAGCGTTGTCACTGGTTCAGTGGGCGGCGCGTGATATTTGAACGTGGTTGTCAACAGATGACAGGTGTCAGTTATAAGTAACTTGAAGAGAAAGGCAGGGCTTTTGTACCTTATTCTTTTGTTTTCCCACTAAAATGTTCCACCTTAATCAATAATGCTCCATTTTTCCACTAAAATGTTCGCTTCTCCCCGAAAAAGTCACCAAAAATGCTCACTAATGCTCATTATACAGAGTCTTTTTTATTAATTAAAACGTATTAAGTGGTATATCAACAACGTATATGTTGCAGTTAATGATTTTAATACAACAACCGATAATCCCTTATTATAAACGGTTGTATTAGGGTTGCATTTGAATTTTCTTCTTTTTTAAGTATCGACTTTAAGTGTTCATTTTCTCTTTAAAAGTTTTCATTGTCATTTTCTCTGAAAAAAAAATGATAATAAATTTCTTGGAAAATTCCACTAAAATGCTCCAAAAAATGCTAGCATTATTAATGTAAAAAGGCCTAAGAAGGGAAAATAAAAGCTTTTCAGGCTCACTTTAGTGTAAGTAAGGGGGTCTCAAAAGGATTGTGGCATTTACGGTTAATGGCTTTACTTCGGCTTGATAACCCGCTCAGTTTAGACTTAAAGGAAAAAAAACACTTCTCTGCTGTCTGTCGTAGATTGACGTAGAATCTGATATATATTTTTTTCACAGATTAAAATGGTTCGACTTTTCGTATAGGATTTTTTAAGTCTTCACTCCAGGCTTAAAAATGGGCCGGCTTGCTTAGGTCCTACACATGCATCTAGTTTGAAAGAACCAGTAGCTATTTCATCCATTTGGATGGTAGCCAGTATTTTCGGATCTCTTCAGTTTTTTTTAGTCCAATGATTCCCCATAGTAGACCCTCGTCCACGTACGAAGGTTGTAAAATATGCCAATGATGCATGACGCGATAATTATGATTTACAGTAACAATATCCTAATTCCAAGTCTTCTTTGAATTTCTTGCTTGCCTTCAGCAATTTATGATATTATTACGAGATGGGGTCTTAAAGTGCCCCTAACCCTTCATTGCATTGTGTTGTTTGATTGGAGCTTGCCTTGACCAAATCTTTACCATAAACTGCTGCTACAACCAGTTGCAAGTACTAGAGACACTGTACCGTATTTTGGCTCAAATGGCCAGCACATGATCTTGTGCTTCTGACCCCCCTTCCACCCCTTATCAAAGTTGCTAGCAATACAAGGCCATGCTCAAACCTTGGAGGAACAACTTTGAATGGGAGTGAGGGAGGTCAGTATTATATCCCACGGATCTGTGACTAGCAGTGATTTGAAGCATAAAAGGTTGTTTTTCCGTGAGAGTGTCTCAACATTTTTGCAACTAGTTGTAGCTTATAATCCCTGGGCTAAAACATCTTCTTAAGAGGTTTTATTTAAAACAGGAATAGAAAAGGTGCCTTTGCCTGGGAAACTGCCCACCTACTCCTCCCCTAAGGTAATGTTAACACGTACTTCTCACTTGGGACAAAACGTTAGGTTAGGGGAGGGTTAGGTGGTCAGGTTCCCAGAAACCTAAGTTGTTCCGAAGAAGCTATAGAAGTTTCAATCAAAACATGTTTTGCACTTACTGGATTTAATTAAGCCTCAAAATGTCATAATAAATCAAATTCATGTTAAGACGTTTGGAGGGGGTCTTATATCTGGAGGCTTATAATCAAATGTATTTTTTGTTTACAAGTAGTTGGGCCTGCAACCAGTGGGAGCTTTATAAAACAACACTTTACAGTATATTATTCAATCTCAATCATTCACACTATTTATTAAAAAACATTATCATTCAATGCAAATGTTTCTTCCTTTTGATTGGTCGAGAGTCCACCACGTGACCTGCAATAACTGCCTAATAATAATGATCTGCTCATGCGCAATGTCGTCTACCTGTGTCTGGCTGCAAATAATATCCTGCTCATGTGTAAATGAAACCACACTTTTCTCCCTCTTGGGGATTGCTCTTGCATGAAAATGGCAGATTGCTTTACAAATAATTAAAAAACAAACTCGGTGATCGAATGATAAAACAATTTTTATTATTGATCCTGGTTATCATTTAAAATATTGTGATTTTTTATTATTATTATTTGCTTCAGCCTTTGATCTGCTTGCCACTGACAAATCATGATATTTTGCTAAACCTCATCCAGTAATTGTTAAATATTAAATGGTTCCTGGAAAATGCATCTGTCATGTATTATAAATTAAAGAGGGATTGTTAGTGGTTATTTTGAAGCATTTTTCACAGCTGGTTTCCACCCCAGTTCTAAATCTCTTGTTTGTTGACTCTGAAACTATTTTTAACCAGGATGGTGCCATTAAAATGTTTTGAAAACTTATGAATTATAATATTAATTTTGTTTTATACAGTGGATAAAAGGGACAGTAAATGAGCATTGTTCCAAGTAGAGAAGCTAGACTAGAGGGCAACGGCATTGATCACAAGATGATGGACAGCAGTCTGAAGCTCTTGGTATGGTATGGTATGGTATGGCTCCTGGAATAGGAAAATGACCACAGGCAGGACTGCAGGAGTAGAAGGCATCATCTTTAGCAACAAGTTAATGGAATGCTTCTCCTTTTGTGGTTTGGTATGGCATGGCACTTGGTGAGGTAAACAAAGCATGGAGAGGCTGGACTAAAGGACTGCAGTATAAGCATCAAAGTGATGGATGCAACATCATTCTCCCAGTATAATAGACTGAATGTGGATTGATGGGACCTGATAGCAAAGCACTGTGGCAATGGTAACAAAGGTAATGGATGCAGGCATCTATCAGACCCTTGGAATGGTACTTATAGCATTGAGATACTAAACTAAATAATAATTAATTATTACTTTATGGCAGGTAAAATTAATATAATGATACTTTAGTAACCTGGACAATGGTCATGCTATAGCCTGGTTGTTTAACATGTGTTCCAGACAACCAAGTAACGAAACTTAGTTTTTTATCCCAAAATGAAATGTTCTTATCCTCGCTTCAGCAAAAAAGAGGAGTTTCCAGGAGTCTGAAATAAAATGGATTTCCATTTTCATCCATTCTTTATTTGTGCATTCACTAGTTTTTGTTTTTTTAACATTTGTTTTCTGAGAACACATGTCAAACATTGCGGGATGGCTTTTTCCTTTAAGAAAATAATTCATATCATTATTAAATTAGGTTATGAAGTTATTATTCAGCTATCAATAAGTTTTACAATAGATTTTATCTAGTGTTATTATTATTATTATCATTAATATTATTATTATAATTAGTAGTAGTAGTAGTATTCTTTTCATGAAGCATTTCAAAAATGATTTTCAATCTTTGACCCAGCCCGGGAGGTCTGAATGCGGGGTACAGCTGGCCCGGGGTTTTCCTCCTAGGAGCAAGTGGACGTACGGGGAGGTTTTTCACCCAGCTGTTGTTCCACAACCCCCATTCATTAAGTGTTTGGCTTTTCACTCAATACTTCTTTACACAAGACAGTATTAACTTAATTGACCATTATTTATCACATTGTATTACTACCAATCATTCAATTACCCAGTTGTCACATGACTGAGAAAAAAATCTTTTTTATCTCTAGGGGTTCCTTTAACCCTGTAAGAGATCGTACAAAATCGTTAGGGTGTCTCGGAGAATCTACAGCTGTACAGGGCATTCTGAAGTTTTTTTGGAAGGGTTTCCAAAATCTTTAGTTCTTAGGCACGAGGTCCATGGGGTATTGGAAGAAACTTCTGGGAAAAGTAGAAGATCTTCAGAAATCATGATCATGTTGTTCCTGGAAAATTTTTGGAGATGCTCAGAAGTCTGCCCCTTAGCAATCCTCAGAAATAATATTTGGCTTTAGGTGTTGGAAAACATTTAAGGGGTCCCCAGCCTGAGGTGATCGGGTGAGGTGAAAAATTTTCAGCCTTTGACAACTGGAAGTACAGCATGATTGATTGATTGCTTATAATTAATTTAGAATTAAAATATTCCAGTGTGTGTACCACCATTGTACAAACAAAAGGTCATTGAGGAATGTGAATTAGCATTTACTTAAGCACCAGGAAATAAAAGTCCATAAGAATTTTTAGCTTTTTATTGCCAGATCATTCCCTGATCACATTTGTTTGTACAACCACTACTTAAGATTTAAAATTTTCATTACAAGATTCCATTGAGCAGGGGATTTGTTTACTGTCAAACCAAGTCAAGCGTACCCCCCAAGATTCTATTTATAATGAATTGATTATTTGAAAAATGAATCCGTTAGTCATTCCCGTAACTGGCGTCAAATTCAAAGTGGCATTTCTGTATGCCTAATGAGCAGTGAATGTTTTACGAGAACTTCTCTGTATTTGGTCAGATTGGAAATCTTTGAATGGATTAAGCTTCTTAGAAGACATTTACATCAATTTCAGGAAAATGGAGCTGGTAGAAATTTCATAACTGCCTTGCGTGTGAATGCACGGCTCATTACACATGCAAGAATGTAGAGATCAATCTGAAATCTACAACTAGCAACGGATTCAACTTTTGAATAATAAATTCATTAATGTATTCTTAGGGGGTACGCTTGACCTGGTTTGACTGTAACTTCTGTACAAGCATATTTAACAATGTTAATATACAGCAAGTTACAGTTTTTCTTAAAGGTTTTTCTGAACAGGCACAAATTTATCAAAATCATTATAATCATCATCACTGCTATCATTGTCATAATCATCATTGGTTTCATCATCATCATCATCATCATCATCATCATCATCATCATCATCATCATCATCATCATCAGTATCATCAACATCGTCATCATCAGTATCATCATTATCATCGTCACCATCAGTATCATCATCACCAACATCATTATAATCATCAGTATGGTCATCATCAGTATCATTAAAATCATCTTTAACATCATCATTAACATCATCATCATCAGTATCATCATCATCATCATCATCATCATCATCATCATCATCATCATCATCAGTATCATCAGTATCATCATCATCAACATCATCGTCATCATCACCATCGTTACTATCAGCTGACTACACTGCCTATTAATTAAGACATAAGGAATCAATTATTTAACCAGTTTTAATTTTTTATCATAATCTTTGCCTGTCCATACAGAATTAGCCTGATATTCATCTAATGCTCTTTAAATTTTGGTAATGAAAGTTTGAATGGACTTCCTCTTGAGGTTTTACACATTTTTGGTTTAGCCCATACGTTGTGGTTAGATTTTATCCTTGGTTTAAATTCTATTTTCTTTTGTTTAAAAATCATTATCATACATTACCATACCCAAAAACTACAGAATTACAGAAGCAACAAAAAGTGGCCCTTTCCTGCTGGGTTTTGAAACACAAAGGAAAAACTTTGCATCTTCTAGTTTTGCTACTATACAAACTGGTTACAGTATAGTACAAGTCAAACAATCTTATAATAGTTAGCGAAATTTTAGATTAGTGTCTTCTCAAGTCCCCCTTATTTTTCATTTTCTGTCTTATTGGCATCTTTTAGGCATTCACGGCCCCTTCTAAGGTGAGTGGGTTACCTGGATAAGTGTTATATTACTATTATAAAATAAGGAACAGTTTATGCAGTATTTTGGCCTGGCTACTAATAATTCCCAGTCAGCTGGTTGTGGGAACCACCAACACAAAAAATTAGGCTTTCTCTTTTTTGCTCCTCTTTTACCTTTAAAATTAGGTTCAAATTTATGTGGGTGTTGCAAAAGTTTTGTCAGTTAAGATTTTTTTGGCAATGCTTTGATACATTTCAGCCATCAATGAATTTTTTTACTAGTAATCCCATCAGTAGCTGCTGGCCCAAATAATTGTATAAGTGTTATTTGTTCAAGGAGTCACTCGCTTGGGTAGGCGGCATAGCTGGCAGGATCAGCACATCAGCATTTATCACCATATCACTACATATCGAGGCAGAGTTGTGAATCCATGTAGTTCTTGCAGCTGTGCCACAAAAATCTCACCCACAAGGATGTACAATTCCTCCAGCTACCAAGGCTACCACTTGGGTTTTTTGCTCACTGGTTGCCATGGCAACCTCACTGCTTATCTGAAAGCTAAAGGGCCAGTTTTTTTCTGCACAGTTCCTAAGCCCATCTTTTACTGTTAAGTTTCATAAGTGCAACAGGTGCCCAGGCATAGTTAACCTTTGTAGTTATTATGTTTTTTGAGATATTTTTCCTTATTCGGGGAATATCTAGGGGAGGTTGTAGCTGTAGCCAACATGATGACCACCAACGCTGAACACCACAAGAAATCTCTCTTAAATTTTATTGACCAACACTTTGAAGAAAGACGTACCTAAAATAGTTACAAATTCTCCAAACATTTTCAAGGGCATTCAACATAATTTAGGATGTCAGATCTATTCATAATAATAATAACTACCTTACTTTCATACACAAAGGTTACCATATTTTTCAGCTTATGAGTTATTTTCAAAGAAGGTTTTTCGATTTGCCTTGGTTAACAAGCAATTTTAAGGGATTTTAGTACATCAGTCAGCATTCATTTGAATTGGAGACATATTAAATAAATTCAATTACTGCTGAAGATTGGGTAACCTAGTGTGTTAAACTGCTCAGTGGAATCTTCTTTAACGTTACTCAGAGTAACAAGCTGGGAGCTGATAGGTTCATCATTAATTTTATTTATTTATTTATTAGAATTTATTCTGAAAATATTATGGTACATGAAAATCAACACTTTGCTGCCAAGGTTTTGGAGAACAAGGGGCAAAGACATATGTATGACATGTCCAAGTTAAAGTTTTTCTTCTTGTGGTATGCAGGTCACAAATTAATTCAGAGAGGTTTTTTCAGAAGGTATCTTGATCTTGGTAGCATGGTGTTATTCCTAATTTATAAGGAAAGAAAGTATTTAAAAACTGGAGTGTAGCAAAAATGTTTTAACCTTTTTATGGCCAAAGGTAAAAACGACAAAATAACTGGAGAGGTTTCATTTTAAGGCTTGCACCATATAATTTCATCCAGTTTAGCTCAAAATTTAAAGCTATATTTTTATGCAGTATTATTGAAAGTGGGAGTAAAATGGATGGGAAGAAACCAGCAAACAACAATGTTTGAATTTGAATGCTTTCTTTGCTTATATTTGTCAGACTTGGCCATTTTCACAATGGGTGTCCTTTGACTACAATTGCGTGTACCAGACTTCCTTGGTTTTTCATTTTTTGGGGGGAAAAAAACAAACCCTCTCTGGGGTTACTGCTTAAATAAGGAAGGTATAATAGTACTAGTATTGTAGTCAAGTGAAGCCATCATAGTGAAAAAAGCTTATTACGTTTACATGTACTATGTAGGTAACATAATTATGGCAAGCTCATTAGCAGCAGTAATGCAATTGATTAAGCCTCAACTAGCATAAATTAAGTTCAATTAGCATAATTTATTTATTGCTAGAAACTAGATACTATATGATTGTTGTTGATTTGGCCATTTTTTGAATCAATTCGATTCCAACTTTTTCCGGCTACAGACAAAGGAATACTTCCAGGTTTTGGTTAAAATTTATCTTAACTCATTTTTTTTTTCAGTGCTCTTTTTGCTAGCTAAAATTTCACCATCGAGAGGGAATCCAACAAAAACATAGGAAGTTTTGCTGTAAGGTTAAGGTGTTAAAAATTTTTTTTATTTCATCTCAGTATTATTATTCATGTTAGATTTATCACAGAAATAATTATTAATATTATTAATATTATTACTGTTGAAGGCGATCACTGGTCTGCTTGTTATCGAAAACTTGCATTTTAGTTGAAATCTAGAAAAAAACCTCGTGCTGATTTTTTTTTAATGGAAGACACAAAAAAATTTTCGAATAGTTTTCAACATAATAATTCAAGGTTTTTACAGACAATCGATTACCATCACACAAAGGGAAATTATGCAGTAGGTTTCAACGTAATAATTCAAGGTTTTTTTTGGACCATTGATTACCATCACATTCTGTTTAATTCTCCTCAGATCTAATTATGTATGCCTTTATTTCTTGGTGTTACAAAGTTTCAAAAACATTTTTTGGTGAACTCTAGGTCTTTTTGTTTGCGCCTTGCTAGGTAGCCTAAGAATATGTGCAATGCCACCGTTGGTGTCCCTGTGAAATGTCATCTGAGGAATGAGTGCACAGATTCATACTGATGATGTGTCACCTGCCTGATCTGGATAGTGCTCCTGGTTGGTTGAAGCAAATTTCTCTTGCAGCACGACCAATCAGAATCACTACCAAGATCCGGGTAGTGACATCAATATGGAAGATTTGTGCTTGTTCCTGAGACGTCAGTTCACAGGGGAAACAGAGGGGGTATTGCAAAATATTGGCTTTTTTCTTAGCCAATATGGCTACGACTAGGAAATAAGTTTTCTACTAAATCTGTATTTTTTTTGTCTTCTGGGACTTGTATGTAACACCAAAAAGTACTGGGATATTATTTTTAAGTGCTAGTGAGCTTGCATTAGTTTTGAAATACCTTTTTTAAGTTCTTATTTAATTTCAGACCTCAGGTGGCACACGCGCAAGATTAGGAGCCCATCACTTGGGAAAGGTCATATTTAAATCTAGCCAACCTCGTCCCTGCTGGGCTGTGGAAGCTCTGCCTCTGAGAAGGTGTGAATTCTGATGTCCTCTGAGATATTCCAACTGAGAAATCCTGGAAAACTTTATGTGATCCCGTAATTCATGCTGGGGCAGTTGGACACTTGGAAGATTTGGCCGTTTGTTCCCAAGTGGGGAGGACAGCGTGGAGGAAGGTGAGAGTTTGCTTCTCATGTTCTTAGGGTTTCATTCATTTTGTTATTATACCACACGTTTTTCCAAAAAAAATAATTAAATAACCATTTCGATCAAGAAAGTTGCTTGTCTGCAAACAATATGTCTGGGAATGTTTCACTGTTGAGGATGAAAAACGGGGGTGCAAGAACGTGCTCCCCGGCTCACGTAGTAGGTGTGTCGACGGATGATTCGAGGGCAGAGAACTAAGCACTGAATCGCATTGGTCTGGCTTGGGTGGATTTTCGCAGATGCCATCAAATTGAGCTGATAGTCACTAAGAATCTCTCTAATGGGGTGCAACTGGTTAAGGATTTCTCTTCTAAACCTAAAGCTTTTGATATCTAACAATAAATAGCTTTCCAAAGTATGCACAAAAACAAAAATAGCATATAAACCATTTCCACAATTGCCAAATTTTGTACTGATATTTTTTCACTACCTTAACATTTAACTAAAACCGTAAACACGAAACAACTTTCATAAATAGGTCCAAATTTATTTCATTTCCATCTTTTTCCTACCTGATTAGCTGAAAATTTAACTAAAACCTTAAAAACAAAACAACGATCACAAATAGGTCCAAATTTATTTCATTTCCATCTTTTTCCTACCTGATTAGCTGAAAATTTAACTAAAACCCTAAAAAAAACAGCGATCACAAATAGGTCCAAATTTATTTCATTTTCATCTTTTTCCTACCTCAGATTATAACAAATTTATCAGAACTAAGTTTAGGTGACATCAACATCTTTTTTTTTACCTGTTGTTTTTTGGTCAACTGAAAACAATAGGCAAAAAAACGTAGTTGATGTTAGACTGATAATATCAGCTTTACATACTAAACCATTTTCGACATAAGGAAAGACTTGATTAATCACACAGCTGTGGTAATCTGCTCTATATCCTTATTTTTAAGTAGGATATTGAACAGACTTCCTTGGGCTGTCTGAAAAATCAGGTTAAATTGACCTAAATTTCGGGTAGCCTTTAAATGCAAACAGCTACAATAAACATTTTTGCTAAGTCTTAACTTTTCACGCTGTAAGACAATTTCTTGGTGGTGACTTCAATTGATGCTTCAAATTAGGGAGCTGGATATAAGTCTGGAACCATATTCTAAAGATTATTTTTTTATATTAAAAATTATATATTTGGCTAGTTCCAGTCATTTATCTGGAATCCGGATTTTAAGTATCCATTTTAGTCACGACCGTATTTCCATGCTATTTGGACTTTTGTCACGATCGTCACGCAATGCTGGTGCAGTCGGCTAGCGTGATCATCGTGACTAAAGCTTCAAATCTCGTGGGAACTTAAAGATAGCACAATTTAAATAATTATGCAGAAAAGGAACAGGGTTTAAAGACTTACTATCGAATCCAATTTTTTAGGAACTGAAACGTTAAATTTTAGTAGCTTCACATTTCTTTCGCCCTAATTTCCCTAAGGTAAAAATAAACCTTTATTTCAATGAGAGAATTAATCGAATTTTTTATACGGAGAGCAAAACAAGCCAAAATTTAAATCATCTGCAAGATCGCTTTAATCATTTTGGCGAAATTTGAAAGCAAATCTAGGCGGCACTGATTTAAACGAATTCAACATCATAGTATAAGGGCAGCCAATTCTAAGATATAAAACGAAATATCTGAAGCACAATTTACGCGGTACTATATTAGTACTGCGTAAATTTTGCTTCTTAATGTTTTGCTTTATTATTTTCAGATAATTTCGACTCTTTAGAATAACAGTAGTAATAAACGACGCGTAAACAATCCGCGTAATTTTCACTTCCAAATTTCCTTTAATGTAGGTCTAAACACTAAATACTACACAATAACTAGGACGAGAGAAATCCAGTATCAGTAGCTTCGCAGAGGAGAGATTATTTTTGACTTGTGCTCTTTGGTGGCGTTTGTGGGATGAAGGTCGGTCAGACCGGCGCGATGCTTTGTCCAGTTTTCTGGGCATCGTTGACGGAGACCCACTGAAGACTGAGTTTCACTGTCTTGCGCCCTCTTTTTTCTTGTCCACGACTCTGGATATTTTTCACGATATGTTGACTTTGCAGACACGCACTCTCTAAACAAAATTATAGTTTTCACTACAAACTATTTTGGCTAATTTTAATTCCAAATTAATTTGGTGTGGTATTGTGACAAAGTTGAATGAGACCCTGAGGGCATGAGGAGCAAACTCTCACTTTCCTTCACCCTGCCCTCCCTACTTGGGGACAAACAGCGAAATTTTTTAAGTCTCCAACTGCCCCCAGCTTGAATGTAGGGATCAGATAAAACAGACCAGGATTTTAAAGTTGGAATATCAAATGAGGACAGAAGATTGAACACCGACTCGGAGCAGAGTGGAAGCAGCTCGGCAGGGACGGGGGAGGCTAGATTACTTTTTTTTGTATTTTTTTTATTGTAAATACATGGACAACAGAGACAAGCTTTATTTGCTCAATAAAATACTGTTATCTTCAGTACCTGTGCTGTTTACTTTGTAATTTAACTACTTGAGTGAACCAGAGAAACCGCCTTAAGGCTCAGACACAGTGAAACATTACGCGCAGTAAAGGCTGGTTTTTACTAACGACATGAACCCAAGCGACAGCTTGGTGAAGACATCAACAACAAAAGCATAAGCACAGATATAGGAAACCCGACGTATTTATTATATTCTTCCGCGCTAAGAATTAACACGACATAAGCACAAGCAAGATAAACCAAAACAAAGTTTGTTTTGTTGTGCTCAGCTCGTGTTGTGTTAATCCTTTACGACGAGAAAACGAGAATAAGTTCGTATGTTCACCAATTCTTTGTGCTCATATCTTCAGTTTTGTATTTTAATAAACTTCAGTTGTTGATGACCCCACTAAACTTAAGCCTGTGGTACGCCGCTAGTAAAATCCATCCTTTTAATTAAACTGTGTTTCCAGCCCTAAAAACCTTGTCCGAGATTTTCAAAAGCAAAAATTAATACTCTGTTGTGATTTTACGTTATAATTCTTTATAGGAGTAGAAACACAGTGCAAAGTTACTGCGCGTAATGTTTCACTGTTTGTCCGAGCATTATAATAAGCCAAGTTCTGCTTTACATACTATAAGGCTTTAAGCAATCAACAAAGCGACGGCAGCAAGATCGGCACTTGAAAAAATAATTAGCAGTTATGCGAACATCATTTATTGTTTAAATTTCCTCAGCATTTTAGATTTACCTATTAATTTGAACTTAGTGCGCGCGCGTATGGAATAAGATATTTCATGGCTAAAAATGTTTGTGTTTTTCAAAACCTTGAATTTTTTATTCTTACTTTCCTTGTTTTGCAGTCAAAAGCGAATAAATGTGCAAAAAATGAAAGCCAGCGAGCTAAGAAAGCCTTCTGTTATTCTTTAAATTTCCTCAGAATTTTAGATTTACCTATTAATTTGAACTTTGTACGCGCGCAGTTTGAATTTGATATTTCATAGCTAATTGTTTGTGTTCCGTCTCAAAACCTTGAATTTCTGATTATTACTTTTCTAATTGTTTTGCATACAAAAGCTAATAAATGTCCAAAAAAATGAAAGCGAGCGTGCTGAGAAAGCCTTCTGTTAGGTGCCGTTGTTGTTGCTATCGTCACTGTGATTGCTTGAACTCCAAAAGTTGGAAAAATATAGGGGAATTAAATTCAGACTTTTCAGTAAGCGGTTTGGTTTTCATTAAACGACATCCCATAAAATACATGCACATAGAAAAAAAACCTAGTAAAAAAATTTACTATTCTCTACTCGAATGTCAAACGTGCGTTTGATCTTCTTCGCGGTCGTTACTTGGCTGCACGAATTTGCGTGACGAGCCTAAATAACGGCCGAAAAAAAGACTCCGAGTTTGATACGAGTAACTGTTAATCAGAATTTCACTTTGCACATGTATTTTTATGGATTGCATTGTTATTGCAAAACAAACTACTTATCTGAAGGCCTTTAGGTTACTGTGAACTTTCAGTCCAAAGTTTTAACATGTTATTTTCTTTACTAACTGCTGCGGATTTTCTTTACCATCAGTTTTGAGAATTTGACAGTTGATCAAGACAAAGCCTCCCCACTCATCATAATTATGCTTATTTTCAACACCCTTCCTGCTTGGTAAAATACTCAAAGAAGTAAGGAGAAATAACATGTTGATTACTCTGGAACTGAAAAAGACGAGTGCAAGTTTCAGAATCTTCCCACTTTAATATGCGTCCTCAGATTACTCAACTTTACATGCACATTCTTGTTGAGAACTTGTAACACTGTCAAACGGAGGTAACACTGCAGCAGAAATTTTGGCAACGTTCGTTTTAATTGTGGTTGTTTTTGAGTAATAAGGTTTCCATTTTGCATTGTTTTTCAAAATTAATTTATTTTTCATTGCGATGCTTGTCAGAAATAAAGCCACACCAATTTCATAGAGTCATGGTCAAAGCACTAACTGTTTTGTACTAATGTTTTAGAAGACCAGGGTTCAAATTCGCAGTTCATCAAAATCTACAAAAAAAATCCACTTCAACCAAGCCAAATGCAAGTTTTTATCGACGGAAACTGTTTAACCTGAAGCTTTTCCGTTAAAAAACAAAAAAGGACCTGACAAACACAAACGCCCCAGCTTAAAGTGAAGCTGAAAACTGAAATTGAATTTTAGAATTTTGAATTTTTCCTTACGTTAACTGAAAAATCACTTGCAAGAACAGGAAGGTAAGTTGCTGCAGTGATGAATGTCAGATATACAAGCTCTAAAACAAAACAACAGATTAATTTGCCACGACTGCAGTTTTGCCTAAGAACGAACGCTCCTCTCCCCCCCCCCCCCTTCCATAAAATAAAGTCTAAGGAAGGAGTGATTAATTTCATAGTGAAGATGCTGTACTGCAGAGATCAGGCTGATGATTTGATCCGTCGTATAATTATTATAATGTTTGAAATAATTAACACCCAGCAAGAAGCACTGCGTCATCATTATGAAATGTAATGAGTCATTCCTCAGACATTATTGCATGCTGGGAAATCGCCTTTCAGGGGAGTTGAGGATGAGCAAGAGAGATTGAAAAAAAGCACTCGACAAGCTCACAGAAAACAAATCTATGAGTCAGCACAGATATGCAATCTACCAACTACACCATTTAAAAATCCCAAACAAAAATAATGCAACTGTGAATTGGCCAGACAATAGTCAGTCAGCATATTAAGTGAAAATAAAAACCTAGAGGCAGTCCGTTATTCAGTAAGAAAAATTCTCACTCTACCATTTAACAAGTAAGTTGGCAACAACTTGATTTCTGTAATTGGTTTTAATGTGGGAAATAGGACTTTTGCATTAATTGGTCACGTGATCAACTTTCCCCAAACACAAAAATATTCATTTTAAAAGAACGATTTTGGCACCAACTCAAAGAACGTATAAAAATTATGTAATTTGTATATTTTCAGCTGTGTATCTCAAAATTAGAAGGATTTGTACTCAGTCAGCTGTTGAATGAATCAGTTAGGTAGCTTAACACAGTTTCTCTAGAACTGCTTTATCCATTTACTGATCATGAGAAAATATGCAGCTGATAAGTCTTTTAAGTAAAAAGTACAAGGATAAGTTGAGAAAAATGTTTAAAAGCTGTTTTCGTCAATCGCCTTTGCATGATCTCGGCAAGCGCACAAGTGATGAGCATGCATGTACTTAGAGAGAAATGTAACAGCGTTTCACGTAGCTGATTTAAACACAGGATCTACGAGCTAGTCAAGTATTATATCAGTCAGACACACATCTACTGAACCAATCAAACAATCAATGCATGTAAGTCACTGTCAGTTAGCCCAGTAGTACATCAGTCAGACACTCAGCTTCTGCTGAGGCAATCAGTCAATCAATACATGCAAGTCACCGTCAGTTCGTCCAGTATCACTCCAGTGAGACACTCAGCTACTGCGGACGTAATCAGTCAGTCAACACATGTAAGTCACTGTCAGTTAGTCCAGTATTACATCAGTCAGACACTCAGCTTCTGCTGAGGAAATCAGTCAATCAACACATGTAAGTCACTGTCAGTTAGTCCAGTATTACATCAGTCAGACACTCAGCTTCTGCTGAGGTAATCAGTCAATCAACACATGTAAGTCACTGTCAGTTAGTCCAGTGTTACTCCAGTCAGACCCTCAGCTACTGCTGAGGTAATCAGTCAATCAACACATGTAAGTCACGGTCAGTTAGTCCAGTACTACATCAGTCAGACACTCAGCTTCTGCTGAGGAAATCAGTCAATCAACACATGTAAGTCACTGTCAGTTAGTCCAGTATTACATCAGTCAGACACTCAGCTTCTGCTGAGGTAATCAGTCAATCAACACATGTAAGTCACTGTCAGTTAGTCTTGTGTTACTTCACTGAGACACACAGCTACTGCTGAGGTAATCAGTCAATCAATACATTAAGTTACTGTCAGTTAGTCCAGTGTTTCTTCAATTGGACACTCAGCTACTGCTGAGGTTATCAGTCAAGCAACACATGTAATTCACTGTCAGTTAGTCCAGTATTACATCAGTCAGACACTCAGCTACTGCTGAGGCAATCAGTCAAACAATACATGTAAGTCACTGTCAAATACCCCAGTAATACATTAGTCAGACACTCAGCTCCTGCTGAGGGCATCAGTCAATCAATACATGTAAGTCACTGTCAGTTAGTTCAGTGTTACTCCAGTCAGACACTCAGCTACTGCTGAGGTAATCAGTCAATCAACACATGTAAGTCACTGTCAGTTAGTCCAGTATTACATCAGTCAGACGCTCAGCTACTGCTGAGGCAATCAGTCAATCGATACATGTAAGGCACTGTCAGTTAGTCCAGTATTACATCAGTCAAACACACAGCTACTGCTGAGGTAATCAGTCGATTAATAACTGTAAGTCACTGTCAGTTAGTCCTGTATTACATCAGTCAGACCCTCAGTTACTGCTGAGGTAATCAGTCAATCAATACATGTAAGTCACTGTCCGTTAGTCCAGCATTACATCAGTCAGACACTCAGCTACTGCTGAGGTAATCAGTCAATCAATGCAGTCATGTAAGTCACTGTCAGTTAGTCCAGTATTACATCAGACACTCAGCTACTGCTGAGGTAATCAGTCAATCAATACATGTAAGTCACTGTCCATTAGTCCAGTATTACATCAATCAGACACTCAGCTACTACTGAGGCAATCAGTTAATCAATACATGTACATGTAAGTCACTGTCAGTTAGTCCAGTGTTACTCTAGTCAGACCCTCAGCTACTGCTGAGGTAATCAGTCAATCAATACATGTAAGTCAGTTTCAGTTAGTTGAGTATTACATCAGCCAAACACACAGCTACTGCTGAAAGAGGCAATCATGTAATCAATACATGTAAGTCACTAGCTGCGGCCGCACTTGACAAGTTAACTGGGTTATTTTTTGAAAAACTCGGTAAAAAATTCTTCAGAATGTAACCTTGTTAAATAGTTTAACCAGGTTAATTTTTATCAGTGGCCAGACTCAATTTAGACTTTTCAAAGTCATTCAATGTCGCGTGGTCTTTTGATTTTTTCTTTTTCACTTACTCGGGCTAAACCCACGCCCAAGAGTGACTGACAAAATTTATTATTTATTTATTTACTAGAAATGCCTACCCTTCGAAACTGAAGATTGATGGTGTGGCCCCATATTACTGATAAAAAGAGGTCAACTTCTTAAAAGTTTAACTTGATCGTGTTAAGAAAGAAAAAAGAAAAGCTGAACTTGGAGCGAAAGAAGTAATTTCAAAACTGCTTGTGTGCATGGTAAAGCCAAAAATTGGACCATTCTAGTCATTCTCACATGTAGGCGGACTCGATGATTGACAGATTGATAAGGTTAACCTGTGTTAAACTACCTCGTGATGTGGTTTGAAAAAACCTAACCTGGTTAAGAAAATCTATTGTTCTTGCTTGATCTGCATAACCTGGTTAGAACTCGGTTAAGACTGTAGAAAACCTGGCCGCACTCGCAGTTTTTTTAAAGGAGTTAACTTAAATAAGTTAATTGGAAATAACTCAGTTAAGTCCCCAAGTGCAGCCGCAGCCACTGTCAGTTAGTCCAGTATTACATCAATCAGACACACAGCCACTACTGAGGTAATGAGTCAATCAATACATGTAAGTCACTGTCAGTTTGTCAAGTATTACATCAGTCAGACACAGAGCAACTGAGTAAGTTAGTCAGTCACTGTACACATTTTATAGAGTGGGTTTAGCAATAATGTCAGTCAGATACAGCCAAACATTCGCCAAATCCATTAGTTTAGTCTGACACTGAGCCAATGGGTCTGTCTAACAAAATGTCAGGGAGATTTTTATCACAGTTTTACTGAGTCAGTATTAAATACATGTAGATAGTCACTTGGTCAGATGGTCAGTCAACCACAGTGTTGCTGACGAACACAGAAGCAGCTGCTGATTGTCTTTTAACCATAGAGCCACATAATCAGTCTAACAACAAGGTCAATCACTCTGAAAGTTCCTGAATCACTCAGATAGTCACTAAGTCAGTCGTCAATCAACCAATGAGTCATTAATGATTCCACCAAGTCAGTCAGACAATTAACAGCTTCTGAGGCATTACGCCAGCCATCAAAACCCACAGCCAGTCCATCAAAAATAAATAACCACTGAGCCAAATAATCAGTATAACAATAATGGCCATCAGTTACAAAGTTCCTGAGTCATTCAGACAGTCACTAAGTCAGTTGATGTCAGTCAACAACTGAGTCAATAAAACAAATTTCACATTTCATCAAGTCAGTCAGACATCGAACAGCTTCTGAGGCAGTTACATGTAGCCAGCCATTGAGAAACACAGTCAATCCAGCACCCAAATTCTCTCTTTGAAACGGTCAATTTACAGTAATTTCAATCAGTGAGCACACCACATTATCAATCTACCAATAACATCAACCAGTTTGATAGTTTCTAAGTCATTCAGACAGCTGCTATGTAAGTTGTCAGTCAATCACTGAGTCACTAAAACATTCCACCAAGTCAGTCAGACAATTAGCTGCTTTTGAGACAGTTAGCCAACCACTGAGAAACACTGAATCAGTCCAGTAAACATAATAATTTCCATTTACAATGGTCAATATAATTTCCATCAGTAAGAAGATCAGTTATTAATTGGTCCATCAATTGGGTCCGCTTTTGAAGTTGCTGTGAAATCAGTTATTCCGTCAGACGGTCAATAATTTCTTGATCTCAAAACCAGTAAATCAGTTTTACTAGGTACGGACAAATTTAAAGTGTAGCATGTACTGTAGATTGCATATCAATACTAGTACCAGTTTGGTCCTAATGATTATTTTCAACAGAACTTGGCTTTGATTAAATAAAAAAAAACTGTGACACAGTTGAACAAAGTAGATTAATGCTATCCCAGGAGAAAACTACAGGCAACAACAAAGATTTTTGCATTAGTTGTCGCTTCACCAACAATTGTACATCACCTGGAATTTAGCAATCATGATATAAATGTAAAATAAAGGTGTTGATGGCCAGGTATAAAAGAATTTGAGTTTCTGCAGCTGCTGTCATAACTGTTTTTCCCCTGCAGAAAAAAGGGTGTTAGTGCACTGATAGTGCAATTTCGTGCTTCTGTCTATGAATTCAATTGAAACAGAAAGAAGGATAGAATAAAGTTATTTTGATTAAAGTGCCAAATTAAATCAGAAATCATTTTTAATCATCATAAATGAATTTTGTTGAAATGCTAGTTGCTGGCTGAATTGCTGGTTGAATTGCCAACAGTATAGTGTCCTGACTGTTAAGGAAAACATTCCACGTGATGATCATAATCTTTAAACGTTTTGCTTTGGGAACTTTTGTATAATGATCTCCAACCCTGGGTTCAAATAATTTGAATCACCACAAGTCAAATCAAAATGTGGTACAAAATTAATGTTGAGCAATCATATTATTATTTTGATCTATTGTTTGGCATGGAATTCTCCTTTTTGTACTTCGATTTGCTTGCAAAAAAGGAATTAATTTGCCTGGTTTATTGGAAACAGAAAGATTGATGAACTTCTACATGTAGTTCCAGTTGCTGTGGTACACTTGTTGGTGAAATAATAAAATAAAAAGAAAGAACTAGGTGCAGCTTTCCCTGGATTAGCTTAATGATACTTTGACCAAACACAGGCTACAGTTCAGCTTATCTGGTTCACTCAAGAGCTGGATTACAAAATAGAATGTACAGCACTTACAGTACTGAAGATAAACTGTGACTAAATTTGGGCTGCTCATGCTCATCAAGTCTTGATACATTCTAGGGCATCTGATCTGGAAAGAAAGTTTGAAAATAAAATAAAATTATTATGTTACATGTATGCTCTTTATTTTACTGATTATTAATTTCCAGAACAGACCTAATTCCAGTATTATATAATTTATAAGCAGGCATATTTGAATTTGGCATCTTGCCAGTGACATGATTAATGGGGCACACTCCCATTTAGCCATAAGAGGGAGCTTTACCATAGACAATGGTGACAGCAGCCAAAACATCACTTTTAAAATCAGGGTTCGTAACTGGTTTTTTGGATCCAAAAATCAAGACTTTTTCCAGATTTTTTTCCAAAACAACAGTTTCTTTTTCGAGACTCAAGGTTATCAAAATCGGTGATCGATAGAGACCTTAAAAAAAGCAGGAACAAATGCTTTTTTGAAGATTCAAACTTAGGCACAAAAACAAAAACAAATTTCACTTTATCTCCATTCACCACACTTTTTCCAGGTCTGGAAAATTGCTGGGCAAATTTCAAGAAACTTTGTCAAGAATTGAAGACTCTGTGCTTCAGTGTATTTATTCCTTTTTGACGAAATGTTAAATTTAATATAGGTGAATTTCCCTGGAGTTGATTTCTTGGAATAGCACTCAGAAAGAAAACTTAAAATTGTTGTTGCTTATTAATTTTATTTCCTCCATAACACATGAAATTAGGCATTTTTATGTCACAGTCATGGTGTAGTGACTTATCAAAACAGTGTATTTATCAAAACCTATTGCTTTTTTGACATTCTCAATGCCGTGGTCGTCTTCATTTTAAAAGCTCCCTAATTACTGGAAAATAAATGTCCTCTTCCTTTCTCAAGGGATATCTCAAGCTTGCATACCAGGGAGGTTTGTCCTTAGAAGATGATCAATATAACTGTAACAAAAATCAGAAGCTTAAAATGTACCACACTTACAGTAGTGAAGATAATCTCTATAACTAAATCCAGGATGCTGAAATTTTGACCCAATCTGGGGCATCTGATCTGGAAAAAAAATTTAAATGTACCTCAGCTCATTAATTCACTCATCATTAATTTATTACATGTAAAATAACAACAATTTTCAGAACAGACCAACTTCTTGTATACCATGCTTGCATGAATATTTAATTAGCAGCCACATTTGAATAAACACCTTGGCCTGATTACTATAAAATAATGATGGACAAGTGCCAGGTGCATAATTTATTAAATTCTGGGGGTGTATAAATTATTATAAGATAGCAGGCATTAAAAAGGAAGAGACATTCAATACCAAAACTAACCAGCTCAACAAAACTGATATGCTTTTAATTTTTCCAAAATACCACTTAATATGGTGAGGCCTTCTAGAGAATCGCTCTTTCAAATCTCAACGTCATATTGATGTCAGCATTGAGAGTGTATGACTGTTTCCTGGATAGGGGAACAAGTAATATTTGTTTCCCAGGTAGGGAAACACATATCACTGGTTAATTATCTTTCCTGGGTAAAGGAACACTTATCACTACAGATATGTGTCTCTGGGTTAGGGCTCGAAGTTAACTTTTCAGTGCACTTACAAATTTTTGCTAGTAAGATTTTTTCCACTAGCAAACTGATGAGGCAAATTCTTTCCCTTTGCTTTGGAGACATGGATGATTCTAACTTGCAAATGTTTGCTAGTGGACATTTCTTTCACTTGCAGATTATCAAAATCACTCGCATTTTGTGGGCATTAATTTCGAGCCCTGGGTAGGGGAAACACATCTTAGTAAGGATATGTGTTTCCTGAGTAGGGGACATATCATTAGAATTACATGTACGTGTTCCTGGGTAGGGGAACACTTATCCCTTATCCCAGGAACACATATTTCTAGTGATATGTGCGCCGTACCCGGGATACACATATCCCTAGTGTCAATGTTGTCACTGTTCCCCCTGTTGTCACTGTTATCCCTCAGCTGTTGTTAGCCAATAGGTAAGTCAATCAGCAGGTCATTCGTTCAGGCAGTCAGATAGTCAGCCACTCAGTCATTCAGAATGGCAAACAACTGAGCAAGGTAGTTTTGTGAATCACCTAAATGAACGGCGTTGAAAGTGGATCCCAATTAGGTTTTTCTTTTTGCTACTGACATAATGAAAAACAAACAATTTTTATGAATTCAAGACAATCTTTATGTGCCATATAGATGCTAGGTCTAGGCCTCCTGGATCCCTGCTCAGTGTTGGGCTTGATTAAAGACTACCCTTCAGAGAATTTAGCACAGAATCAAACTATTCAACAGCTGGGATATGTCCGCAGATGAGCAAAAAAAGCTGAAAAATTAATGGATGAGACTGGAAAATTTTGTCAAGACACACTCCAATGAGCTAATAGCAGTTCAGGAGCTTCACGACCTTCGACAAGGTACCCTCTCTCTGGAAGAATTTATTGCAAAACTGAGAATCCTTGTGAAGGAAGCCAACTATTCAGTCAAGAGCAATGATCGATTCGTGAGGGATTTCCTTGTGCTAGGAATGAACTCTGACTGTGTTTGAAAGGACTGGATCAAAGTTGGAAATGCCCCCACCTTCAAGGAAGTTCGTGATATGGCAAAGTCAGAAGAGTCAGCAGACAAACAGCTTCAACTAATGAATACGGAAGTATACTCCATCAATGTTCCTAAAGGATATCAATGCCAAGGAAACCAGCGACCAACCTCTAACACTGCATGGCTCAGGTAAACTGCCAGCCTGCAGGAACTGTGGCTGGGGTACCCACCCTTGAGAGCAATGCCCTGTGAAGAATGTTACCTGTCACTTCTGCCAGAATTAAATGTAGGACACTTGGCAAAGGTACATGTATGTCGCTCAAAGTTAAAGAACAAAAATGTGCATGAAATTAAAGCGACCAGTGCGGGCGCAAGTGAATCAGTACCAGACCCTAGCCAGTCATCCTGTGATCACATGTTTATGGACCCAATTAGTGCAACACCCTTGACTAGCAGTGTCCATGTTGTCTCCTGTAAACAGAAGGCCCTTTTAAAGATGCACCTGGTACTGAGCCCCAATTGAAAACAAACACATGCCTTCTGTCAGATAGACTCGGGTGCAGAAACCAACATCATACCCAACTCCCTGTATAACCAGCTAAAGCCCACTATGAAGTTAACAGCATAATGGTGGGAATGAAATCCCAAACTTGGGATCATGCCAAGTGTGCGTTAAGGGTCCCGACAACCCATACCCCAAATCAGTACAGGCAGAAATTGTTGATGTTGATGACCCTGCTGTAAATAGGCAATATGTCAGCACAAAGTTTGAATCTTCTAAAGCTAAATTAGACAGTTGCTGTTGACAGCAACAGCATACCTGCCACTGCCACTCAGGGCTTGAAACTGTTCCATTGACAAAAGAATATCTCCTGAAAGAGTATCAATTGAAGATGTGTTTACTGGTGACGTGTGCTTCCCAGGTTCTCCCACACCAAGTAGAAACTAACCTGAATGTTTCCACAGTACAATACCCTCCGAGGCAAGTCCCAGTCCAAGGTGCCTACCAAGAAAAGCTGGAACGACTAAGGCAGGCAGATATCCCAGAACAAGTGCACAATGAGTACATGCCATGGGTTAACTCTACTGTAGTTACAAGAAAGCACAAAATAGCACTTATTCGCCTTTGCCTGGACCCCCCACGACCTGAACGAAGCAATTCAATGCACCCCCTACTATAAAAGACTTCCATTTGGACTTACCTACAAGAGCATGATCAGCACATACTCAGCATCCTTGACACAGCATGGGATAATCATGTACCGTTTAACCCAGACAAGTTCCAGTTTAAAGTAGACCAAACATCTTTTTGGGGGCTTACATGAACCCCGGATGGACAGAGAGCTGACAACCTCAAAATTAACGCCATCACCGACACGACTTCCCCACAGAACCTTGCTGAGTTGCAGACTTTTATGGGAATGGTCGACTACCTGATTCTCCCCCATCATAACCCATGCCTCAGAACCCCTACAACAACTGATGAAGAAAGACACACCCTTTGTATGGTAACCAAAGCACCACAGGGCTTTCCAGAATGTTAAACAAATCATCACTAAAACACCAGTGCCAGCCTACTATGACCCAGAAAAGGACAATGTGATCCAGTCCGATGCAAGTCTAAAAGGCATCTGTTGCATACTGATGCAGGACAGCAAGCCAGTGTGCTATGCAAGCAGATCACTCAGTGATACAGAATCCCGACACAGTAACATTGAGAGAGAGCTTCTTGCTGCTAGTTGGTCCCTAGAGAGGTTCAACCACTATGTTTTTGGCAGAAGAGTAGTCATCAAAATGAACCACAAGCCACTAGAAAGCATATGGAAGAAGACCATACAGTGTACCTAGTGCATTGCCAAGGCTCCAGAGACTAGGCTTTTGTCGATTGAGCTAGCATAATTTTTAGCATAATTTGGCAAAACGAGCATAATTCTTAGCTTTTTTTAAAGAAAAGCACTGCTAGCAGCTTTCCTTCTATGTTGTGACAAATTGTTGTAATTTTGTACTGAATATACTTCTACTTACTGAATTGTGTTTCTAGAAAGTTTCTTGAGGTAAGACGACTTGTCATAATTGTCACAAGTTTATCTCTGCATAGACGCTGTGCACTCATCATGAAGTTGTTAGTGTACCACATAATATTAGATCTGGCCAAGAAACGTCTACGCCCTTACATTAGAACCAAAAGAGCAAATGATTTTATTACTTTTAAATTTTTAGATTAGTTTCATTACATTTTACATAATCATATTATAGTATCATTACTGTCAATTTTATCACTTGACAATTCAGTCTTTATTGCAAAGAGTGGAATAAACGATGTTTGTTTGTTTGTTTGGTCATTGTCATGTTTCTTGGTTTCAGGCCCCATTCGTATGACTCAGTAGCAAGCTACCTGGGATCTAAGATCAAAGATAGCATCCTCCTCGTCGAACACTTGTGTTTACACGCTGCTCAGTCTTTATTTTTGTTAAAAACCAAGCGGCATAATTCAAATGCAAGGACAGCATAATTCAGAGAAAAGAGCACAATTCCAGCATAATTTCCAGAAACTTTGAGCACTGCCAGGAGCATAATATGCTCATTTTTCGAGTACAATCGACAAAAGCCTCCTTCTCCTGAAAATGGCTAAATACAAGGTGGAAATGAGATACATCCAAGGCAAAACAAACGTTATTGCTGACGCCCTTTCCAGAGTCTGTTGCATGGAACCTCCTGAAGAAGACCAAGGCGTGACCCTTCTTGAAGTCAATGCGATTACAAACACCCTGCTTCCTTGCCCAGCTAAATTAAATGAAATATGACACCAAATAAGCCAGGACAGCCAGCCATCTGAAAGATGTCATTCCCCAAGGGTGGCCTGAGTATCCAAATGAATGCCCTTCAGACCTAAAAGAATTCTGGAATTTCAGAGAAGACCTTTGTGTCGGAAAAAAGGCCTTATCCTAAAGGGACACCGGCCTCTGACCCTGAGTGACCTGCACACCCAGATGCTACAAATCATCCTCCAAGGCCACCTTGGTGTGGAATAGTGTCAGTTGAAAGCTAGAGACTGTATCTTTTGGCTGCGCATCTCAAAAGATATTATGAACATGACTTCTAACTGCCCCACCTACATACAGTTCTTGAAACTTTAGCAAAAGGAACTCTTGCATCCTCACAATGTACCCAGTTTTCCCTGGCAAAAAGTTGCTACAGATCTGTTCGACTATCAAGGAGGACGGTACTCGCTGATAACAGACTACTACAGAGAGTACCCTATCATAGAAAGCTTAAATCAACCACATCTGCTGATGTCATCGATCATCTCAAGTTGGTATTTGCAGAGAATGGAATACCAGAAACCCTCAGGCTGGTATCTGACAACAGGCCCCAGTATACACACTGTAGCAGCCAAGAATTTGCAGCCTTTTGCAAACAGTCGGGCATTGACCACGTGACAAGTTCACCACTGTATCCTCAGAGTAATGGCTTTATAGACAACAGTCCAGACAGTAATGAATCTTCTAGGAAAAGCAGAAGCCTTGGGGCAAGACCCCTATCTAGCACTGTTGACATACTTTTCCACACCTATAGACAACAGCCTACCATCGCCTGCCCAACTGCCGAACCACAGAGATTACCCCACACAGTTACCAATCAGTGAACGGCTTCAACGTTCTCAAGCCCTTGCTGGCCACAGAGAACAACTGCAGAACCGACAGAACATCGAAAGAAAACAGTACGATAGTATATCGACACTCAAACTTCGAAAACCTATATATCAAGATGAGGAGGTAGTTGCGTTCCAGCCAAGAACCGAGACTTGGGACTCCAGCACAGGTGAGGGAAGAGGCCAGTGACCCACAGTCCTACATTGTTAAGACAGCTGATGGGTCTGCATGAGCTAAGATACAATGGAATACAATTCAAGCTCTTAGAGAAGACAGCAAGCCAGGTTAATAGCAACAAAGAGAGTCTTTCAACACACAGAGTCCTATCAAAACCTTCAGCCTATCCCCAGTTGTCATCACCAGAACTAACCCAAGCAGCCAGCCAGTCACCAGTGCCCTCTGACCAAAGTGATGCTAACTTACCAATGACAACTAGGAGCGACCATGTTGTGAAGAAGACCTCTAGACTAGACTTATGAGCCTCTACCTTTAGAACTCTTCTGGCATATTAACCATACAGAGACACTTGTCTTGTTTACCACTTTATTTATCAGATTTTTTATTGTTTATTAGATACTTTTTTAAAATCTATTAGTGCATGTTGGACAGTTTTGCTTTCCAGCTAGCTCAGCTCATTTTAGGGTGGAGATGTTACATAATCAACCTTGTGCATGCGCAGTGCATGCACTTGAGCACATGTTCCTCTACAACTGAGCTTGTAATTCCTAGAGAGTCGGAAGATTATTGAAAACATGTGTTTTGACCCAAGGCATATCTTTTCAGGAAATGAACATATCAGCCTTTCATTGCTCCCAATGGAAGTTATGTTGCTTTGAAACCTTAATGCAACTCGACATCACAATCAATGACGTCACTGCAACTACCATCCACATGCCTGCCAACCCCCACAGGACAAAAATCTGGAGATGTCTAGAAATGTTTGCATTGTAAGAATGTCCTTTTCTCAATGTCTGAAAACTCTCCGAAAATCACCCGAAGGCCTTCAGAAATGTTCTTGACGTCGATAACAGCGTTCGAAAACCACACCAACTTTCTACCATCTACTGTGCAATTTGATTGGTTGATTTCTGACCAATTATTATACTCATTAAACATTTATCAATTTGACCGCTCTGCATAACATTTTCCATTTGAGTTCAGCTCAAATAACAGCACTAAATTCACTTCTTGTTTTATTTTCCTTTTTGAGCTCTCGAAAATAATGAAATTGATGAAAAAATTTTGAAAAAGGCCAAGGAAGGCATTTCCTGGGAGATTGGTGCTCTGACTGGGAGACCGGGAGATTTGATGAAAAGGTTGGAGACTCCCGGGAAAACCGGAAGAGTTGGCATTTATGTATCCAAAGCCGACTTGGTTTCTGCCTCGCTATGCAATACAGGCACATTAATTTCCCAACTGATAGAAAGGTCGACAACATAATAAACTCTCTCCATGAGGAATCAAAACCCGAAATCTTGAGTTTTAGCTTATTTCAGTTATATATTTCTGTTATTTATCAACAGAGCAATGACCTGTACTTGTGACCTGTGACCTGTGACGTGTATTCTGTACCTGCCAAATTTCACGTTTCACCTTAATTTGTACCGGATCTCCTAGATTTAGTTGATCATCTAAGCCATAAGTTTAATCTTTTAATTACCATCACCAATATTACTTGCTTATGAGACCATCGTTTTCTGCGAAATAGTCTTAAATTTAAGCTTAGGCTTAACTTGAGCTAATTAAACGTCAGCTTACCTTACAAGACCCCTGCAAGATTTTTCACGATACTACCATGCCACGTGCGAGAATTTTTCGATCATGAATAAAGCCAAGTGTTGACGAGTAAGTAAAAGAACTGCTGAAGCTCAAATCCGAGTTCCAGAAGTCTAATTTTGTTATTCTAGATCCAATTTACTACACAAGTGTTCTGTCTGGTCAGTAAACGTCGCCATATTGGTTTCATTTAGAACCCAGTCTCTCGATTTGCGTCTCGCGCACGGGCTTTCGCAGTACTCGTTTCGCGTTTCTCGAGTACTCGCAAAACGCGCTCAAAGGAGTTAGGAAAATAAACATTTACATGCCTATTACTTGCTCATGAACTTTCGCGATTAAGAGTGCGATAAATGGTAAATATTACTTCTAACAGTAACAAGTACTTCAACTGTGTAATGAAACCAGTACATGAGGAATGTGAGTGCTGAAACCCACATGAACTTATGTGAACGCAAAATATGTTTCGCGCGTGCCCAGGAATCGAAGCAAGATCTTAAATGTGAAAGTAATTCACCACCATTGCAACTGCAAGCCTTTAAGTAAAATAGGCAGGCTTTCTCTTATTGACATTGAATTGAACCTATTCTAGGAGCTGGAGTCCGCGGTTCATTGGTCAGACTTGGTCAGACGGCTATACCATGCTGATTGGTTTGTCGCTATGGACTTGCTGATATTTCACATTTTTATGACTCCTAATAAGGACGCCCCTGGGTCGAGACAGCTACCTGCCAACGCCAGGGTGATATGGCTTTGCGCATGCATGCATTAGGTACTTGCCAGGCCGTGGGTTGGTGTAAGCGTGCCAATTGCTGTTAAGTTTGCTTTAATCGGCGTATAGAACGCAACTAGATACCTTCTAACCTTTTCCAGTAATAGAGTGGTTCCATTGAAATAATTGTACCATTGCGTGTGACACCCGCGCGCAATTTTGATGAGGGGGCCGCGCAAAGAATAAACAAACAAAATGGTGTTGGAAATTACCTTCATGGGAGGTGAATAAATTCCATTATCTGTCATTATTTTCAGGAGAACCTTAAACAGCGACGTTTTCAGTGAGCTACGCACGTCAACCGGAAGTGGACTTTTTGCACACTTGAGCCGGTGATTTTGGACAAATTTTGGGGCAAATCGTCTCTTTAAGAGTAAAAAACACGTAGGAATACAAATTTGGTTCTGCCAAGGCATATTAAAAAGGAAAAGGCTTACTTCTGGTTGACGAGCGTCGCTACTTAAATTCCCTATTGACCACACTGATGCATGTTTTGTCTACTTTTTTCGCAGCCGTAAAATGCACCTGTTAACCCTTTTAGGCCAGTTTTAGACCAAAATGACAGATTTTCCTAAACTTTCATGTAATATATCAAACATGAGACGCAGTGTTTCATCACCAGATGAAACACCGAGAAGAGAGTTGAAAATACGACGCGTAGCGGAGTATTTTTGACGAACTTCGAGGTGTTTCATCTGGTGATGAAACACTCTGTTGAATGTTTGATATTCCTTCTCAAACAAAATCACTTTTGAAGGAGAAATTAAGGATGCAAAAATGAGCAGTTTTTCATCCGATATCCAAACACTCATTAAACATTAATTTCCTTTGAATTTTCTTTATGAATTATTAATGAGTTTGAGAAATACTTTTAAACTAGAGCAGTCCGTTGCCCTACCCTTTCGTTTACCAGAAGTATATATGAAAACAGTGAAAACGGTACCCCTTATAGTCCATTATATCCTCGGGAGGTGTCGACAGATTTTGCTGAGTGATCCCAGTTTTCAAAACATGAAGAAACCGAGGCGAGGATCTATTATATCACTGAGGAAGGGATGGGGTACCGTGCGAGAAGAGTTTCTGTATTGCCTGGCCTTTAGCGTTTACAAAGTCGTTCGCGTACACATAACACAAAAATTCGTCTGACAATATATTGACTTTCAATCCCTCTTCTGAAATTTTTCCAAGAAACTGGATTATGTTATCCATCGCTGTTCTCATTTTTTTAACAGAGTATTTTCAACTTCACAGTCGAAGAGAAAATGATATGTACAACAAATTTTCAAATACAACTGATCTTTTAATGCTTGTCTTATATGAGGTAAAGTTGTTTTCATGAAGAGCACATTCAAATATATGAAAAAATAAGCAAAGATATCTTTTTTTTGTAAATTAAGACGACCATAAAACCTATTACTTTAACCAATAACATATTTTAAATGGAAACTCATGCATGTAACTAGGAAGATAAGCAAGTACGTAAGAAATTAGGTAAGCAAGCAATTAAGCAAGAGAGAAAAAAAGTAAACACGTGTAAGGCCTGTTTCAAACGTCGTGCTATTGCCGTTCTAATCTGGGTCCAGCCTAGTCCCCAGGCGTTTTCGGCTCGGTCATTCCTGGACTCTACCCTGAGCTGTGACGTCACCGAGAGATACTCTCTCGCCCGCTCTCTCCCAGACTTCGAGCGGACAACGGATCAAGAGAGAACGCCTAGGGACTAGGCTGAGCTGGCTCGACTTCAGCACGACTGTAGTACGACTTGTTTTTAGAAGTCGAATTTAACTCAGTCGAATAAGATAGTTGTTGCGGAAAACAAAACTTTAAAATAAAAATCGGTTTAGTGAACTTTTAAATGTATTCTAATGTATTTATAATTTATGAATTAAGCTTACCGTGCTACACGGGAGTAGCACGACTTGGTTTCAAACGTCGCCAAAGTCGAATTTATTTCGATCAATTTAGTTCGGCACGGTAGTAGCACGACGTTTGAAACGGGCCTGAGTAAGTAAGTAAGTAAGTAAGTAAGTAAGTAAGTAAGTAAGTAAGTAAGTAAGTAACTAAGTAATATATTGGTGAGTGAGTAAGTAAGTAAGTAAGTAAGTAAGTAATTATTAAGTAACTAACTAACTAAGTAATATAATGGTGAGTGAGTAAGTAAGTAAGTAAGTCAAGTAAGAAAAATAAGTTGGTGAGTGAGTAAGTAAGTTAGTAAGTGAGTAAGTAAGTATTCTAAGTTAGTAACTCAGTTTCATAAGTAGTACCTAACTAACTAGCTACCTCCATATGGAGCCTTATCAAAAGAAAATTAAGTGGAGATAATAAATAAACTAATAAATACCTATTTAGTAGCATTGAATCCACATTGAGACAATTCTGGATCAAACTGAAATTATAAATGTTTGCTCTTGAGGCAGTGAATCCTGCATGGAGTACCCGGAGAAAAACCTTTACGGACCAAAGGCAAGAACAGGAAACTGAACAAACTCATCCCACACGCGGGATTTAAGCACTGGGCCACATCGGTAAGAGAAGCGTGTTCGTTTCGCTGCAATAAACCCTTATTCCCATCTGGTTAGCAGATAGGTAGAGGTGGTATGATGGTAAAATTCCCTTGGAGCTCCAATGAAACAATGGTACACCCTTTGAAATTGTGATATATAGCAGCGACTGCGGGCTATATAGTAGAAATCTCACCACTTATTAAGTAGTAAACAGGTATGAATAGGTTATAATGCAATGATTGGCCTATTATTTTATTTTCAAAAAATTAATTTTTGATAGCGCCCGTGTTGAGTTTGTCGTTGTTTTATGATGTCCAAACACAAGGCAAAAAGGCTTGTTTTGATATAAACCAATCAATGGTTTAGTATACCATTGATCAACTATATACAGCGTATATATCCTGAACTCGTCGAGGATTTCAGTGCGTATGTAGTTTAATTTTTTTTTGGCTGTTACGTTCTCTTTCTTTTCTAAGTACCCTCCGTTTCACGAATTCTTTTTATGTTACTTGAATGTGCTTAGCAAAGCAAATATAATTCCAATAAATAAGATCATAAACTTGATTCCTACATTAATGACCAAAAGCTAACGAGTTTTAGTTAAACCTCTTAAAGCCTGTGTTCTAGCACATCTCCTAGTTTTCGCTCGGCTTTTTTTTTTTCGTGTCACAATTGCAACAAAATAAAAGCCATTAAGAAAACGTGTATCCTTTGTAAGAATGATTAAGTCGTATGCTAATGACGTCACCAAGAATTCGCCTATATGTGTACAAAAGTTGTGAGATCTTAACGATATGTCTATTAACAGCAATGTCACGTGACACTTAAATTAGGAAGTATGAACAATGCTTAGCAGTCTTGCTAAAATATGTCTGTATTGCAATTAGTCCTAAATGATAAATAGTGTCGGTATTTTCTCCAAGCTACAATGCTATAAATAAGATCGACCTATATATGGAATGTAGTTAGGTTTACGTGGCATAGTTTGCATAGAGGCTTTTTATACTATAGTCAGATTCGAAAATATTGCAACGATTACGACGTCTGACATCTAACAGATACTTTATATGAAAGTTAGAATATTAAAGTTTTGAAGAGTTTCATTTGCTTGGGAGAGTTTGGTATTGCTTTGGCTCCAACAACGTTCTTATACAAATTCCTTAAATTTGCAAAACTTTCAACAATCAAAATTCGTCATCTTTAAGCATCAATCTTGGTATAAATCTAAAATAAAGCCCCCTTCTCTAATAAGCCCCACCCCCTTTTCAGGGGAAGAGAGTTAATAAGCCCCCCCCCCCCCCCCCCCATTATTCTTCACTAATAAATGTCAGACTGTATTAATCAATTGCGACTATAAAACCTCGCGTGGACTGATCCGGGATGGTTTATTCACCAACTGGAAGTTCGTATTTGTTTTTTATCCTTGGCTGCATGACCTCCAACAACTTGTACTTGAGCTTTTCCACATTTTTTTCTGGTTCTTTATGGAGAAATGGCTTAATAGAGGATTTACGGTACTATATATAGTTGAGATTACTAGATTGCAACTGCAATATGCTTCCGTATTAAACAAGCATTCGATGCAAACGACTAGTCCCGGCTAGTGCATGTCTACACTTCGATTATGCTACGTACTAATGTACTGCTGAATTAAAGTACTGCTCATACTGGTTATACATACAGACTTTCTATGCACTTTCAAATCTTCCTTGTCTTCAGGCACCCTTTGGCATCGTTTCTCCGCAATACTCACGATAGTTTTGTCGAATACAATGGGAATTTCCAAGACTTCATCACGCGCTAGAGGCGCATGGGGCTGAGTCGTGCTGAATTTCACCTTGTATGGCAACTGTTAAAAATAATTGCTCCTAACCCATATGCATGTGACTTCTACCTTGGGGAATGTTTCTGGGCAAACCCATCTTCTAGTGACCAACATTTCTACTGGTTATCGGTTCTCTTGGAGTTAGCTGCTAAACACATTTCTACAGCTAACAAAATTCATTTCTGAAGTATTGTCTCATTCGTCTGCAGGACTTGGTATACAACAGGAAGTATGTTTTTTGCAGGTTTTGTTATTATTTTCTTGCAGGACTTGGACACAGTCGTCTCGTTTCATTTCCTTTAAAATTCTGACGAGAACATCGACAGTCGAACCATCTTGTTGACTCCACTCGCTCAAAAGAGATTGCGTCGCTTCCTCGGGCTCCAGTTCGAAGTTTTTGACATGGTTGTTTGTGAATCCCAGGCGTCCTGCAAGTTTTGCCCAGTTGTTATACGACCTGGGATTTAAGAGTCTTCCTAATTCGATGATCACATTTCCAGGTAGGTCCCGAACAAGCATCTTGTCTGCAACGAAATGATACCTTATTGTTATTTAATTTCGGGGGTCTTTAGCATTTTGCTTGTTCCAGTTTATGTCGATATTTTAAAAACTTCAGACGTTTGAAAAATAAAATAAATTTGAGAACACTTGAATCGCGAAATTTAATGCCCTTTTTCATACTTGCCTACTGAATTCGCGAATTAACGTACGTTATTTCACAACAGAAGATACAAAATGAAACTTACCAGTTAAGGTGTATTTGTCGATATATTTCCTGTATATATCGTTGTTGGTACATGTTTATCTTTTTTTTCCCCTGTGATTTGAATTTTCCATATGGGAATTAAATTTCGCGATTTTTTAACAATTTCGAAAAACACGAAATAAAGTTCCAATAAGGTATTACTCTACTTACTCTTGCTAGTTTCGCACTGCGAGTAACGAGCTAGTATCGGTGTCCCTGACACCGGTGTCATTGGAATTGAAAGATGGTACTTCCTGATTCCTTTTTCTTCTGCAAATTACGACAATGAAAAATCCTTGTAAAACGTATTGCCAGTGCTAAGAATAAATACCATTACAAGACGGTAAACCCATGGTTTTGCAGGCACGAGTCTATGCTCCAGACCGTGAGGCAGAGGAGGGGAGAGGGAGCACTGATCAGTAGCTTGTGATAAGAGGGTAGTGCTCCGGAAATTTTTTCTCTGTCCTGAAGGCCTCGGTTTTGATCTTACAATAAAACACAGCCGCGCCCCTCTTCCCCCCCTCCCTCCCACACACATGACCCTCTTCTCGTTCCCCAGCTGGTACGAATGTGATTACAAGCCAATCATGCAACGTTTGTAGGAGACATTGTTGCACCAGGGCTTGATAAATGGGGCCAGACCACAATATTTTCAAAGGTTTGGATATTTTCGCTCATCATTTTATGTGCTTTTAAGGAGCTTTTTTTTAAGAAATTAGGGACCAGTAATGCAGTTCCCGTCGCAAGTTCGTTTCAAAATAAAGTGATAAAGATCATGTTAATTTATGTTGAACATCTATTGACCATCCAATATCTCCATAAAGGGGCCAATTGCCGGTAACCGAGGGTGGCCGCTCAATGGGGGTTTAACTGTAATACCCTTGGGGTAGATTTTCCGTGGGGAAGAGAAACACAAACATTTGGTTTTTCACTGACTGTAATGGCAGCAGGGCCTGCGTTGCAGCTGGCCCACGGGTCGTCTTGACCACTTTTTATTCTTTTTTACATTTTTCAAGGGCTATGCATTGCCAGAAATTAGGGACAAGATGGTGGTTGCGCGTGCGCACCAAGGCCACAATGGCTGCGAATTCGTATAAGAAAATGTATGGAGAAAAGGAAACTTTTTCAAATATATCGATTATGAGCTCACCGGTGTTCGGTGCACGACTCGAAACATGTTAAGTGCTGTGCAACCTTCGCATCTGGGTTAAAAATAGCTAATTAGAAGTAGGTTTACTTACTTCCCGAAGAAGCCACTTTTATCTCTCGTTGTACGCTCCATTTCTCCATACATTGTCTTAAAATCTTGCCGAAGTCATGCGAAATACTCGTCGATTAGAGGATAAACCCTTCACTGAAGTAAATTTGCACGACTCGATATCACTTCTGCGATGGAAGATGTTTCCAAAACAGTCGTTAAAAGGACGATTTTTGCACTGGAAAATACTTCCAAAGGCGCATTATTTCCCTCAGTTTTCCATCTGTAGTCCAGTAATGGACGCCATAGTTGTGAATGGCACATTTCGGTCGGACAAAGCTTCACAACTCCAAACCTCACCGAATCGCCATTTTGTTTGTTGCTACAACTCTAGAGATGCTTCACGGGATATAAACTAGGTTCCAGGCATTCAAAAATCCTCGATTAGCCTACCAGGCTTGGTTTTAAAACAAAATTGTCACGAAAATGTCACGAAAGGCACAGCCGCGTACTGTTTTGTTGCTATCAGCCGCTCGGCCGAGTATAAACCTAACATTTTCTTGCAAGATGTTTCATTCCAGCTTTTTTCTTCGTAAAACAGATCCACAGAGCTCAAATTATTTTAACAATCGCAGGGGATACGCTTTTCCTGACTACGATCGTTTTTGTCCGCCATTTTGGAAATGAGATTCCGCTGACAATTAATCACGGGCGCGAAATGTCCACTATTTCTGGCAATGGGATATTTAACAATTATTCCTCGAGCCCGAATGGGCTATTGATTTAGAGGCCATGAGGGCGAGAGGAATAATTGTTTTAGTAAAATCTAACTAGTTGGTCAAAAATATCGCGACAAAACAACTTTAGCTAGCAAAACGCGATTTTGCCGCCATTGTTTTGGTTTTCAAAGCCAGCGCTTTTCCGGCCATTAGTGGGCTATATAACATACAGCCCAGTAGTAGCTCAACCAATCAGAACGCAGCATTGATAATAGACCGCTAGTTAGATTTTACTAAAATTAGTTATCTGTAATAACGTCAAAGACTATTTCTCATGTGAGCCCGAGAAAATAAATGTCAAAATTCACAAGAGTTGTGAAAAGAAAGGTCAGAAAATTACCTTGTAAAATTCTGAAAAATTCATTTGTAAGATGTCATTATGTGAAATTTGACATTTATTTCCTCGCGCTCTCATAACAAATTTTCTTTTTCTGTGTTAATTATATCTATAGCCCTTGAAAAATTTATAAAAGAATGGGATACTTTAAATTATTCTGGTACAAGGTTTTCGTCCACTGAAAATTAAAATTACAATATTTCGTGATGGATTCCGCCTTAATCTGTTACGATGGCCACGTTAATTATTAACCTTAGCTGATCGATAAAACGAAATTTCGAGACTTTTACTGTTCTTTACCTGGAGGGTAATTTGCGTTTTTGCCACATTCACGCCTTCGTTTCATTGCGAAGAACAACGCAACACTAATAATGGCAGCTGGAATAAGGCCAACAAAGGTGATGCCAAGAATTAAATAAACACTTTGCGGGGACGTTTCTCTGTTTGTTCTTTTTACGGCTCCTTGAGGTTCTTGAGGTTCTTGAGGTTCTTGAGGTTCTTGAGGTTCTTCTTCTTTACTGGGCGGAGTGGTCTTTGAACTGTCTGAAAGAGGAATTCATCATCAGAACGAGATAACGGTTTGGATATAATACAAACTCATATATAACAGCTTAGCTATTTGAGAGGTTCCTGTGGTACTACTCCCATATACGGTAGATTTCAAGAAAAAGGGATGTTGGTCGGAAATTTAGAATCAGGGGACTACTGTACACAGGCTAAGTTTAATTTTATCCCTATGGGATGCTATTCTTGAGCAGCGCCATTACTCATACAATATACCCCATCTTGTTTAGAAGATCAAAGGCTTTCCACTGACAAAATAATGCAGCATATCAAAAACTCTGGGGAAGGGTTCCATCATGCATCAACCCCCCCCCCCCCCCCCCCCCATCCCGTCGTACCACGGTGAGGGTATGACTTTGCGTGTACGTTCAAGAGTTAAAGGAACCGACAAGGTAAGACACAGGTTACCTACTCACCTGGTGTGGTCGTGACAGTAGGTTGACTTGTCATTCTCTCGCGGCAGATGGTGTCTCTGAACGCATTGCAGTTTTCTTTTAAAACTTCGTTTCGAGATGCCCTGCATTTGGAACATTTCTTACATCTTTGCTCGAAACTTTTTTCGTCAGAAAATGTGCCCTAAATAAAAAAAGTAAATTTAACATTTTTATCGCTATATTAAAGCCCGGGGTACTCTCAACAATGGCCTTTACATGATTGGCAAACCTTAGAGTTAATCATGAAAACATATAAAGATGGTGACAAAGTCAAATTCCCATAAAACAACAAGTTGACTTCAATATTTTTCTACCTTTTCTCGTGCTAACGATGGTTTCATGAATTTCCAGCTTCAAATGTTTCCGACGGCTCCGCCTCGGGAAACACTGAGATTCTTGGGAGGCAAAATCAACTCAAGTTCCCGAGGGACCAGTCTTTAAGTGTTTAATATAATACATACCTTTGGGCACGGCTGACATTTCGTGTCATTTGTTGGTGTGCACGCTGTCACCACTCCCTCTCCCACGGGACATTTTGAGCATCTACTACAGAAGAGGAGTTCCGCATAGAAGAATTTACCGGGCGGGCAACCACATTCTCTGTTCTGAGTCGAGTTACACTCAACAATTGCAACTTTTGGAAAACTACATTCTAAGCAGGGCAGGCATTTAGTACTGTTATTCTCTTTGTCCATATATGTAGAAGGCTGTTTAAGCAGAAATGAAACAAATACAGTAAAAACCAAAGACATGCGAGGACATCTTTAGCTAGGTTTTAACATAGTAGCGTTAGGAAATTGGCCATGAAATCCGCGGGCAAACATCAAAGATGAAAACTAAAGGAGCTGCAGTTTATTTAGGGTTTGCAACTAGGGTAAATAAAATTTAGTCCAAGGACAAAATTGAACCACACCTTTAATTTCCGTTGAGAAAAGCCAAAGCATACAGAACGCGTGACCAAACAATGAGCGTCTCCTCTCCCGACTGCAGGCTTTAGGGGGTCTTAGGAAGAGTTGAGGGTTTGCTTCTTTTTTTCGAGAGCTCAAAGGTTCTTTTTTCGTGGCATGGAAAACATTTCGTCGTAATAATTAAGTAAAAAAAGTAAATTTGTTAGAAGATTTCCGAGTTCCAAAACGAGGCTAAGTGCAATCTTGTTGTGAAAATGAGTTTTATTTGTATGAGGACAGTTGCGACCTTCACTGACATTCCCCATCGTGCAATTTGTTTTTCCCACAAATATTGTTGTAAATTTCTCTTGCGACTAATCATCCCTTGGTGAACTGAAAACAAAACTTATGCAAAATAATGTGGGGAAGACAAATTGCGTCACGGGAACATGAAATTGGCAGATAAAAAAAACATTTTGTATCAATGGCTTCGCATTTAGCATCGCTTTGAAACAGAGACTTGAGGCAACTCGGAAATTGCCTATTAAAGAATACCTAGCATATTCTTTACCGGACAAGGTTCGCAGACGTGACAGTCCTTGCTTTCATTGTAGACGCGAAAATGGCCTTTTTTACAGCTTTCGGAACACGTTCCCTCACTAAACGCACATAACAAACATAGGCCTGCTGCAATGACGAATGAAATCTACGTAAAAAAGAAAAAAATATAGTTATTAAAAAAAAAACAGTCCAAAAACTAAAAAGTATCATAAAAATAAGTAAATAAATAAATCGTAAAATATAAAACGACAAAATAAAAATAAAAGTTGAAAACATTAACCCCATTTGAATAAACGAGTTAAAATTTGTTTTTGTTTTTTTACTGCTGCTCTGGCGTGTTAAAACTACCGTCCTTTTTTCAGTATATCCTTATCTCCATGTATCAATCAATTTCAAATTTACAAAATTTAAATGATTCAAAAATCTATTTATCATTAATTTATCATGTTTTATTATCAATCATAATAACGAGCGGTTGCTTGAGCCTGGGATACCACTGATACTAAAGCCTGGTTCTCATCGGCCGCCGATGTATCTGCGAAATAGCCGCCGGTACCGCCTGGGCTACCTCTCGGACGAATGAGAACACGCGCTGCAGACAACTAGAGCCATCGCAAAGCTTTACCGCCGGCATGCCAGCGAAGTTGAACTCGAGTCAACTTCGCAGGCAAGCCGGTGGTAAAGACTGGGATGACCAATGTTGTCGGCCACTTCTATAGTCATATCGGAACAGTATCCCAGGCAGTACCGGCGGCCATGTCGAAGGTGCAACGGCGGCATATGAGACTTAACGGCGGCATAGGAGGCTTAAGCGATCGATTTCTCCATATGCTTTTTCGGTCGGTTGGATTTCAGATCGTTCACTTTTTGCACTTTTACAAGATGCAAGAGCCATAATGGGAACACATACATTACAAAATATTACAAGAACAGAAAAGAAAAAGAAAGAACAACAACAAATCACGCAGATAATGAAATGTAAAAATTCTAAATTGTGTGTAGTGACCAAAGTAGCATTATCGACTTTTGAGTTAGTCACGGGTCACGTGCAATCAACTGGCGTATACATTTACATAAAATTACAAAAATTGAGAAAGAAAAAAGAGTGTAAAGTCCCACTTACATTTTCATATAAAGCAATAGAAAGTGATAGATAATAGCATTAATAATTATTAAAGGTAAGCACTGGCAGATATGAAATATTTATTACCCCTTGGGGTACAAAAGTTTATAAGATACAGCTTGTATTGCTTGCAAAAGTGGTTCTGAGTATTTTTTTTTTTTAATTCAAGGGAATAGTACATACAAGTTTTAAAATAATACATTTGCCATGAAAAAGAAGCCGAGAAGCGCCCAGTGATCTCTACGGACACGGTTCATGAAGCTAGAGGGTTATTCGGCCTAAAGAATTTAACACTGAAGTTCGAGGTACAAGGTACGTACTCTGTTTGCTATAGCTGGTGATGACAGACGCATTTTTGACTCACTGATGTCGAATGGGAAGATACTGCAGCTTAAACTGTACCTTTTCAAAGACTAAAATTAGATCACTGTTCAGCTGACGGTTCTCGTGAATGATTTAATTTGTTTAAAGTTAATGCTAGGAAAAAACACTGTTAGATTAATTTACCCACATCATCAATAAAAGAAGCTACGTCGCATGTTTCCCGTTTTAAGAACTTTCTTAGATTTCATTTAAGCCATTACTTGTTTCTTATTAATAATATATAGATTTAGCCAGGGCTAAAAGCGAAGCTCTTGTTAATAAAGCTTGTAAACAAAAAAATTAAATCGTCTAATGCTAAACGTGGAGGCCAATGGAAACGGCATCAATAGATCTAATTAGCAAAAAAACAAATTGCACGTGCAGCACGCTTTTTTTCTAATTAGCAGAACAACAAAATTTGCACGTGCAGCACGCTTTTCGTCCTTCTTTGCCGTTGTTTTGCACAACTACAACGCTGTTTTGTAGGACCAAACGTCAAACTTCCTAGTTGCACATTATTTTTATGGAGGAATTCTTACCCAATATTTTGTCTCCTATGTTGATGTTCGCTTTTATTTTTCAGTGCCCCTCAGTTTCACCTTGCTGGCCACTAGCATTTCTCATTGTCTCACAGCCGCTTTGAATTTTCATGTTTTTCTTCCTACAAAATTCTTCTCTTTTGTTCTCAGAAACTAGCTCTAGCTCAGTTTCTCTGTTATCCACGTGAGTGCAAACATAAAAAATAACGTTGAAAAAGACACGACTTTGTTGTTGTTTTTTCTTTCTAAAAGTCCGGGCGGCCATGCGATTTCTTTCCAAATAAAACCTTGAGTTGCATTTGGGTTGCCATACCTGTTAATTGAATTATTTTACATTGGTATGTCTGTGGTGAGGACGGACGGTCGGGCGGGCGGTCGGTGTACGGTCACGTGATTACCAAATTTTCTCGGATGGGTAGTTTACCACATTTTTTTACCCTTGGTGCTCCGCTGCGCGCTTCGCGCGCAAGAGCTCCGCTATAATTTTACCTAACTTCGATAGCTGTCTTATTTTTCTTGATCTTAAGCAAATTATGATGATATGTAATTTCCCTTTTAGGCACTTTTGAAATCTTTGTACATAATTTTAAAGTAATTTTTAAATTAAACGCCACATCAAAAGGGCAAAACGACAGGTCACCGTGCTGCAGTTAAACAGAGAAGACCAGACGTGTCTTCTACTAGCCCTAATCCCTTTCTAAAACGTTGTTGTTTTTAAATGGAGGGTTGATTTAGTTACCTATCATTTTATAACGAGCTGAATTTGCCTAAAATTGTATTTCCTGATAGACCCTTTTTTCAATTCTTTTTTTCGGAACAACTAGCCATGATCTGAAATTCAGAATTCCTCTAGTATTGCTGTTTTCATCATTTCTAAACTAAAGTCATTTTTCTTGGTATAGGCACACCTTACCTTTGTGAATTTTGCTTACATATTTAATTTAAATGGCAAAATGATAATAAAATAAATAAATCTTCAAAATAATAAATAAATCTTCATCTTCGAAGATTGTAATAAATTTTGATCATTTTGGAAGTCATCAAAAGCCCTCTTGGTTTTGATGGTTGCAGTTAAGCTGGAACATAAAGATGTAAACAAATTCTTACTTGTGGAGCACTCGTGCACTAGTTTAAGTACTCGTGATATATGTTTTGATAATTTTCAAATTTCATTTACTATAAAGGTTGATGCTATTAATCCCGAAATAAACACAATATATACGAACGTTGCGCTCAACAGTTGTCATTTAGTACCTAAAACGACAAAAAAGTATTAAACTGAGCTTGTAGAAGGAAATTACTTAATTATGCTTATACTGTGAAAACACGTTTTTTCACATAAACACCAGTGTGGAAACAGGTTTTGTCTGGTAAAGGCCTTTTCCTGGGGACACTCGCTAGCTGCGAGAAGGCACGGAATCTCTTACGCCTGCTGAACACCCTTGAGACAATGATTACAACAGAACTTGGCTCCAATGTAGAGGTTTAATCCAAGACCATATCACGGGTAGAGTCAAAACATAACCAACCAAAATACAACCAAGACTAGATGTAACGAGGATGTAACCAGGATGTAACCGAAGAAGTTCCTACAAAGCACTCGTATTTAAGCCTAACCTAGCGAAGCGATACAGATTACATCACAACTCAACGAGTCTAATTACAGAGCACAACAATCATTTCTACAAGACTATTGGTGGAAACCTAAGCTTGTTTTGAAACATTAATTACCTTCAAAAGCTACGCAGGTGGATAACGGCTTTTTACAGGTTGATCACAGCTTGCAGACTAAATACAATTATGACTTGACAAATAAGTTTACGCTCAATAAATCAACAGGTTGTCTACGGCTAAAAGTAGTTAAGACTAAAGAATAAATGATTTCTACATTGGCTTTTCATATTTTACAAGCGAAAGCAAATAACTGAATAACAAATCCTCTCTTCACATTCCTCCCACCTTAAGTTTCAGCTGTCCTCAGCTGATTAGAGGAAAAGGAAAACAATAAAAAAATATACGAAAAAAAATTCGGAAAATGCACGGCGAATTAAGGTGGCTCCGTAATTAATACAGGAGCATTTAGCTGTGGCAAATTTTCCGTCATAACTTTTTCGATTTTAACGCGATGGCTGCGAAACTTTGCAAAAAACAACAGATGTCATTTGGCAATAATACGAAATATTCTGATTTCATTGATGGTACATATTTCTTGAGAAATTAGCGCTTAAAAGGACCCTACTGTTCAAAGAAAATCGCCTCTAGTAAAAGATTTTGCTGATATTTTTTACTGAAATTTCTGGTATCGGCTTTAATTGATATAATAAATGTGGCAGGGGAATTTCAGAAAAATCGTTGGAGCAGAAGTCCGTAACTAAAAGTCGCTCAAAATTCAGCTGTGAAATTGTTTTGGAATTTCAAAAATAAATTACTATCAGGAAGAAGGAGACACCAGTTTCAATTTTCGGGACAAGTAAATTCAGTGTTTCCTAATTCTGAAAACAGAAGCTGATTACCTATCGTGCTATTCCTTAAAAGGTACTTTTCAGTTTTAAAAGCACTATAAATTGCTCCAAACTTTGCTCTGACGTCGAATGACTTGTTCCTCGACATTTTTAAAATATCCCTTGGCAGTTTTGGTTCAAACTCCTGCTGCATACATTTTGATGTATTGCAATGCATCCTCAACGGCTTTCCTGCTGTAGGTTGTTTCCAATTCAGGAAAAAAGTATTGGGATTGTAAGCTACCTTGTAACGAAGCTCAGATAGAACTGTCCAGCACCTTTGCTTATGACCAGAAAATGAGCACGAGCGGCAGCTCCGCGAGGAATTCGCACCTCAGCCAGGGGGGACAAATGGCAATGATGCCCATGTCTGTGAACCGAACTGTATAAACATGTATTGCAGAGCAAAACATAATAATCAAGAAAAAAAATACCCATTCATTGAAGGAAGGAGTGACAAAAATTTCAGAGTTGTAAATTTATTTACGCGCAGTATTTTTGCGATAATTTTATTTTGCACTGTGATGTTATTCGGTTCGCAGGCATGGTCATCATTGTCGTTCGTCCCCCCTGGGTGCGAATTCCTCGCAGAACTGCCGCTCGTGCTCATTTTGTAGTCATAAACAAAGGTGCTGGACAGTTCTTTCTGAGCTCTGATACGACGTAACATCTAATCTCAATACTTTTTTCCTGAGTTGGAAGCAACGAACAGCAGTAAAAGTCGTTGAAAATGCATTGCAATACATCAAAATGTATGCAGCAGGAGTTTGACACAAAACTTCCAAGGGATACTTTAAAACTGTCGAAGAACATGTCATTCTACTTCAGAGCAAGGTTTGGAGCAATTTATAGTGGTTCTAAAACTAAAAAGTACCTTTTAAAGAATAGCACGATAGGCAATCGGCTTTTGTTTTAAGAATAAGCAAACTTTGAATTTACTTGTCCCGAAAATTCAAACTGGTGACTCCTTCTACCTGATAGTAATTTATTTTTGGAATTCCTAAACAATTTCACAGCTGAATTTTGAGCGACTTTTAGTTACGGACTTCTGCTCCAACGATTTTTCTGAAATTCCTCTGGCATATTTATTATATCAATTAAAGCCGATACCAGAAATTTCAGTAAAAAATATCAGGAAATTTTTTTACTAGACGCGAGTTTCTTTGAACAGTAGGGTTCTTTTAAGCGCTAATTTCTCAAGAAATATTTACCATCAATGAAATCGGAATATTTCGTATTATTGCCGAATGATATTCGTTGTTCTTTGCAAAGTTTCGCAGCCATCGCGTTAAAAACCAAAAAGTTAAGACGGAAAATTTGTCACAGCTAAATGCTCTTGTATTAATTACGGAGCCCCCTTAAACTTTCTAAAACTTACGTTTGATATTAATGTTGAAATTTTATATTTGATTTTCTGGGTTTTGGGAAATTTTGTATTTGTTTTTTGTGCCTGAACCGCGGCATAAACCGAACCAACCGAAACATACTGGCCTCGGGGGTTCAAATGAAAATAAAAGCTGATTTATATAAAGATTAACGTACCTCAAAATATGCGCTTTTTGAGGGCAATTACTTACATGCATTCTTACTCAGCGAAGCTACTAAAAGGTTATTATATACGTTTCAAACGCTCGTTTCTTAGCTTAAAACTCTCACACTTAAGGTTACCTGATACTCTCATGTAGTGTTTCTCAATTCTCGATTCTTCGAATTCTGTCTGTTAACTTCTTATTAATATGTTTCTTCTTATTCGAGCCTTCTCTCTGGCTTGAACGGACTGATCTTAATTGGTTCAGTATTACTCAACGGTGTATTCGTTATTCTGTCTCATATCTCTTGGACTCTTAGAAATTACAAGCTATTTCCTGTTCTTAAAGTCGTTCTCTCTGTTAGTGGATGGCCATTGTCATTTACTGGTGAGACTGTCCGTAGTAAGGCGTCGGGAGGGTCATCATTCAGCAGCGGAAAATTGTACTTGAACTTTGTGGAAGACACTGGTTGATGCCAATTATGTGTATGAGTTTCGGTTGTCAATCTGCCATTATTTTTAGGAAACGGAAACAATTCTTTGTCTACAGACTGGCGGTAGTCGTGCATGTTGTGGAGCTTTTCAGTTGTTGGTTGCACTTGAAGTAAATTATGAGCTGGTGAAGCAAAACACAAGTGAATGACCTCTAGTAGCATGAACCAGGAAATAAACTTCTCGAACATAAGTGGAATCTTGAGCTGCAATGTTGCTGATTTGCCTGTCTTCTGAGGCTTCACCGCGTTTTTGCTAATAGTGGGCGTCTTGCTGGACTGCGATGCTTGGGAAGTCGGTGAACGTAGATTTCTCCTAAACCTGAGAGCGTATGTAGGGATAATACATTCATCAGTCGCTTTTGACATTTCCTTGAAGTGCAACGAAGTATCTTCTAATTTCAGATGTTTGTTCTTGAAATCTATCACTGCACCGTATACTTGCAAAAAATCTTGACCAGGTATGGCTTCGTGACAAAGACCCTGTATCACTTGAAAACAGCTGGGATAAAGAACACCATTGAGTTTGACAGGAATTTCGACTTTTCCCAACCACGGTACTTTTTGTCCTGTGATCGTCTCAACAAACTGAACCGATCCATTTGTCACTATTGTTGCTCCTTGATCATAAATCTTGTTTAGTAGCTTCTCGTCAATAAAGGAGGCACAAGCACCGGTATCCAAACGAAAATTAACGGTCTGACCTGCTATATCGCCGGTTATCATCATGTTGCTGTCCTTAAGTTCTTCACTGTCAGTGTCTGTTGAAATCTTTGTCTTGGTCGACTTTTGAGGCGGATACTTTTCTGTACAACTTGTTACGACTTGTTGGTTGCAGTTTCTTTCACCAGGCGTTTGACGAGAGGAAATGAGGGTATTCTGCTGGTACTTAGGGTTCTCTTGTTCCTGGGAATTTAAAAGATTTCTGCAGTCGGGTGGCACATTGGGTATCTGGAAACTTGTTTGCTTGAAGCTGTTTGCTGCAACTGAGTTTAGGCGGCCCAATTTAAGTACTTCCTTTGGTTGGTACAGGATAACTCCCACTTTTGTCGAGTTGTGGTTGACGTCAGATGGTTCCTCTCCTGAATCTTGGCAACGAGGTTTGTCTCTGGCTGTGTATGCCGGCTTAAACGTAGTGGTTTGATGCGGGATTCGCTCAGGCTCATGACGTACATTATAATTATAGGACCCTTGTTGGCAACTACGATGAGGGCAGTTGATCTGAATGTGGCCAACCATTCCACAATAAAAGCAAGTCCTTTTCCATGGTTGTACCTTACTGTGTCTTAAGTTTCCTCCCAAGCGTCGTTCCAAAATTGTAATCTTGTTCAACAGATTTCCTTCCATATCCTTTATAACTTCAGTAAGCTCGTCCTTAAGTTCGTGCTGGTAATCTTTATGAAGCTGAGAATGAGTTGCTCTTCTGGTTTTCGGTTCTGTTGAAACTATCTGCGCTCGTAGGGAGTGGTTAGTACCAGGTTGTCTAGTATCACGATTTGACTGTCCAATCTCAGGGCAAAGGAAACTTGATTGGTCACTCGGTATTGCTTTGAGAGCTACAAGGTAGTTCTGCTCTAGCTTGGTAGTTCTGTCTGTTTCCTGGTTGGTTAAGGGTTTCACTTGTTTACTGACCTGAGTCGTGACCATTTCTCCGAAATTTTGAACCGAAACTGTCTTCTCCCCAGAATGTACAACGGTTGGGTTTTCTGTGGGAAGGTCTTCATAGCGAGATCGGCTGGAATCTCCTGTAATGTGGTTATCAGCGCTCATGGTACTATAAGCAGTGGCTGTTGACGTCTGCTTTACCTCTTTGGTCTGTGGTGGCTGAGCCATCCTAAGAGCTACTTTATTGTAACCTGCTAACTCTGGTTTAGGAGAGTTAGTTCCAAAATACTGAGTAGGATCTACTCCAACGTCATCTGGATATGGGGTGGCAAGATATCAACCAACTGGTGCTGGCGGATAGGTCATGGCTGGTTCTGCCTTTGGCTCATGATCAGCTGGAGGATAGTGCCCAAGAATTCTGGTGTCAGCAGTCTTACTACGTATGGCTGTTGCAGTCGGCACCGGATTAGTGGCCGGGACGGGTGGATAAAATTCAGTTCTGCTAACTGGCCTACTTTGTCAGTAAATGGGGGCAAGCTACTCATACCTGCGTATAATTGAGGTGTGGCACTCAGTATTGGTCCTTGTTGAGGCTGTTCGGGATTCTTCCCAAAGTTGGCAAGCGGCAACTCAGTCACCGGGTTAGGCACAGCCCATGTTTCTTCAAGTAACAAACCAGCCGCTTTGGGTGTCTACGAAGAAGGACAGGGATCTTCAAACGGAAAAGGGGGCAACAACAGCTGGTCAGCGGTTACTGTACTGTGTAAACTCTCGACCAAGGTAGAGACACTTGTTGGCTGTGTTTCTTCATATACTCCATCTAACTCGTCTACATTTTTGCTCGCCTCGGTTTCTGGTTCATAATCGTAATAATAATCCCAATCTCCATCGAAGTCTACATCGTTAAAGTCTTGATCGTTGTGGCTTCCGGTAGGACATCATCATAATAATAGGCCCAATCAACGGAGTCATATTTGGGAGAGTCGTATATAGGCAACTCCGGATGACTGGAAGAGGTTGGAGTACTGTCCTGAAAGGCAGCGATTCGTTTCTGATGCGGCGGCGGTGGTAAGGCACGCTGTCGTGCTTGAGGGCCACTTGAATATTGTGTGTAGTTATCAGGAGCAGGCAGCGCGTACCTGGGCACCGGCAGTCGGTCACCTTCAGGGTTGTTCCGTCGTGGACAACTGTTTTGATAATGGCTAGGCAAACCACATACATAACAACAAGGTTGGCCATCTCTTGATCGCTCCCTAGTGTTACGAGTCTCTCGCTGACGTTGTGCGAGGCCAGTGATGCGTGCGTTCATCCTCTTATCCAAACTGGCAATTTGATCCTGAAAGTTACCTTCCATGCGTTTCACAAGTTTAGTATTAAAGTTCCTCAATCTTACTTTGACAACCTACTTGTGGCTCTGAATAAGCGGCAACTTTATCTGACTTGGTAACTGTATGTGTAAGTTCACTTTGCTTCTGTGTTAATGTTTCTATTTGTGCTTGAAGTGACTGTTGTTGTGAAGTATTAAGTGAAGCGTTAGTACCTGTTGCTTGAGCGGGTACCTGTTGACTGCGGGTAAATGCTTCAATTAGGCGTTCAATTTGGCTGCTTTCTTTGGTGCTGGTTTCTTGCGGTGATATTGAGTCGACTGTTCTAGCCACTTCTTCTGCTTGCAAGAGTGTTTCCGGCATTCGCTCTAGGACTTTGGTCTTTAAGGGTTGCAGTAATCCTTCTGTGAAATGTCACCTTGTCCACTTCGGCCATATTAAGTCCGCTGAACAGTTCATGCATATCATTGATATAATCTGATAGTAACTCATTCGGGCCTTGACGGCGAGCAACTAAACGACGTCGTTTAACCCATGCGCGGTCCTTGGTAGAGTAACGTTTCAACAGGGCTTGTTTTGAAGCGTTATAGTTTCCGCGCTCGTCTGGTAGCAATTCAAACATAAAAGTTTCCGCTGGTCCAGCAAGATTGTAAATAAGCTGTGTTCTTGCGGGGGGACATCTAACCTGATTCCTTTAGAGTCCAGAACTAGTTCTAATTTCTCAAACCAGCGATTTATGTCCTCATTTTCATATCCATGGAATTTGTTTATGTTTACGTCTTTATTTAAGAGCTTTTGAGTAAGTTCAGTTAGCGCGCGAATGTATTCTCCATCCATACTGGTTGAACTTCAATCGTCGGTAGGATCAGAGTCTGAGAAGGGTTCACTATGTCTAGCGGCAGTAACTCCTAATCCTCCTTTACAACTTTTACGTGAGAAATGTTTATAAATATCAGCAGGTGAATTGATAGTCGGTAACTGTTGTCCACCAGCAGTATAATTGATAACAATTGGTGTAGTATTTATCACCTCTGGTTGTTCTATAAATGTAGGATCTAGCAGTGCGGTCGTGGAGGGTAATGTACTACCAGGAGGTGATATATTACCAGTAACAGGTGACGTACTCGCGGGTACCTGTTGACTACCTGTTGTAAAAAGGTTATCCGTACAGTTCTCTTTTTCTTTTTCTCTCTCGTTTTCTGAATAAAGTTCTTCCTCAGATTCTACGAGAGCTCTGAGGCGCCGTGGGTCCAAAGCACTAAGACTGTCGTCGCTATCGAAATCTACACCAATATCAACAGGTTACAAGTTGGTCTTGTTAAACCCTACAGAGTTTTTGTGAGAAGGTTCTAACAGTTCCGAGCTAGTTCTTTCTTTAGTAACTGGCCCACGCCTCAATTCTGGAGATATTTTTGATTCGTCGAAAGGGAAATCGCACTCAACGCAGGCGTCTACTTTCGACTTCGGAGAGCTTTGGTTCTTACTCCGGCTCCTTAGGTTGTAATAAAGGTTCTTTTCTTTTTGTGAAAAAATTGCGGCATTAAGTTTAATTGACTTACTTGGGTGTACTCCCTTGCTCCAAGGGGTTACATCCTGTTCTGTGAAGTTTCTTTGCCTCTGGTATTCCTTGCGTAATTGCCGGGAATCTCCACCAGTGTGAAAACACGTTTTTTCACATAAACACCAGTGTGGAAACAGGTTTTGCCTTCACAAAAGGTAAACTGACGGACGTGGAAGAACTCTAAAACTATCTGGGAAAGGCCTTTTCCTGGGGACACTCGCTGGCTGCGAGAAGGCACGGAATCTCTTACGCCTGCTGAACACCCTTGAGACAATGATTACAACAGAACTTGGCTCCATTGTAGAGGTTTAATCCAAGACCATATCACGGGTAGAGTCAAAACATAACCAACCAAAATACAACCAAGACTAGATGTAACAAGAATGTAACCAGGACGTAACCGAAGAAGTTCCTACAAAGCACTCGTATTTAAGCCTAACCTAGCGAAGCGATACAGATTACATCACAACTCAACGAGTGTAATTACAGAGCACAACAATCATTTCTACAAGACTATTGGTGGAAACCTAAGCTTGTTTTGAAACATCAATTACTGCCAAAAGCTACACAGGTGGATAACGGCTTTTTACAGGTTGATCACAGCTTGCAGACTAAATACAATTATGACTTGACAAATAAGTTTACGCTCAATAAATCAACAGGTTGTCTACGGCTAAAAGTAGTTAAGACTAAAGAATAAATGATTTCTACATTGGCTTTTCATATTTTTACCAGCGAAAGCAAAATAACTGAATAACAATAAATCCTCTCTTCACAATACCAACCCCACACAAAAAGTTGTTGAATTCACTTAATCGATTTTCTTATTTTTTTCTCGGCAATTTCAATGGCCACAAAACTTTTCGCCATTGCACTTCGCCTTTGCTGACCTTAATCCGTCTTACAGGCATTGGTGCTTAAAGAGAAACTCGGTTTATATTTTTGCAATATAACAGGGTCGTAACATGGTATATAGGCTCAGGGCTCAAAGCCAAAAATATGACTGGGATCAGGGCTAAGAGGAAAAGGCTCAGGGCTCAGAAGAATGGGATCAGGGATCACAAAGCTTTTAAGCCCGAATCAGGGATCAGATTTATTACACGGTCTAAAAATCTCTTATCACAATATTTTTCTGCATAATAAGGTTTCTGTCCATAGAATTTCCTGGCAGAGGTACATCACCTATTCTTGCTTCGGCTGGCGGTAGTTCCTGTCATACGAAGTCTAGCCTCCCACGCAAACGTTCTTAGGGGTTCGTCACGCGCTCCTACCCCACGAAGGAAAGATTGCGTGACGAACCCGTAAGAACGTCTGCGTGGGAGGCTATACGAAGTCCTGGTTGTTTGACGCAAACATGGTATCATATTCTGTTATATTTATTAATTGTTGAGAGCACTGTAATGTGAATCTCAAGTCACTTTTCTCGCTTTGTAACGCAACTCCTCAACGCGCCGTCAATGCCAGAAGGCGGAGAAAGCGATTTATACATATCTTTTTTTGCGAGAAATGGGGAAGACGAAAAAGGACAAAAAGAAATCCTGTGACGGACGTAAGTAGTTCCTTGACTGATTTACTCCTGGCAAGGGTCCAAGCATAAAGTTTTTTGGCCGATCAAACATAACCATACAGGACAATAGACAAACCGATTCATTGAAAGCGGAATTTACTGCATAGGTGCCTCATCGCCTCAAGCAAATCACAAGGCGACTATAAATCGAGGTTCGTATTTTTTGACTAGTAACTTAACCCTTTAAAGCACTTAAATAATTAGAATGGATGTCAAAAGTAGAATGCATTAAGTACAATGAATTTGCGCGCTTTGTTGCAGAATAAATGCTTTCTCGCAATTTAATAAATCTGCTCTAATTGCATGGAGTTTTAGGGTTACCTCGAACTCTGATGAGAAACCGAGATCGGTTTACCTACCAGTACTAGTATTGTCCGGGTAGTATTGGGCCCGGAAAGTAAAGGACACATTCTATTAATGTATAACTGATAAATGCTTGTATGACAAATAATCTGAAATTACGGTGTAGAATTAGTTTTCTGATTAGTGAAAATAAGTGGAACACCAAAGACTTACCTCGGTGAAATAGAAGTAACAAAGCCTTTATGGTTTATTTTCTTTAGTTTTTTTTATATAAAATAAACGGTTGAATTGGTGAAAGGAATGTTGCATGCTAGGTACAAGTAGCAGAGCCTGCAGGAATTTAATATATTATAGCACTCAGCATGAAGGGCCACCAGTAAAAGGAATGTTGCATACTAGGTACAAGTAGCAGAGTCTGCAGGAATTTAATATATTATTGTACTCAGCATGAAGGGCCACCAGTAAGGGGCCCACTATTTGATTTTTGAGCCGGGGATGGGTTATTTGTTTTCATGCAAGATTTTTTCAGACCTCATTCCTGCAGTGGCTATTTTGTTTTGCACAAAATTTCCAGACTTAAGTGACAATATTGATCTACAACAATTTTTTCGGCCCTTTGGGCTATTCGGCCTCGGCTTATGTAATGGTTGGCCCCGAAAGGTATCACCACCTTAGATCTGGGGCCTGAATTTTTTAGTGGAGTAAGAACACCCGCTCTGAACGACTACGCATCGCCGCGGCCCAGCTGCCTTGTAGAATCAATAGAGAGGCTCTACCAGTCCTCGTTTATCTTTTGTACCGGTCCTCAAAGCCATTACACACAGAGAAAGCTGGGTCCAAAGGCACCTAATGTCTTCGAAAGTCGCACGGCAAGAGAAGACCTTAAGGAGGATATGGACGAGGAAACGAGGGCGGAGGGAAAGGAGCGACAAAGGAAGACATTGCAGAGCTTTGCGAAAGAATTTGGACGGGGTGTACGACAGCAACGAACGAGAGGGAAGACCAAAGAAAGAGCTGGTACACTTCCACTTGCTCTGAGTATGTTCAGAAGGAATGCGTCGGCACATGGCCGGAGAAGTCGATCTGCTGAAAGAGGTTCAAGGGAGTGAAGGACAAACTACACTTCAAGGCGCAGCCGAAGAATATGAGATTATCTATTCAAAAGGCGACGTAGTGGCTCTCAAGCACAATTACAAGAGGTATATCATTCCTTTATTCCTTGCAGTTCTTTTAAAAGATCTCCACCTTAAAGGTGACGCATTCCAGGAAGATCACATGAGTTTGAGATGGCTGGAACAGTCAGAAGAAGATCCCCTTGTGTACCAGACTGAGCATCATTTAATTTTTCTTGCTATTGGTAATTGATCGTGATCGTCATTGTAACACACACAGAGTGAAAGAGGAAATTAGCATAAGACTACACAACATCAACAGGGATAGCAGAATGGAAAGTCCAGTAGCTTAGTTGCCCTTAATCAAGAAACACAGCAATAGGAGGTCCGCACGACAGCGGACCAGTGAAGCAAAAGCTCATACAAACAACGGAGTAAGAAATGCACCAATCTCAGCGGCTAATAATCGACCAACCAGAACCAGAGCTTGGAGTCATATAAGTTGACGTGTGACCAGTCGACGAAGACTAGCAAGGCAAGGTCTCTAAGTATTGCTTTTTCTAATGAACACTTGAAATACGTAGTTGAAACGTCGCGATCTACGTCATAAAGTGACTGAATCGTGAGACAAACGATTACACTTTATTAACATTAATATTTTAGACCAGTAACACGGCCGACGTGAAATTTTTGGTTGCAAGAGTCTCTTTGAAAATAAAGCATCTGTGATCCACACAGATCGGACATTAATTAACTGGACAAGTTATCCGGGCAAGCAGATGTTCGCACGGGACAGGAATTGGAAAGCTAGAGAAAGACCTTAGTTAATTTCAGAAGTACCTTACAGTGCCGTTAATTCATCCGGGACCAACCAGCGCTAGCTGTGTTTGCTGATTGACTAAAAATGTATTTATTCGAATTTTGAATCCAATGCTTTCTTGTGATTGGCTTATAAACCTCCGGGTGGCCTTGCTCGTCTGAGCAACACTGAAAATAAACCTACGGATACTCCTGATGAACGCTACACCTGAAAAAACCAAGTTTCCGCCGCAAGATCTTTCAAGATGTACGATACTTAAAAGGAACTGGACTACTTCTTTTAATGTATAAATTAACAATAACTTCCATTCTGTATCTTACTAACGTTCCCGTTCAAGAAAATCAGGTTTTATCATTTGTCTAGTATCGCCAAACATTATATTTAAAGTGTTCTAAATAGAATAATGCACAAAAAGAGGTTGACTAATATTGATCTTTAAAGCTCTGATAAAACCTACAACTTGCACTAAAAAATGAAGTTAATGTTTTTCTCTTCAGCCCATTTGAGTATGTTCTATATTCTATATTTGGAGATAAACAAAGTTGTCTAAGTTAAAATTTTGTGTAAAAACATGGATGGGATCAATTTTTTTATCAGGGCTCAGGGATCAAAATTTTGGGGAAAATGGGGCTTAGGGATCAAAATAACGGCAAGAAAATAGGGATCAATGGGTCCCGGATATACCATGTTACGACCCTGATATAACAGTCACCCTTCGAACTCATAACTATAATCATTATAAATAAAATTAGCCGTTAAGAAATTAAGCGAAATACATATCCAATACTCAAGTTAAATCAACGATCTGTTAAGATTTATGATCATTATAATTTGAATATGTTTTTCGCACTATTTTACAAAAAAAAATTGTGAACACGTATTCATTAGTTGGAATGATGTGATATCAAAGTTCACACGTGTGCGTGACTGCGACATCATGATTCACGTTCCTTTAGCAGTTGCGAACTTTAATTCTGACAATTTTTTTTCCTTTTCACCAAATGAAATTTCTATACCGGCCACTATCACCGAAAAATTAATTCGAAACAATTTTTTTGTCAAAAATGGACAAAAGTAGCCTCCATTGGAGAGTTAGGTAAATTCCTTTGCACCGAAGCTACAATAGCCAGTGAACGCAAACGTAATTCCGGTTGTCGATTGTTTCGTGAAAACCGGAAATGCGACTGCGTTCGCAACTTTGCCGTACAAATAGTCATAGTTTTGATAAATTTTGCAAAAAGCTTTCTAATACACCTGTTTTGTTTGTTTGTTTGTTTGTTTGTTTTTCAGTTCTTTTGAAAAATTATTTTTGGTGAGTTCATTCGGTTCACTGAATTAATCAGAGAAAGACAGCTCGATTTTTACACATGAAAAAGCTCTTACCTGATTCAGGGACTTTCCCCTGAAATCACGCCGAAAGGTTTTTTGCTAAAGGTGAAAAAAAGGATTGCAAGGAGCACATTAGTCATAATAGAAATCACCTTAAAAAATAACATTAATTGACTGCTGTCAGATGCCCACGCTGAGCTAGATTGATTTGTACAAAAAATCTCTCAATAAAAAGAATTAATAAATTTTGGACGACAGTTTTGGGTCAGCACGATTGATTTTTTTTAGCTGAATGAGTTTCCTGAACTTGTTTATTTGAAATATACAGTACAAATACATAAAATAAAATAGAACTGTAAACCTGGTTATAATCTGTCTTTGTTGATATTTGGTTAGCTAGCCCGTAAACTGTAAACAGAAAGCGACTTAGAATTAATGTTCACTTACTATTTGAAGTGGTTTATGGTGCCTTCCACCCATTGAAAGTTTGTCCTCGTTACCAAGAATTGTGCTTTCTGTTTCCAAGTGACAGCTCAATAAAATACTTTGAGAGGTGACTGAATTTTTAAAAGCAACTCAACTAGGACGAAAGTCACGTTGACTGATATCATGATGGAATCAGAAGTTTTGCACGCACCGACTTGGTTGTTGACCACGCCTGGGGTCAAGGCAACCAAGTTCCGATAGTCAGTCTTGGGGGAAGGATGCTGCTGTGTTAAGTGGGTTAGTCAGAAAAAGGAGGAGAAATCAAAAGGTGACGGTCTGAAAAAGTGTCCTTTAGTCAACTAGTCAACTAAACGGTGTAGGAAATATACTCGTGGATGACTTGATTCTGTGACACGTTTAACAAGGTTGCAAAATTGGCCGATTTGGGACACCACATAAAAATATACAGAGACTAGCTTTCAATTCCGGGCTCATTTACTATCGAACAATCATTCAGTAGAACAGGTCCGGAGCTAGGGGCGCTTCGCATCCTGCAAACCCACACTTGAGTACACAATAGTAACGCAATTCGCTTCGAAATGACTTCGATAGTGCCCGACAAAAAGCCTCGGGTTGTAAGGCATAGATATATTACCCCATATATATATATATATACTTTGTACAAAGGAGAATGGACTACATATGTTGATTTTAATCCTTTATTGACCCATATATATAGGCATATATATATATATATATATATATATATATATATATATATTTATATATATATATATATATATGCATCACACTTGAAACAATAAATTAAAAACCAAGTACTGATGCATTATCTGGACCATTAACCTTTCATTATCTTGACATGAGTTCAATTCAACTCGATCTCAGTTTAGAAGGGTACGTGTCATTCATTGGCTCCATTAATTTGTAAAGAAGCAAGCTTTAAATATAAATATATAAATATATAAATATATTTATTTATAAATATAAATTTCCCTTTGTAATAATGATCAAAAAATCATGGTCCAAAGATCGTCCCTTCCAGTGTAACTTCGTATCTGGCTTCATAGTAAAAAACAAGAGAGGATAAAGGGGACTGAGAAGGCATTCCCCATACACACCCTATTCCATAGGTAATTCGTCTCGAGTTAATTTTAACACCACAGATCTCAAGGGGGATTAGACAACAGCCAATCACATAGTGCGAATGTGTTCCGCGTGGATGACCCACGCTCAGAGGCACGCGTCTTTCACGAATTGACGCAGAACAAAGTGGCGGAAGGCGCGGAGAGCGATATTGCTATTCGTTTTGTCGACGAAAACCACCACAGAGAGGTTTCTGCTAAAGCTGTGTCAGCGAAACGGAAATTAAAAAAGAATCGCCCTTCCTCTCTTGTATAAGAGCTAACAGTTTAGCAGGGAAATTCTTAACACACCTGAATATTCTCTCAGGATCATTTATAATTTACAGTTTGAAGAGTGCAATTTCTGGTTTGATTTTTATTCTTTTATTAGTCTTTTATTATTCAACAACAATAACACTTGGCGTCCTACTTGCTTTATTGTACAAACGACCGGTTTCAATAGACCGGCGAAATTTCTCATTTTATTAAAGCACTGAGGTTACGACAACTTCGAGTTAAAGTGATTTCACGGGTTGTCAAAGAGTCCAGCGATTCCCTTTTCCCAGGTGAGCGCCGATTAATTTCGCTTCAATATTCAGGAATGCTCTCGATCTCTTTACGCTTTCATTGCCTTTCGCCCGACATGTTTTGCACGGCGTTTAGTCATGCGAAACCTCCACGAAACATCCGCGCAGCGCGCGAGGTAACTTTATCCCGATTCTAAAAATAACTCGAGACGAATTACCTATGGAATAGGGTGTGTATGGGCGGTGCCTTCTCTGTCCCCTTTATCCTCTCTTGTAACAAAATAATCGTTGACTTCAAATCTTTGTCCCAAAGAGCCCTGATGTTCAAGATGGTTACATTAGTTCGTGAAAAAATATCTTTGACCCGGCTGGCGATCATTTTATCAGAATTTCCTCGACGTACAAAGTCTACCTCTCAACTGATTTTCTTCACGTGTTTTCCTCTTAGCAGTATAACTACTGCCTAATAAGGACGGGGTGCATTAAAATTAGAAAACCCTTTTAAATTAAGAGTTCCAGCAGTCCTCCTGATGTGACCTGCAGGGGCCCGTTTCTCGAAAGGCCCGGAAACTTTTCATACCCGAAGGCAAATTTAAAAGTCAAAAAAGTTCCTAGCAGTTCACAAACCGGTCAATTTTGCTTCGTTAACTGATAGTTTTATTGTATCATTTTCAAAATTATTGGAACCTTGATCTTGAATGCAAACATGACAAACACGAAACAGCTATGCGGGGCCGAAAAGCTATCGAGACGTTTGAGAAACCAGACCTGTAAGTTTGTCAATACACTGTCATACATTTTGTTTTACCCTAAAATTGTGCACAAGAATCGCAATCGCATATTTCATTTGATACCAGGATCAGAAAAAGTGAACTGGGAAATATCTCAAAGGTGAGAAACTTGAAACAGTGCTCCATGTTTTTGTAGGGTTAGTTTATTGCGAAATTATTTATATCAGGTGCGTTCGAGAATGTCACACTCGAAGCCAAAGCAGTCGTTCGACACATTAGTTATAGGACATTTATATTGTTAGTTGCAAATATACAATAAAAGATGGCTTTGTTGTTTAACACGCGTTCTATTACATTTGCATTGTTGGTTGAACTCATCATGAGATGTATAAAAAACAATTGTCCATCCTAAGCATGACATGTATGAGGATTTTCATTAACCAGGAAACAAAGTGTAATAATTCAGAAAAGCCAATTACACTCAGAAACTCTAATACGAAAACTGCATTTCAAAGGTTCATGGTAAATACATGGACAACACACAAAGGTCGGGGGCAGATTTAGTGACAACTATGACTAGTAATTAAAGGTAGTGGAAAAGAAAAGCTTGCTATTTACAACAGTTGTCATAAAACATACCCGGGGAGTTGTTCTTGAGTTTCTTGGAGTGAGGGCCACTCTGACGCTCACGTGGCGCGTGTCTATCACTTAAGTTATTGTCTCAATAGAACTGAATTGAACTATTCTAGTTTTTGTAAGCTGAAAAGCAGAAGCAAAGTTCGGAGTAAGTACTTTCTAACAATGTATTCTTGAGGAACAACGAATAGAAAGTTAGCTTAAATAAAAAAGTCAGTCAAGTCTGACGGTCGTCCAGTGGTTAAACTGCGACACATGTTGCCCATAAATTCATTTATTGACGGTAATCAGAATACTTCAGTAATTTAACGAGTTTCTATTTAAACTTAGGTTTTCCGCCCTAGAGGAGCACAAAAGAATTGCTTTAACTGGAGCAATTCAAAACAGCCTGCCTAACTGTGATTATTTCCGTGCAAGTTGTAACTGTGGAGCGACAACCTGGGCTCCTTCTTAGAAATCTTCAAGTTAGTAGTATTTCGGTGCCCGAAGTCATATTTTTATAAAACTGAAATCAAAGTCTAGATAATCCCAATCGGGTTTAGCACAAACTAGCCCAATTTATTTTGTAAACTTGGTGGCACCGTTTTGGTCACATCCCTCGCCCTCAGTGGAGAGCATGTCCACAAGCTTACAAGATTTTTTGAATTGGAATCTCAGCTGCCGGCAATGTCTAGAAACGGTCGTTAAATTCTGCTGTTTAATGTTAGCAAGCTGCAATTTGTAAGTTAATTTCATTTGCAGTCTAGGCTAAACAGAAGGTTTATTTCTTAACATAGATTTTTTTTTATATTATTGATAAAAACAAGTTTATTGTCACGAGCTGGGAAGAAAAAAAAGCTACATGAGTCTCGGAGGAAATTCAAACACACGAGCCGTTTTTATTAAGATTGGAGGAAGGGCTTTGCCATTCAACACAAAGTAAAATAGAATATGATACCGTACTCACTGATTTTTCTGTAGCATTGAGCTCAGATAGGTGGTTGTGGTGAGTGGCTGCTACTCGCACTGAGTGCTTACGGTCTAAAGGCCGTCCATCAAGCTTCCACGTGCGATCGGATCGTGTGAAAGTGAGCTCATGTGAAGCACTGAAATCCGATTTGAATTTAAGGAGCTCTGTTGGAAGAGGAAGTCTCATTCATTTGAATTGTCTCAATCGATGCATAAAACCACCTCCCATCTTTCTAAGTTTTCCTTTAGGTAGGCCGTATGAAAACAAGGCTGTAAAGAGTGTAACAATAAGGAGACCTTTTTGAAAATCGAGAATGTATGCATTATGTCTTGATTTCACGTACTTACGTGGAAATTGGCGATGAACTTGAACTGATCGTAGGCAAATAGTGATCATAGTGTGAGAGGCAGGATTTTCCTTCAATACTTTAAGTTTAGGACCGAGCTAACTTATTATTTCTATAGGTGGAACCGAAACAGAACTCACAGCGTACTCTCGTGCGGAGAGGTTCGAGGACGTGGAATAATCCAATGTACAAACATTAAACTTAGTAGAGAATTTAATTGGAAGTTACCGCTTACTTTTGCCCTCGACTGAAAACAACTTAAGGACCTTCAGTTCGTCTGTTCTTCTTGCAGTTTGGACTTTCTCTTACTGATCTTTTCTTACTTCTCACTTTAACACTGTTAAACTCTTATTTTACTTGCTTACTTATGGATAATGTTTTATTCTTAATTATATCATGCGTACGGTTCCAATTACTTGTTTATTAAAACATGTTTAACTCAAAATACTCTGTTGCAAAGGTTTGTCACTAGTTCTCATGAGAACAGGTTAACAACTACCAGAGTAAAGTTCAGTGAAAACAAGGACATTTTTGCCACTGCATGTTACTTTATCAGTAACTTATATAAGTGGTATAAGCCACGTTAACTGTAAACAAAGGACAACTGCCATGTCCAAAGGTGTAGAAACAAGATAAGGGTACAAGGTTTACTACTCTCAATTAATATGTTCCTAAAAACGGAAAGCTCTATACATGTAAATCAACACACTAAAATATTTACAGGAATGGCGAACAAGAGTATTTCAATGCATGCATGCTAATCACACCCCCCCTTTCTTACAATCGACTAAAGCTATTCCCATGATCTTTTCAAACACGTTTTAAAAGAGAATGAAACGAATATTAGGTAAAACTGCGTTTCAAAAGTGCTTCGTTTTCTAAAGCTAACGGCCGAACATCAAGATGTCTTTAAACGAATTTCTAACCATAAAAACTTCATCCCAACATATCTCGATAACGTTCTTATAGATTTCGCTCAAACTGCACGATTTTTTTTTTCCAAAAAAAAAAAAAACCCAGTGCCGAGGAATACGGCTGCAATTGAAATAGGTCATGACGTCATTTCGTTGCTATGACAGCTCCCATGTCATTTTAACACCGATCATAACGAATTTTCGTCTTTAACTAATACAGCTGTGGTTGTCAGTTTTCCAAATATTTGTTAATGGCGACGTAGTAAATGCACAAACTTGCGAAGTAAAGACCCTGAAAACCCCCATTAAGCCACCTTAAGTCGGCACCTGGTCCGGGCGGAACCTTTCCTAATATAGTAACGTTACCCTCGTAAAATTTTCTAGAAGACATAGTTTGAGACAAGAGAAGATTTGTTTCACAGTTCTGCGCTTTTTTCTTACCTTTTAAAAGTCAACCGTAACGGAATAAAAGAAATTAACCGCTGGTAACCGTAAGAGCCCCGCATCCCAATTCATACCCTCTTCAGCTGGGCTGATTTGCTTCACGTTGCTTCATTCATTTAGCGTTGAAAAACCCCCAAAAACGTGACAAATTAATGGTATAGAGCGTTTCCACTCATATGACCAGCATGTATAAAAATTTCAATTGCAACAAAAGAAAGCGTTTGTATAAGAAAAAAGTTCAACTCCTACAGGATTGGTTTGGAACACCAACATGGCCTCCGTTTTATTTTGGACACCAATATGGCCGCCGTGACGTCATACGAAAACGTTCAATAGTCACTCCTTCGAACACCAAAGAGACAAAATAAGCAACCAGGTGTCCCCTACCTCCGCATTACAGAGGAGTCTGTATTATGGTACTAAGGACTGTCTTGAGTTTGGAATCCGGTTTCAGGAGCGAAAGAAGTGACCTAAATAGAGAGGTTTCCGTATTTGGAGTCATGTGAAAGGGGCGATGTTGACCGTGTTGCGTTACAATAGACAGATTTTCAATTTGAAATCCTTCTTTACCTAAGGGCATAAACTCAGATGAAAAAATGATTTTGCCGCCTATTTTCAGCAACTGCGAATTGGTGAAAGAGACGTCTCTTACTATGAAAATCATCGAAACCAAACAAATATGGATCATTCTCAAGCATTATACTTAAGTCCTAACTTGATAGAAATATTTTGGAGACAAACTTGACAAAAAGCAGGCCGCTTTTTTTCAAGTGCACTTGGACGGAATCCGTTTTAATCTTCTTCAGCCTTTCTGTCCATCCCTGATCCGTTTTGAATAGCTTTCCTGAAGTTCTTTTAATCTTCCTAGGACGGATCATGATTTGTTACTACTAACTTTTATATCTGGCATCTATGGACAAAATCATGTGATGTTTCCACTCAATTAAGACCTCTTTGGACTTAAGATTAAGACCTCTGTGATTATGAGTGAAGGATTTACAGTCAACCTTAATCCCGTTAATCAGTTTATTTTTCCTGATTTTACTTGAAGCCTGTGCTTGGAGTTTTTATCTCACAAGAATGTCTTGGCAGAAATCCACCTCACTACTTACAAGTCGTGAAATTAAAGTGATGTCTCTAGTGGTTTATCTCGTGCGCATGGTATCAGTTTCAAAATATTATTTACTAGTTCTGGTTGCGATTGGGTAAATTAAGTGGTGATCAATATGTGATCGCAATAAAATAAAGAAAATCTTCCACTGCAATCGTCGAAGGTTTGATTCATACGAGTCATTTAAAAGGCAGAGATTGGTGATCGAAATATGAATAAACTCAGGGGCTTATTTAATTTCACGACTCTTGCAAATTTCGGCGGCGAACATCCGATGCTTGCTAGGCCATTAAGCCACGATTCTACAAATTACGCGCTGAAACATAGAGACAATGTAGAAATGCGTGGACGAGAAAAAATTTAAACATGCTACGTGTAAAACTTGCGATGCAGTTTTTGCCATAAAGCTAAAAAATGCGCTTAAACTTACAGGTAGTGTAGTAATGCGTTGTGCGTAAGAACGATTCCATTCTATCAACTTGTTTCGCGTAAAAAATTTCATAGGTGAGCTGCTACGCTCTGTTAGCTTAGTTTCTATAATAAAAGTGCTACAACGTGTGCAAAAAATTGTAGTGAGTAAGCAATAAGAACATGTTTCGATGTTTCCAACTCCTCTATTAATGCTAAGATGAGAAGCATGACATATCCCTGGTTCTTAATAAACGTGCTACGCCATAAAAAACGCGCTAAAGCTTGTAAAAAGGCTTGTAAGTATTTAAAACATTTCGATAAATACGCTTAGCGTTCTATAAGCATGCTAGTCGACACGCTTTCGGTTCGTGCTAGCACCATTACCGTCCATTAGGCTACAATTTGCACGCTGAAACATGCAAGCAGTCCGGATTTTTATAGCGCGCCATTAAGCCATTAGTTGTTTCATATTAATATAATTTTACCTAACTTCGATAGCTGTCTTATTTTTCTTGATCTTAAACAAATTATGATGATATGTAATTTGCCTATAGGCACTTTTTAAAATCCTTGTACATAATTTTAAAGTAATTTTTAATTTTTAAATTTTCAGTATCATGTAGTCATAATTTACGCAGTGCCCCTTTTGATACCAACCAATGACTGATAGGGCTACCCTGCCTAAATAAAGTTGACTTGACTTGACTTTATATTCATCGCAGTTAGTAGCTCTGAACTGCCTTAAGCTGAAATGAACGAAAAAGATGTCTTTTTTCAGCAAAGTCGCTTACATGTAAGAAATGAAATTTAGCAAAAATTAAGCCTAAAATGAATCTAGCTTTGCATACACGGAGATCAGTACTTGATAAAACTAACGCTGAGCTATGGTTGTTCAAGTTTGCCCGAATACTCGAAATATCCCTTCCTTTAATGTTTCGTCTCCCATGCATTGATGCATGGGTTTCCTTACTCTATCTACTTTGCTACTGTACTCTTGGTTTTTCCAGGAGTGTATCCTGGTTTTTCTTGTTATAGATTGTAATAAATTTTGATCAATTAGGAAGTCATCAAAAGCCCTCTTGGTTTTGACGGTTCCAGTTTTAAGCTTTATTTTATCCAGTTAAAGCGGAGCATAAAGATGTAAATAATTCAAGGGAATAGTACATACAAGTGTTAAAATAATACATTTGCCATGAAAAAGAGGTCGAGAAGCGCCCAGTGATCTCTACGAACACGGTTCGTGAAGCTAGAGGGTTATTCAGCCTAAAGAATTTAGCACTGAAGTTCGAGGTACAAGGTATGTACTCTGTCTGCTATAGCTAGTGATGACAGACGCATTTTTGACTCAATGTCGAATGGGAAGATACTGCAGCTTAAACTATAACCTTTTATAAGACCAAAATTAGATCACTGTTCAGCTGACGGTTCTCGTGAATGATTTAATTTGTTTAAGGTTAATGCTAGGAAAAAACACTTTTAGATTTTCAGGTGCGGTTCTTTTTAATAATTTACCCACATCAATAAAAGAAGCTACGTCGCCTTCCCGTTTTAAGAACTTTCTTAGATTTCATTTAAGCCATTAGTTGTTTCTTATTAATATAATTTTACCTAACTTCAATAGCTGTCTTTTTTTTTTGATCTTAAACAAATTATGATGATATGTAATTTGCCTGTAGGCACTTTTTAAAATCCTTGTACATAATTTTAAGGTAATTTTTAATTTTTAAATTTTCAGTATTATGTAGTCATAATTTACGCAGGGCCCCTTTGATACTGTTACGGCCCATCGTCGTACTCGTACTCGGGTCATTAAAAGCCCCGTGAGACTGGACCTGTGAGAGTAGAATAAATTATGTAGATAACACGTCACGTGACTTCCTTGCTAGTCGCTCGTAGATTTGTTGTAAGTCGGGTTCCCGGGCAGTACATCAACCTGTTGTAAATCGGTGTATTGTAAATCGAGCGGATTAAAGTTGTGTTCAAGCGTTCAAGTTTGTATTCCATCGCTTCCTTAACATGATCCTTCACAGCCGGCCAGGTGACATTTGAACAGTAAATTTGTAATTCTTCGCAAGGTCATCACCACGTGGGCGATAAGATGGCTGCCAGTCCAAAGACCGAAAATGATGATTTATCGCAACTTACAGTCGATCAGCTGCGAAAGCTGCTTCAAGAAAAAGGATTACCAACTACTGGAAAAATTGATTGAAAGGTTGGTATACGATTCAAAGTCAAATGTTGTCAAACCAGAGTCGAAGGAAGAAATGAATCTTGCTGAGTCAGCTGAGTTTTCGAGTGAAGTAGAAATTCAAGAGATTAACTCCATCAGACGCAAAGCCAAAGCCTTGCAAATAGATATGGAAGGGTTGATTCGGGAAATTTCGGAGCTTAGTCAAAGTACAAGTAAGAAAGTGAAAGTAAAGCTGAGAATTGAAAGACTTATCGTGCATAGAGAGAAATATCTTCAGCTGAGAAATGAAATAGTGGCGCTGATCGCGGAGGATATGATAGAAGGAGAACTTCGCAGATGGGGAGATCTCTTACGTGTGGTGGATAGAGCTATTGATGTTGCTCATGAATACCTCCAAAAGGATTGCAAAGTGGAAGATCATCAGTCTTCAAAAGAAAATACACATACTGACAGTCGTCAATCTTCAAGTCTTAAATTGCCCAGGATTGAACTACCAAAGTTTAATGGGGATGTGTTGAAATTCCAAACTTCTGGGACCAGTTTGAAGCTGCAGTTCATAACAATGATGACTTACCCAAGGTACAGAAGTTTACTTACCTACGCTCAGTGCTTACTGGTAATGCTCTGCAAACAATAGAAGGATTTGAAGTAACTGGAGCAAATTATCAAGCAGCGGTCCATTACCTCCAACACAGGTATGGAAGAAAACGTATGATAATCTCATCCCTTGTGAAATCTGTCATCCAGATGGATGCTAAGTCGGCGGTCAGCGCATCCGCCCTTAGAGATCTTTATGACACATTTATGAATAGAACCAGAGCCTTAGAAGCGCTTGGTGAAGATCCAACGAGTCATGGTTGTATTTTGTTACCCATCTTTGAGACCAAGTTGCCACCTCAGTTACTAGAAAAATGGGAGTTAGAGCTTGCAGACACTCAAGAGAATAAAATAGATATTGAGTTGTTTTTCAAATTTCTGAACCGCCAAGTTGTATCCAAAGAAGCGGGGGAGAGAGGTTGTAATGTGAACAATACCCAGAGCAATCGCAGTTCTGATAAGGGTAGAGATAACAGGAGAAAGCCTTCATTTCCTCGAATGGGTGGTGAGGATGGAGCGTATACAGCCTCTGCATTACTTGGTGAGGCACTCGAGCTAACTGGCCCAAGCTGCAATTTCTGTAAGGCAGGTCACGAGTCGCCAAATTGCCCAGTTTTCAATGACAAGTCACTAGATGACAGGTGGAAGCTAGTTCAAGAGAATAAACTGTGTTTCAATCGTTTAAAGCCCAGCAACCACAAGCACTTTTCCAAGATTTGTCGCCAGCCTAAGTGTTCTGTGGCAAACTGTGGCCGCCGTCATCACAAATTGTTACATGGTCAGCAGTTAGTGGCTATACCCCAACAGCCTTCCAACATCAGTTTAAGTGGGTTAGCTTCAGCTAAACCTGCATTGCCCTTGAAGGAAACACTGCTACAGACAGCGTTGGCGAGGTTAACTGTCAATGGTCAAGAAATGACAGTCCGTGTTTTGCTAGACTCTGGGAGTCAACGTTCATATGTGCGCAAGAACATTGCAGAGTCCCTTGGCTTGCAAGGTCCCTCAGAGTTATTAAGTGTTACAATGCTCGGTGGAACAACTAGTGAAACCAAGAGATTGCAGAGAGTTAAATTTGCACTTTCGCCAATGAAAGGAGATTCCAAGGTGGAGATGGAGGCCCTTGCTTTTTCCAAGATTTGTAACCCCCTCGGGCCAGTGCAGTTAGACTTTCGTAAGAACTCTCATCTTCAAGGTCTAACTCTCGCAGATTCCTACCCTCGCGATTCCGTCCAAGTAGACGTCCTTATTGGTGCAGACTTTTACTACTCGTTCGTAACTGGGTTGTACAAGAAAGGTAGTTCATCTGAGTCACTTGTTGCTGTTGAATCTCATCTCGGGTGGATTCTTACCGGACAGGTAAACCTCTACTCAAGGTATACCACATCCATGCTTACCGTTGTAAAAAACAGTGGACTCACTAAAAGCTTGAAAAGATTCTGCGAACTGGAATCTACTGGCATCGCTGAGACTGAAAACACTGTTATTTCCTGGGAGGAGGAAGTTGCTGTTGCTGACTTCCATAGAGGATTGAAATTTGACGGAAAGAACTACGAAGTACGACTACCGTGGAAACGTGACCCTCCTAAACTGGAAAGTAACTACATGCAAGCTGTTAGACGTCTGGAAAGCATCGAAAGAAGGTTAAGACATGACCCTGTGAAAGCTAAAGCTTACAATTATGCAATCAATGAATATGTAGAGAAAGGATTTGCAGAGGTAGTGCCTAACGAGAATGATGAAGATGGAACTGTACGCTACTTGCCGCATCATGCTGTGTTCCGTGATGACAAAACGACGACTAGGTACAGAATCGTGTTTGATGCTTCCGCGCGAGAAGGAGATGGTGTTTCTCTCAACGATTGTGTCCTTCCCGGTCCTGCTTTACAGCCCAACCTTGCATCTGTACTCACTCGATTTCGAGCAAACAGAATTGGTCTCATAGCAGATATTGAAAAGATGTTTCTTCAGGTCAAGCTAGCGCCAGAGGATCGAGACGTTCACCGGTACCTGTGGAGAGACTTACAGTTTGACGAAACACCCAAAGTTTATAGAATGCAAAGACTGACATTTGGTGTGAACTCAAGTCCGTTCCTTGCTATTTCGACGGTCCATGCTCATGCAAAAAAATGCGCAGAACTGTTCCCAAATGCAGTCCAAGAAATTCTACAAAACATGTATGTGGATGACGTCCTAACAGGAGCCGATACGGTGGACTCGACTGTGAAACTTCAACGAGACATGTCAGAGATCATGTCGAAAGCGGCTTTTAACTTGACAAAGTGGACGAGTAACTCACAGCTCGTAATGGATACTATTGCCCCAGCCAAAAGAGCCTCATCGTCACTGGGGGAGTTTGAGTCGAGTGAACCCCTTAAAGCGCTTGGAGTCCCATGGGATTTGACCTCTAATCACTTCCGATTTCTTGCACCGGGTGGAATTGTCTTATCTCCGGATCCAATGACAAAGAGAAGCCTGCTTAGTCTAGCATCGAAAATGTTTGACCCCTTAGGGTTGATATCTCCTTTCACTGTCAGAGCCAAAATCCTCTTCCAAGAACTGTGGTTGAAAGGATTATTGTGGGATGACCCTTTGGACAGTGAAATTAAAGCAAAGTGACTACACTGGAAGTCAGAGTTGTTGCAACTAAAAGGTGTGGCCATACCCCGATGCTTCGGAAATGGCATCACGCAAGAGTCTAAGATAGAGCTACATGGTTTTGGAGATGCCTCTCCTAAAGCGTACGGAGCAGCAGTGTACATCAGAATAGCAGACAAGCAAGGTCATATATCCTCGCAGCTGGTAATATCAAAGTCCCGAGTTGCACCTATCAAGAAAGTGTCACTGCCCAGACTGGAACTTTTAGCAGCAGTTGTAAATGCCAGGTTGTTGAAGTTTGTTGTAGACACTTTGCCTATGGAAGTGAGTAGTGTTGTGTGTTGGACTGATAGTATGGTGGCACTGCATTGGGTAAAAGGTCAGAGTTCTCGTTGGAAACCATTCGTGGCGAATCGAGTGGCAGAAATACAGTCTACGTTGGATCCTGAGTGTTGGAGGTACTGTGCTTGTAAGGAGAATCCTGCAGATTTGTTGACGCGTGGGTTGAGCTGTGATGATATGATTGCCAATACCGTATGGTAGAATGGACCTCGGTGGCTGTCTTCGAGTGACAAACCTTTACCCGTTTAGTCCCAAGGTGGAACTGTTCCCTCTGAAGTATGCGAAGAGGAAAGGAAAATTGCTCATGGTTGTACAGCAGTCGTTAGAGAGCCGTTAATTGATATGTCGCGCTACGGGACATGGTTAAAGTTAATTCGAGTAACCGCTTATGTACTGAGAGCAGTCAAGTTGTTCAAGACTAAATGTAAGTCTTCTGAAAGTGAACTGTCGGTAGAAGAAGTGAAGAAGGCAGAAATTAAGTGTTGTAAGTGGGTACAGGAAGAAGTCTATAAAGAAGATTACCAGTTGCTGAAGTCCGGACAAACACTTCCCAAGAACAGTCGCCTTCTCAAACTAGACCCATATTATGACAGAGAGGATCAGGTTATAAGAGTTGGTGGCCGACTGCAGTTTGCTGATCTACTTGAGCAGACCAAGCATCAAGTAATATTGCCTCACGGACATCCCGAAGTCGCAAAGATGGTACTAGACCTACACAAGATCATGTTACATGCGGCCCAGAAAGCATACTGTCAACCTTAAGACAAAATTTGGCTGACCCAAGGGAGACGAGAAGTCAAACGTGTTATCAGAAGATGCGTAGCTTGCCAAAAACAGCTAGTTGGACCTTGCGCGCAGAAAATGGGCCCATTGCCGGAAGAGAGAGTTTCATGTTCACCAGCTTTCACGCATGTTGGAACTAATTTCGCAGGACCTCTCTATGTAAAAGAAGGTTCAACCATACAGAAAGTGTACGTTTGTCTATTCACATGCGCATCATCTCGTATGATTCACTTGGAACTAACACACAGCCTTACCACTGATGAGTTCCTACAAGCCTTTAGTCGCATGAAAAGCCGCAGAGGTCTTTGCCATACAGTGTGGTCAGACAACGCAAAAACCTTTAAGGCTGCAAGCAAGGAAATCCAGAAATTGTATTATCCTAGTACTCCAAGTCGAACGGTGTGGGATACATTGGATTCGAAATCGAATTAATTCTGAGCTCTCGTTGAAAGGGATTACTTGGAAATTCATCACCAAACGTTCACCATGGCGAGGCGGATGGTGGGAACGATTTTTCAGAGCAATCAAAGAATCATTGCGTAAAGTGCTTGGAAAGGCACTTCTCACCTTTTCTGAGTTGAACACATTATTAATTCGAATTGACGGCATCATCAACTCGCGACCATTAACGGCAGTGAGCGACGATTGCAGAGACCCTTTGCCGGTTACACCTGCTCATCCTGCAATTGGTAGACCAATTAACCAGTTACCTGAGAGTAAACAAGAAAGCTTGGAGGAGTCTAGTAAAAGAACTGTCGAAAGGTATCTTTACCTACAGAGACTACTTAACCACTATTGGAAACGTTGGCAACGAGAATATCTGCACCTGCTGTCCGTGAGAAGTAAATGGCAAGAGGAAAACCCCTCCATTCGAGAAGGTGATATCGTATTGGTCTCTGATGATAATGTATCGCGTACCAAGTGGCCAATGGCCAGGGTGGAAAAGGTTCATCCTGGTAAGGACGGACTCGTGCGAACGGCTACTGTGAAAGCACAGAAAGGTGTATTCAACAGGCCTGTTCAACGCTTACACAGATTGGAAATTGATGCAGCAGCCCCACAAGTTACCCGTGAAGCTGATGTTCCTGTTGATGGTGGGGAGAAGCCGCGAGCGAACTCTGTTAATGTTAAAAGTGTACCTATTCGTAAGCCTAAGAAGAGAGTTGTCCTCGCCGAAGGAGGACAAGGTGGGGAGAATGTTACGGCCCATCGTCGTACTCGCACTCGGGTCATTAAAAGCTCCGTGAGACTGGACCTGTGAGAGTAGAATAAATTATGTAGATAACACGTCACGTGACTTCCTTGCTAGTAGCTCGTAGATTTGTTGTAAGTCGGGTTCCCGGGCAGTACATCAACCTGTTGTAAATCGGTGTAGTAGCTCTGAACTGTCTTAAGCTGAAATGAACGAAGTAGATGTCTTTTTTCAGCAAAGTCACTTGCACGTAAGAAATAAAATTTAGGAAAAATTAAGCCTAAAATGACTCTTTGCATACACGAAGATCAGTACTTGATAAAACTAACGCTGGGCTATCGTTGTTTAAGTTTGCCCGAATACTAGAAGTATCCCTTCCTTTTATGTTTGGTCTTCAATGCATTGATGCATGGGTTTCCTTACTCCATATGTGCTTTTGTACTGTTCTTATTTTGTGTTTCTACAGTCTTTTTCACTTTGAATTTGATCGACATTTCAGACAATTCTCTGTGTAAAAGAAACTTCTCCCTCGCGGAGAGGGAGTACTGAACAAAGTTTTATACGGGAAGGCTGCGCGCCACGGTCCAACCCCTTTACCCTTTTGACAGGAAAGGAGGCCCCTTCAATTCCTATACTGTGCCTTCTATTGTGAAATAGTACCCGTTTCACGTACATAGTTTCAAACGTTGAATCCCTTTAACTTGCCGTAAATGTACTGTGTCACTCCTGACTGTGTTCAAAATACGAAAAAATCACAAAACTAGGAAATTTTCTCGGATTTTTCATAGCCATGAATCTTCTATTAGTCCTTTAGGTCTTTTTACAGATGGAAATGACAGATTCCCCTACCCTTATATAGTCCAACTAGTGAAATGCCTATCCTTTTTGTATACATTGCCTAGGGCCGGAAAAAGGTTGCAACTTTTTATATAAAATGCCGGATGACAGCCAAATCCTGCTGTTTTATCTAGGAAAAAAATATAGACATAAATAACAAAACAGCAAAGAGAAAAGCGACTTGAGGTTTCCCGATATTTCGGACGGACAAGCCGTCCTTCTTCAGGTTAATGAAGAATCGGAAAGTCGTTACAATTCAAATATTATAGACGACGAGTAGCAGTTGGAAATTTGATACAAAGGTAATGTAAAAAACTAAATGGGCCAATAATGAGATACGATTCACACAAATGAGAGAGTTTGGTAACTGGCAAAAAATAAATCTTCTGAAAAAAGTATCCCTTTCGGGCGGAAACTCCCAACCTAGGCCATTATAGGGAGTACCGCCCGCCCTCCTCACCCGCGACAGGCGCGGTATTTGTTACGGGCCGCATATCGCCAAAAGGGCAAAACGGCAGGTCATCGTGATGCAGCTAAATAGACAAGACCAGAATTGTCTCCTACTAGCCCCAATCCTTTTCCAAATCGTTGTTGTTTTTTAAATGAAGGGTTGATTTAGTTACCTATCACTTAATGACGAGCTGAATTTGCCTAAAACTGCGTTCCCTAATACACCTTTTTTTCAATTCTTTTTTTCGGAACAACTAGCCATGATCTGAAATTCAGAAGGCCTCTCAAGTATTGCTGTTTTCCCTTCTAATCTAAAGTTATTTTTCTTGGTATAAGCACACCTTACTTCTCTTAATGCTTGTGTGTAGTTTTTCGCTTCTTTCGCTTTTTTCTCGTATTCTTGCATTATTTCTTCTCACTTTTTTTCTGGTTTTTGCACTTACACGTTCAGCCTCATCTATTTTTATCCTATTTACTGATTACATTTTCTACGTTGTAAGGAAATTGTATGTGATTGGTTAAATTATTTTCCCGATGCAAGTGTCCTTTTGATAAGCCTTATTGGCTTCCTTGGGCTCCCTTGCCTCATCTTTTTGTGAATTTTGTTTACATATTTAATTTAAATGGCAAAATGATAATAAAATAAATAAATCTTCAAAATAATAAATAAAACTTCATCTTCGAAGATTGTAATAAATTTTGATCCTTTTGGAAGTCATCAAAAGCCCTCTTGGTTTTGATGGTTGCAGTTTTAAGCTTTATTTTATCCAGTTAAGCCGGAACATAAAGATGTAAACAAATTCTTACTTGTGGAGCACTCGTGCACTAGTTTAAGTTCTCGTGATATATGTTTTGATAATTTTCAAATTTCATTTACTATAAAGGTTGATGCTATTAATCCCGAAATAAACACAATATATACGAACGTTGCGCTCAACAGTTGTCATTTAATACCTAAAACGACAAAAAAGTATTAAACTGAGCTTGTAGAAGGAAATTACTTAATTATGCTTATACTGTGAAAACACGTTTCTTCACATAAACACCACTGTGGAAACAGGTTTTGCCTTCACAAAAGGGTAAACTGACGGACAGGGAAAAACTCTAAAACTGTCTGGGAAAGGCCTTTTCCTGGGGACACTCACTGGCTGCGAGAAGGCACGGAATCTCTTACGCCTGCTGAACACCCTTGAGGCAATGATTACAACAGAACTTGACTCCAATGTAGAGGTTTAATCCAAGACCATACCACGGGTAGAATCAAAACATAACCAACCAAAATACAACCAAGACTAGATGTAACGAGGATGTAACCAGGATGTAACCGAAGAAGTTCCTACAAAGCACTCGTATTTAAGCCTAACCTAGCGAAGCGATACAGATTACATCACAACTCAACGAGTCTAATTACAGAGCACAACAATCATTTCTACAAGACTATTGGTGGAAACCTAAGCTTGTTTTGAAACATTAATTACCTTCAAAAGCTACGCAGGTGGATAACGGCTTTTTACAGGTTGATCACAGCTTGCAGACTAAATACAATTATGACTTGACAAATAAGTTTACGCTCAATAAATCAACAGGTTGTCTACGGCTAAAAGTAGTTAAGACTAAAGAATAAATGATTTCTACATTGGCTTTTCATATTTTTACCAGCGAAAGCAAAATAACTGAATAACAATAAATCCTCTCTTCACATTCCTCCCACCTTAAGTTTCAGCTGTCCTCAGCTGATTAGAGGAAAAGGAAAAGGATCAAAAAATATACGAAAAAAAATTAGGAAAATGCACAGCGAATTAAACTTTCTAAAACTTACGTTTGATATTAATGTTGAAACTTTATATTTGATTTTCAGGGTTTTGGGAAATTTTGTATTTGTTTTTGTGCCTGAACCGCGGCATAAACCGAACTAACCGAAACGTACTGGCCTCGGGGGTTCAAATGGAAATAAAAGCTGATTTATATAAAGGTTAACGTACCTCAAAATATGCGCCTTTTGAGGGCAATTACTTACATGCATTCTTACTCAGCGAAGCTACTGAAAGATTATTATATACGTTTCAAACGCTCGTTTCTTAGCTTAAAACTCTCACACTTAAGGTTACCTGATACTCTCATGTAGTGTTTCTCAATTCTCGATTCTTCGAATTCTGTCTGTTAACTCCTTATTAATATGTTTCTTCTTATTCGAGCCTTCTCTCTGGCTTGAACGGACTGATCTTAATTGGTTCAGTATTACTCAACGGTGTATTCGTTATTCTGTCTCATATCTCTTGGACCTTAGAAATTACACACTAACTATTTCCTGTTCTTAAAGTCGTTCTCTCTGTTAGTGGATGGCCATTGTCATTTACTGGTGAGACTGTCCGTAGTAAGGCGTCGGGAGGGTCATCATTCAGCAGCGGAAAATTGTACTTGAACTTTGTGGAAGACACTGGTTGATGCCAATTATGTGTATGAGTTTCGGTTGTCAATCTGCCATCATTTTTAGGAAACGGAAACAATTCTTTGTCTACAGACTGGCGGTAGTCGTGCATGTTGTGGAGCTTTTCAGTTGTTGGTTGCACTTGAGGTAAATTATGAGCTTGTGAAGCAAAACACAAGTGAATGACCACTAGTAGCATGAACCAGGAAATAAACTTCTCGAATATAAATAAACTTCTCGAATATAAGTCAAATCTTGAGCTGCAATGTTGCTGATTTGCCCGTCTTTTGAGGCTTCACTGCGTTTTTGCTAATAGTGGGCGTCTTGACTGCGATGCTTGGGAAGTCGGTGAACGTAGATTTCTCCTAAACCTGAGAGCGTATGTAGGGATAATACATTCATCAGTCGCTCTTGACATTTTCTTGAAGTGCAACGAAGTATTTTCTAATTTCAGATGTTTGTTCTTGAAATCTATCACTGCACCGTATACTTGCAAAAAATCTTGACCAGGTATGGCTTCGTGACAAAGACCCTGCATCACTTGAAAACAGCTGGGATAAAGAACAACATTGAGTTTGACAGGAATTTCGACTTTTCCCAACCACGGTACTTTTTGTCCTGTGATTGTCTCAACAAACTGAACCGATCCATTCGTCACTATTGTTGCTCCTTGATCATAAATCTTGTTTAGTAGCTTCTCGTCAATAATGGAGACACAAGCACCGGTATCCAAAAGAAAATTAACGGTCTGACCTGCTATATCGCCGGTAATAATCATGTTGCTATCCTTAAGTTCTTCACTGTCAGTGTCTGTTGAAATCTTTGTCTTGGTCAACTTTTGAAGCGGATACTTTTCTGTACAACTTGTTACGACTTGTTGGTTGCAGTTTCTTTCACCAGGCGTTTGACGAGAGGAAATGAGGGTATTCTGCTGGTACTTAGGTTTCTCTTGTTCCTGGGAATTTAAAAGATTTCTGCAGTCGGGTGGCACATTGGGTATCTGGAAACTTGTTTGCTTGAAGCTGTTTGCTACAACTGGGTTTTGGCGACCCAATTTAAGTACTTCCTTTGGTTGGTACAGGATAACTCCCACTTTTGTCGAGTTGTGGCTGACGTCAGATGGTTCCTCTCCTGAATCTTGGCAACGAGGTTTGTCTCTGGCTGTGTATGCCGGCTGAAACGTAGTGGTTTGATGCGGGATTCGCTCAGGCTCATGACGTACATTATAATTATAGGACCCTTGTTGGCAACTACGATGAGGGCAGTTGATCTGAATGTGGCCAACCATTCCACAATAAAAGCAAGTCCTTTTCCATGGTTGTACCTTACGGTGTCTTAAGTTTCCTCCCACGCGTCGTTCCAAAATTGTAATCTAGTTCAACAGATTTCCTTCCGTATCCTTTATAACTTTAGTAAGCTCGTCCTTAAGTTCGTGCTGGTAATCTTTATGAAGCTGAGAATGAGTTGCTCTTCTGGTTTTCGGCTCTGTTGAAACTATCTGCGCTCGTAGGGAGTGGTTACTACCAGGTTGTCTAGTATCAGGATTTGACTGTCCAATCTCAGGGTAAAGGAAACTTGATTGGTCACTCGGTATTGCCTTGGGAGCTACATGGTAGCTCTACTCTAGCTAGGTAGTTCTGTCTGTTTCCTGGTTGGTTAAGGGTTTCACTTGTTTACTGACCTGAGTCGTGACCATTTCTCTGACATTTTGAACCGAAACTGTCTTCTCCCCAGAATGTACAACGGTTGGGTTTTCTGTGGGAAGGTCTTCATAGCGAGATCGGCTGGAATCTCCTGTAACGTGGTTATCAGCGTTCAGGGTACTATAAGCAGTGGCTGTTGACGTCTGCTTTACCTCTTTGGTCTGTGGTGGCTGAGCCATCCTAAGAGCTACTTTATTGTAACCTGATAACTCTGCTTTAGGAGAGTTAGTTCCAAAATACTGAGTAGGATCTACTCCAACGTCATCTGGATATGGGGTGGCAAGATATCAACCAACTGGTGCTGGCGGATAGGTCATGGCTGGTTCTGCCTTTAGCTCATGATCAGCTGGAGGATAGTGCCCAAGAATTCTAGTGTCAGCAGTCTTACTACGTATGGCTGTTGCAGTCGGCACCGGATTAGTGGCCGGGACGGGTGGATCAAATTCATTTCCCATCTTAAAGCTGTCTGCTAACTGGCCTAAGTTGTCAGTAAATGGCGGCAAACCACTCATACCTGCGTATAATTGAGGTGTGGCACTCAGTATTGGTCCTTGTTGAGGCTGTTCGGGATTCTTCCCAAAGTTGGCAAGCGGCAACTCAGTCACCGGGTTAGGCACAGCCCGTGTTTCTTCAAGTAACAAACCAGCCGCTTCGGGTGGCCACGAAGAAGGACAGGGATCTTCAAACGGAAAAGGAGGCAACACCAGCTGGTCAGCGGTTACTGTACTGTGTAAACTCTCGACCAAGGTAGAGACACTTGTTGGCTGTGTTTTTTCACATACTCCATCTAACTCGTCTACATTATTGCTCGCCTCGGTTTCTGGTTCATAATCGTAATAATAATCCCAATCTCCTTAGAAGTCTTCATCGTTAAAGTCTTGATCGTTGTGGCTTCCGGTAGGACATCATCATAATAATAAGCCCAATCAAGGGAGTCATATTTGGGAGAGTCGTATATAGGCAACTCCGGATGGCTGGAAGAGGTTGGAGTACTGTCCTGAAAGGCAGCGATTCGGCTCTGATGCGGCAGCGGTGGTAAGGCTCGCTGTCGTGCTTGAGGGCCACTTGAATATTGTGTGTAGTTATCAGGAGCAGGCAGCGCGTACCTGGGCACCGGCGGTCGGTCACCATCAGGGTTGTTCCGTCGTGGACAACTGTTTTGATAATGGCTAGGCAAACCACATACATAACAACAAGGTTGGCCATCTCTTGATCGCTCCCTAGTGTTACGAGTCTCTCGCTGACGTTGTGCGAGGTCAGTGATGCGTGCGTTCATCCTCTTATCCAAACTGGCAATTTGATCCTGAAAGTTACCTTCCATGCGTTTCACAAGTTTAGTATTAAAGTTCCTCAATCTTACTTTGGCAACCCACTTGTGGCTCTGAATAAGCGGCAACTTTATCTGACTTGGTAACTGTATGTGTAAGTTCACTTAGCTTCTGTGTTAATGTTTCTATTTGTGCTTGAAGTGACTGTTAAGGGAAGCGTTAGTACCTGTTGCTTGAGCAGGTACCTGTTGACTGCGGGTAATTGCTTCAATTAGGCGTTCAATTTGGCTGCTTTCTTTGGTGCTAGTTTCTTGCTGTGATATTGAGTCAACTGTTCTAGCCACTTCTTCTGCTTGCAAGAGTGTTTCCGGCATTCACTCTAGGACTTTGGTCTTTAAGGGTTGCAGTAATCCTTCTGTGAAATATGTCACCTTGTCCACTTCGGCCATATTAAGTCCGCTGAACAGTTCATGCATATCATTGATATAATCTGATAGTAACTCATTCGGGCCTTGACGGCGAGCAACTAAACGACGTCGTTTAACCCATGCGCGGTCCTTGGTAGAGTTACGTTTCAACAGGGCTTGTTTTGAAGCGTTATAGTTTCCGCGCTCGTCTGGTGGCAATTCAAACATAAAAGTTTCCACTGGTCCAGCAAGATTGTAAATAAGCTGTGTTCTTGCGGCGGGGACATCTAACCTGATTCCTTTAGAGTCCAGAACTAGTTCTAATTTCTCAAACCAGCGATTTATGTCCTCATTTTCATATCCATGGAATTTGTTTATGTTTATACGTCTTTATTTAAGAGCTTTTGAGTAAGTTCAGTTAGCGCGCGAATGTATTCTCCATCCATACTGGTTGAACTTCAATCGTCGGTAGGATCAGAGTCTGAGAAGGGTTCACTATGTCTAGCGGCAGAAACTCCTAATCCGCCTTTACAACTTTTACGTAAGAAATGTTTATAAATATCAGCAGGTGAATTGATAGTCGGTAACTGTTGTCCACCAGCAGTATAATTGATAACAATTGGTGTAGTATTTATCACCTCTGGTTGTTCTATAAATGTAGGATCTAGCGGTGCGGTCGTGGAGGGTAATGTACTACCAGGAGGTGATATATTACCGGAACAGGTGACGTACTCGCGGGTACCTGTCGATTACCTGTTGTAAAAATGTTATCCCTACAGTTCTCCTTTTCTTTTTCTCTCTCGTTTTCTGAATAAAGTTCTTCCTCAGTTTCTACGAGAGCTCTGAGGCGCCGTGGGTCCAAAGCACTAAGACTGTCGTCGCTATCGAAATCTACACCAATATCAACAGGTTACAAGTTGGTCTTGTTAAACCCTACAGAGTTTTTGTGAGAAGGTTCCAACAGTTCCGAGCTAGTTCCTTCTTTAGTAACTGGCCCACGCCTCAATTCTGGGGCTATTTTTGATTCGTCGAAAGGGAAATCGCACTCAACGCAGGCGTCTACTTTCGACTTCGGAGTGCTTTGGTTCTTACTCCACCTCCTTAGGTTGTAAGGTTCTTTTCTTTTTGTGAAAAATCTCAGCATTAAGTTAAATTGACTTACTTGGGCGTACTCTCTTGCTCCAGGGGGTTACATCCTGTTCTGTGACGTTTCTTTGCCTCTGGTATTCCTTGCGTAATTGCCCGGATTCTCCACCAGTGTGAAAACACGTTTTTTCACATAAACACCACTGTGGAAACAGGTTTTGCCTTCACAAAAGGGTAAACTGACGGACAGGGAAAAACTCTAAAACTGTCTGGGAAAGGCTTTTTCCTGGGGACACTCGCTGGCTGCGGGAAGGCACGGAATCTTTTACGTCTGCTGAATACCCTTGAGACAATGATTACAACAGAACTTGACTCCAATGTAGAGGTTTAATCCAAGACCATACCACGGGTAGAGTCAAAACATAACCAACCAAAATACAACTAAGACTAGATGTAACGAGGATGTAACCAGGATGTAACCGAAGAAGTTCCTACAAAGCACTCGTATTTAAGCCTAACCTAGCGAAGCGATACAGATTACATCACAACTCAACGAGTCTAATTACAGAGCACAACAATCATTTCTACAAGACTACTGGTGGAAACCTAAGCTTGTTTTGAAACATTAATTACTTCCAAAAGCTACACAGGTGGATAACGGCTTTTTACAGGTTGATCACAGCTTGCAGACTAAATACAATTATCACTTGACAAATAAGTTTACGCTCAATAGATCAACAGGTTGTCGACGGCTAAAAGTAGTTAAGGCTAAAGAATAAATGATTTCTACATTGGCTTTTCATATTTTTACCAGCGAAAGCAAAATAACTGAATAACAATAAATCCTCTCTTCACAATACCAACCCCACACAAAAAGTTGTTGAATTCACTTAATCGATTTTCTTAGTTTTTTCTCGGCAATTTCAATGGCCACAAAACTTTTCGCCATTGCACTTCGCCTTTGCTGACCTTAATCCGTCTTACAGGCATTGGTGTTTAAAGAGAAACTCGGTTTATAGTTTTGCAATATAACATTCACCCTTCGAACTCATAACTATAATCATTATAAATAAAATTAGCCGTTAAGAAATTAAGCGAAATACATATCCAATACTCAAGTTAAATCAACGATCCGTTAAGATTAATGATCATTATAATTTGAATATAGTTTTGGCACTATTTTACAAAAAAAATTGTGAACACGTATTCATTAGTTGGAATGATGTGATATCAAAGTTTACACGTGTGTGCGTGACTGCGACATCATGATTCACGTTCCTTCAGTAGTTGCGAACTTTAATTCTGACAATTTTTTTTCCTTTTCACCGAATGAAATTTCTATACCGGTCACTATCACCGAAAAATTAATTCGAAACAATTTTTTTGTCAAAAATGGACAAAAGTAGCCTCCATTGGAGAGTTAGGTAAAACCCTTTGCACCGAAGCTACAATAGCCAGTGAACGCAAACGTAGTTCAGGTTGTCGATTGTTTCGTGAAAACCGGAAATGCGACTGCGTTCGCAACTTTGCCGTACAAATGTACTTTGTACAATAGTCATAGTTTTGATAAATTTTGCAAAAAGCTTTCTAATAGACCTGTTTTGTTTGTTTGTTTGTTTTCGTTTCTTTTGAAAAATTATTGTTGGTGAGTTCATTCGGTTCACTGAATTAATCAGAGAAAGACAGCTCTATTTTTATACATGAAAAGGCTCTTACCTGATTCAGGGACTTTCCCCTGAAATCACGCCGAAAGGTTTTTTGCTAAAGGTGAAAAAAAGGATTGCAAGGAGCACATTACTCATAATACAAATCACCTTCAAAAATAGCATTAATTGACTGCTGTCAGATGCCCACGCTGAGCTAGATTGATTTGTACAAAAAAATCTCTCAATAAAAAGAATTAATAAATTTTGGACGACAGTTTTGGGTCATCACGAGTGATTTTTTTAGCTGAATGAGTTTCCTGAACTTGTTTATTTGAAATATACAGTACAAATACATAAAATAAAATAGAACTGTAAACCTGGTTATAATCTGTCTTTGTTGATATTCGGTTAGCTAGCCCGTAAACTGTAAACAGAAAGCGACTTAGAAGTAATGTTCACTTACTATTTGAAGTGGTTTATGGTGCCTTCCACCCATTGAAAGTTTGTCCTCGTTACCAAAAATTGTGCTTTCTGTTTCCAAGTGACAGCTCAATAAAATACTTAGAGAGGTAACTGAATTTTTAAAAGCAACTCAACTAGGACGAAAGTCACGTTGACGGATATCATGATGGAATCAGAAGTTGTGCACGCACCGGCTTGGTTGTTGACCACGCCTGGGGTCAAGGCAACCAAGTTCTGATAGTCAGTCTTGGGGAAAGGATGCTGCTGTGATAAGTGGGTTAGTCAGAAAAAGGAGGAGAAATCAAAAGGTGACGGACTGAAAAAGTGTCCTTTAGTCAACTAGTCAACTAAACGGTGTAGGAAATATACTCGTGGATGACTTGATTCTGTGACACGTTTAACAAGGTTGCAAAATTGGCCGATTTGGGACACCACATAAAAATATACAGAGACTAGCTTTCAATTCCGGGCTCATTTACTATCGAACAATCATTCAGTAGAACAGGTCCGGAGCTAGGGGCGCTTCGCATCCTGCAAACCCACACTTGAGTACACAATAGTAACGCAATTCGCTTCGAAATGACTTCGATAGTGCCCGACAAAAAGCCTCGGATTGTAAGGCATAGCTATATTACCCCATATATATATATATATATGCATCACACTTGAAACAATAAATTAAAAACTAAGTACTGATGCATTATTTGGACCATCAAGCTTTCATTATCTTGACATGAGTTCAATTCAACTCGATCTCAGTTTAGAAGGGTACGTGTCATTCATTGGCTCCATTAATTTGTAAAGAAGCAAGCTTTAAATATAAATATATAAATATATTTATTTATAAATATAAATTTCCCTTTGTAATAATGATCAAAAAATCATGGTCCAAAGATCGTCCCTTTCAGTGTAACTTCGTATCTGGCTTCATAGTAACAAACAAGAGAGGATAAAGGGGACTGAGAAGGCATTCCCCATACACACTCTATACCATAGGTAATTCGTCTCGAGTTAATTTTAACACCACAGATCTCAAGGGGGATTAGACAACAGCCAATCACATAGTGCGAATGTGTTCCGCGTGGATGACCCACGCTCAGAGGCACGCGTCCTTCACGAATTGATGCAGAACAAAGTGGCGGAAGGCGCGGAGAGCGATATTGCTATTCGTTTTGTCGACGAAAACGACCACAGAGAGATTTCTGCTAAAGATGTGTCAGCGAAACGGAAATTAAAAAAGAATCGCCCTTCCTCTCTTGTATAAGAGTTAACAGTACAGTAGGGAAATTCTTAACACACTGAATATTCTCTCAGGATCATTTATAATTTACAGTTTGAAGAGAGCAATTTCTGGTTTGATATTTATTCTTTTATTAGTCTTTTATTATTCAACAACAATAACACTTGGCGTCCTACTTGCTTAAGAGTGGTTGTCAGAGAAAACCGGGCAAAATGTTAAAAATGTCAACGGAAGGGGGTCAACAGAATAAGTTCATACTAACATCATAGATAGGTCTGGTGGATTAATGGACAAATATAATAAACATAGGTTCTTCACTGCTCTTGTATTAGAGATACGAGCGTCACTTTATTCGACCCCCTCGGATGCCATTTTTATAAGCAAATTTTCACCATTTTCTGACACTCACAGAACCCTCAAAATTTAACGAGCGAAGTTTATTTTTTGTATGCGATACAATACATCACAGAGCTACTTTCTAAAACCATAAGATTTGTTAAGCAGTCACGGACAAGACTAAAATTTTCTTATTTTATCTGACCTAAACTCATGGTCTGCAAACGAGCAAAAAATCGGGCATTTTTGAATTGATCTATAGCGCACAACTAAAACGACAGAACAACTCTGACAGCCAAATTGCAGTCTACTATCATCCATGTAACCAAAACACTAATAATCATTTTGGGCCATTGAAACAGGAATAAATTAGAAAACTCACATTTGTTATAGTTTCCAAGCTTTTCTCGCAAACAGGCCGATCCCTTCGTGTTTGTTTTAAGTCCTCTTCGTGAATTTTCTTTCATATTTCGCTGTAAAGTGTGTTCAGCAGCTGGAGGAAATATCAAAAAGCTCGAAATACTGCCTAGGTTACATTTTGAAAGGGTAAAAAGTGCTGAACGAGAGAATGAAACTAGAAAATAACAAAGCGACGCCATCTTGAAAATTCAGCACTCAGGAGGGACTGGCACTAGTAGCTGCGTTCGATATCTAAACACACGGACAAAAATTGCAAAATAGAAAACCGAACCTAATAATAATAATAATAATAATAATAATAATCTTTATTGAGATGACTTTTTCATATAAAATATGGTTTTCAAAAAGGATCTCATAAAATTAAAAAATACAAAATACAAAATACACACGATTCGCAAAGACATTGAAAATCTAGAATATGTAAAAACTATTAAAATGTACAAGATATTAACTCAAATTCATTTAAATCAGAAATTTAAAAAGCCTCGGATTCATGTTAGAATTTTTCTTTATCGAACGTGGGCTATTACGAACTATTACCAGGAGTCTATGGGCTCCTGATTACCAATAAGATAAAAAACAAAAAAACAAATAAACCAGCTTATCGGTGACCTACTCCAGTGTTATTTCTTCTTCAATTACTTCTTTTAGTTGAATTTAGCTTGTTTTTCTTTCAAAGGAAAAAACAATAAGAACGCCTGATTGCAGGTTAATTGGTGATTAACTGGCATTGCTTCATTCCCTCCTCATTTCGAGGTGTCCCGTGAATGTAGATAATATTAAAGATCTATTTTGTCTCTTTATGAATCACTTAACTTCGCTCTCATGCGAGCTAGCTAGACTTTCTCTATATCAACCTCGCGAGTTTCGAAGCGTGCGGGCTAACTGCGGGCAGTGGATATTGCTTGCTGTAAAATTTGCAATAATTTTTATTACCAACTGTTTATTAAAATAAACATAGTACATGCAGTTGAATCAGTGTGCGGAGCGGGCATTTTAGGCCGCAAAGCGGCCAAGAGAGCCAGCAGACGAAGTACTTTTTGGAAAGTAAGCCTTCTAACCGATTATCTCATCGCTGTCACTTCGTATTTCCATAAGGTAATAGACCTTCGAATGCTGACAAGAGCTGTCAAAATAAGCCATTCATAGCGTTTACCAGAATCTGGTATACAGTAAAAACCCGCGACTAAGAACCTGGTTTTTAAGAACCTGTTAGGCTAAAATTTGCCACTTAGGCCCCCTCTATACAAGAACCTGTTTAGCCAAAAATTTAAAACGGGTTCTTATTTTCAAAATTTTTTTAAAAATTTTTTGTACACTTGGACAAATAGGATAAGTCAACTTTCAGGATCCCCTTTGGAGACATAAGTGCCTTATCATCCCAACTGGGATGTATTGGTATGCAGATTTTCTGCAAAGAATAAGCTGAACACCACTAAATACTCTTAGCTACAATTTATTTTTCCTTCAGAAAATAAGAACCTATTTAAGAACCTAAATAGCCTAAATTTGTCCCTATTATCATTTATGTAAGAACCTATTTAGGCTAACTTGGGAAAAAGCAGGTTCTTTGTTGCGGTTTTTTTCTGTATCGGAAGGATCCGGAAGGAGCTTTTGTCAATAAAGCCTTGCTCGGAGAGGCTTCGCCCCGAGGTCCAGTCCCTTACCCTTATATATACTATTTTTGACAAAAGGTACCCCTTTCGTGTATCTTCCACTGAAAAGTTGTACCCTTTCCATACATCTGCTTCGTGAGAATAAATCGGTAAGAAAGGAGGTCTTCGGGCCATTTTCGTGTAACCTTTAACTGAATTAACATGTAAATGATATTAATGAGGCGTGTTTCTTCGAAGCATTTTAATAAAAGGCCCTTTAAAATACTTAATGAAAGATTTTCCTCTCCTTTCACATCCTTCAACGTGTGATTTTACTACCCTTTGTTACACCTGATGCTTGAAAGAGGTACACTTCGCGCGAAGCCTTTCGGACTATGAAAAGTGCATCATGAAATCAGGAACAGGAGATGAGTGGACCTTCGGACATGGACGGTGATTGAAGACTCACGCAAAAATAGATGATACAATAAAGGCGGTGCCTCGCATGGGACGTTAGTCCCGTTGCACCTACCCCTTTTGGGTTTTTGCTTCTAAATTCCTTTTCTCTTTTTTTTTGTGTGTGTGTTGTATTATAAATTTATATTGTATATTACAAGAGGAGTACCCAATAAAGCTGTGGAAAAAAAAAAAAGAAAGAAAGAAAAAAAAAGCCTTATAGGGGATAACTCAAAATGAAGTGAATGAAGAGTAAATGAAGACTGAATATAGTAATGGCAATTGGTCAGCTGTTCACCACACCCTATCACTCCGCCAAAAAAAAAAAAACGACAACTCAAAACAAGCTAAATGTAACTAAAAGTAGTGATTGAAGAAGAAATAGGACTGTAGCAGGTAACTGATAAGCCGGTTTGTTTGTTTGTTTTTGTTTTTTATCTATTTGGTAATTCATCGAATTCATCACCTTGTGGACAAGGCAGCTACTAGTGCCAGTCCCTCCTGAGTGCTGAATTTTCAAGATGGCGTCGCTTTGTTATTTTCTAGTTTCATCCTATTGTTCAGTACTTTTTGCCCTTTGAACATGTAACCTAGGCAGTATTTCGAGCTTTTTGATATTTTCTCCAGCTGCTGAACACAGCGAAATATGAAAGAACATTCACGAAGGGGACTTAAAACAAACACGAAGGGATTTGCGGTGAGAAAATATATCTGAAGGCTTTTTAAAGTTCTGTAAGCTTATGTTACTTCGTTTTCTAAAGCTAACGGCCGAACATCAAGATGTTTTTAAACGAATTTCTAACCATAAAAACTTCATCCCAACATATCTCGATAACGTTCTTATAGATTTCGCTCAAACTGCACGATTTTTTTTTTCCAAAAAAAAAAACACAGTGCCGAGGAATACGGCTGCAATTAAAATAGGTCATGACGTCATTTCGTTGCTATGACAGCTCCCATGTCATTTTAACACCGATCATAACGAATTCTCGTCTTTAACTAATACAGCTGTGGTTGTCAGTTTTCCAAATATTTGTTAATGGCGACGTAGTAAATGCACAAACTTGCGAAGTAATGACCCTGAAAACCCCCATCGAGCCCCATTAAGTCTGCACCTGGTCCGGGCGGAACCTTTCCTAATATAGTAACGTTACCGTCGTAAAATGTTCTAGAAGACATAGTTTGAGACAAGAGAAGATTTGTTTCACAGTTCTGCACTTTTTTTCTAACCTTTTAAAAGTCAACCGTAACAGAATAAAAGAAACAAGACGCTACGGGGCGTACACTTCGGCGTCGTCGTTGTGGAACTAATTAATTGTAAATGCGGAGGAGTAGTAAGAAATCAAATATGATAAGAGTAAGGTGTTAATTTGTGAAATTATGGGATTTGTCAGGATATTCTGAAAAGAGCAACATCCAAGAGGCCTACTTGCCAAAAACTAGCATTTCGGGACAAATTGTCTCCGAGATATTAGCCCAGTTATGCTCTGATGACTCCATACAAATCCTTCTAAAAAAACAATTCTCTATTTTTCTTAGTCACATCAGGCTTCAAAAACAGCATAGCAGTCTCATGTACTGATTAAAGATATGTAAGGCATGGGTAAGGAGTCAATTACGTTGAGCAGGAATTGGCTAAAACTCAAAGTCACGAGTTCGAATGTTTTAAGGATAATTATTCACTGACTATCAGCACGCATGGATGTCGGATTAACACAAGGAAGTTTAACACCAAAGGAACATAGCCTTTTCAGAGCTTTAAAACACAGCATCCGCCAACACAAACTTGACTTGAACTTTGAGTAAAACTAAACAGCCTCTACCAATAATAACAAACTCTCACTTGAACTTCAGATATCTTACGGCTTCCGCGAACTTGTAAACACAGAACCTGAAAATCGACCTTCGTCACACTTGACTAAACACAGCAGTCCAGCTCGTGGGAAAAAACTTAGTTCGTCAAAAGAACTCGCTTGGAACTTGTATACCGTCTGACATAAGGTTCTAGAAAATACCAAACGGGAGAATAGTAGTAGCTTTTCGACATATTTTATGATTTCAGTGACTGATGCAAATCATGCTGAAATGTAAACATTCCCTAATTAATTATTCATGAATAATCCAACAACGTAGAGAACGTTCGAGAAAGTCACGCAACGCATGAAAGCAATTTTACTACGTAACACTCAACAAAGACAAAATGTCTTTGTGCAGCATTTTGTAACTTTAAATTCATCATAAAACAGTTCGAAAGGAGGCCTCACTCGTGAAATGTTTTTCAACACTCGAAGAGAAATTTCGTGTCTCTGCGCGGCCACGAAATATCCTCTATTTATTCCTCGAGTAATTAAAGACTTAACTCGAAGTGATCTCAAGATATCACGAAGTAGTCCGGTCTCATTTCGTGAAATAATTGAAACAAGCCGAGAAGTCACGAACTTGCACGCCCAGTCTTGTCCCGCAACTAGGGCATCATTTCATCACTATTTTTCGTATCCCAAACTACCTTGGGTCGCAGTAGCGCAATCGGCTAATCCCTCAACTTAGAGTCTCCTCTGATCTGATGGGTCACACAAGTGAGTCGGTTCAAACCCCGGGAAAGCCAAAATAATAATTCTTTCTTCCTCGAAAAAGTTAAAGAATAAATCAAAGAAATCGAAGTGATCTCCAGATATCTCGAACCAATTTCGGCTCACACTTCGTCAAATAGCCGAATAGAACCGAAAACCTGCAGACTTTGCTTGCCCAATCTTGTCAAAAAATGGCAACTTTGATACATTCCTGAGCGTCGCGAATCCTTTACTTCGCGCTCCGCCGAAGTGATTAACCGCTGGTAACCGTAAGAGCCCCGCATCCCAATTCAAACCCTCATCAGCTGGGCTGATTTGCTTCACGTTGCTTCATTCATTTACCGTTGAAAAACCCCCCAAAACGTGACAAATTAATGGTATAGAGCGTTTCCACTCATATGACCAGCATGTATAAAAATTTCAACTGCAACAAAAGAAAGCGTTTGTATAAGAAGAGAGTTCAACCCCAACAGGATTGGTTTGGAACACCAACATGGCCTCCGTTTTATTTTGGACACCAATATGGCCGCCGTGACGTCATACGGAAACGTTCAATAGTCACTCCTTCGAGCACCAAAGAGACAAGCAACCAGGTGTCCCCCGCCTCCGCATTACAGAGGAGTCTGTATTATGGTACTAAGGACTGTCTTGAGTTTGGAATCCGGTTTCAGGAGCGAAAGAAGTGACCTAAATAGAGAGGTTTCCGTATTTGGAGTCATGTGAAAGGGGCGAGGTTGACCGTGTTGGTTACAATAGACAGATTTTAAATTTGTAATCCTTCTTTACCTAAGGCATAAACTCAGATGAAAAAATGATTTTGCCGCCTATTTTCAGCAACTGCGAATTGATGAAAGAGACGTCCCTTACTATGAAAATCATCGCAACCAAACAAATATGGATCATTCTCAAGCATTCTACTGAAGTCCTAACTTGATAGAAATATTTTGGAGACAAACTTGACAAAAAGCAGGCCGCTTTTTTTCAAGTGCACTTGGACGGAATCGTTTTAATCTTCTTCAGCCTTTCTGTCCATCCCTGATCCGTTTTAAATAGCTTTTCTGAAGTTCTTTTAATCTTCCTAGGACGGATCATGATTTGTTACTGCTAACTTTTATATCCTTCATCTATGGACAAAATCATGTGATGGTTCCACTCAATTAAGACCTCTTTGGTAGTACATGGTGCTAACGTATTTAGCATGCAGCTCTAACTTTTGAATCTGTAGATGAAATCCTATGGTGTTACCATTCAAAAGAAATCTCATTATCAGAACTTGCACATGGTACTATTTATTTATAATGTAGTTCTAACTTTTGAGTCTGTGAATGAAATGCTATGGTGTTACCATTCAAATGAAACCTCTTCAGCAGTACTTTCACATGGTACTATTTATTTATAATGTAGTTCTAACTTTTGAGTCTGTGGATGAAATGCTATGGTGTTACCATTCAAATGAAACCTTTTGGGCAGAAGTTTTGAGTGGTGTTATCTATTTCCTACACTTTTGGAATATTTGAGAAGATTAATTCATCGGCCTGTCTGTGATTATGAGTGAAGGATTTACAGTCAACCTTAATCCCGTTAATCAGTTTATTTTTCCTGATTTTACTTGAAGCCTGTGCTTGGAGTTTAATCTCACAAGAATGTCTTGGCAGAAACCCACCTCACTACTTACAAGTCGTGAAATTAAAGTGATATCTCCGGTGGTTTATCTCGTGCGCATGGTATCAGTTGCAAAATATTATTTACTAGTTCTGGTTGCGATTGGGTAAATTAAGTGGTGATCAATATGTGATCGCAATAAAATAAAGAAAATCTTCCACTGCAATCGTCGAAGGCTTGATTCATACGAGTCATTTAAAATGCAGAAATTGGTGATCGAAATATGAATAAACTCAGGGGCTTATTCAACTTTACGACTCTTGCAAATTTCGGCGGCGAACATTCGATGCTTGCTAGGCCATTAAGCCACGATTCTACAAATTACGCGCTGAAACATAGAGAAAATGTAGAAATGCGTGGACGAGAAAAAATTTAAACATGCTACGTGAAAAACTTGCGATGCAGTTTTTACCATAAAGCTAAAAAATGCGGTTAAACTTACAGGTAGTGTAGTAATGCGTTGTGCGTAAGAACGATTCCATTCTATCAACTTGTTTCGCGTAAAAAAATTCATAGGTGAGCTGCTACGCTCTGTTAGCTTAGTTTCTATAATAGAAGTGCTACAACGTGTGCAAAAAATTGTAGTGTGTAAGCAATAAGAACATGTTTCGATGTTTCCAACTCCTCTATAAATGCTAAGATGAGAAGCATGACATATCCCTGATTCTTAATAAACGTGCTACGCCATAAATAACGCACTAAAGCTTATAAAAAGACTTGTAAGTATTTAAAACATTTTGATAAATACGCTTAGCGTTCTATAAGCATGCTAGTCGACACGCTTTCGGTTCGTGCTAGCACCATTACTGTCCATTAGGCTACGATTTGCACGCTGAAACGTGCAAGCAAGCCAGTTTTCTATAGCGCGCTTTTAGACACGTACTGGGTACATGATTGCCGTGTGCCGTGGTTTCTTAATCCCTGTCCATTTTTACCGCGTTTTCAATAAAGTTCGTGTTCTTGTTATCAAAAAACCTAGCGGTCAGCGTACATACTATTATAAGGATGACAGATACCTCGCGCATTCATAAACTGAACACTTTTCAAGATCTTCAGTCTTTACAAGCCGGTGAGGGATAGACTAGAACAACCTAAACAGCTAAGTATCTTAGTGCTTACAATAGTTGTTTGTTCCTATGTTAATTATATTTTTGCCTTGATTTTCGTATGACAAAAACGAAAAGAAATAAGCAACATGAAAAGGTCCTGAGAGACCTTCTGTAAGAACTGCCTTACTTTAATTGTAAAGGAAACTTAGCGGACTTTCATGGTCGTTTTAATAACTTACTCCAAAGCAATATACGTTCGAAAAGATATCTTGATAACTTAACTAGCTTATATGAATTAGATTTATTTAAGTTAAATACCTTATGTAACAGTGAAGTAAATACAATTGATAATTTATATAATCAGCGCATTCATAGCCGCTATTTTTCGCCACACAGCTTCAAGGAGCAAAACAAATATGTGATTGAGAATGATGACGACTCCTTTTCGATATTTCATAATAATCTGATTAGTCTCAGTAAGAACTTTAAAAACCTTCAAAGTTCTATTTTAGACGAACTGGGTTTTAACTTCAATATCATAGGAATAACAGAAACTAAAATTAATGATTCTAACTCGGAAAGCGCCGAATTCTCCTTGCCTGGTTATGAATTTGAATTTGTCCCAACGCCTCTCGCTCTCGTTGGCGTTGAGATGTTTATTGATGAGACACTTCATTACACCATCTTAGAAAAAACATCTAATGAAGGCCTTCCAAGCCCTTTGGATCGAATTAAGTTTTGCACCCAAAAAGAATATAATTTGTGGCATTATCTACAGACAACATAATTCTCCCGAACGTTTCTTAGAGTATTTTGAACAAACTCTAGAAAAAATTATCTCTACTGGGAAAAATGTTTGCGTCATGGGTGACTTCAATCTTTGTCTTTTGAAAAGTGAGGTATCGGAATTTAGTCACAACTTTCTATTATCTCTTCAGAGCTGTTATCTCATTCCTACCATTGACAAACCTTCGCGAGTTCGCGGCAACTCGGCTTCTCTAATTGATAATATATTTGTAAATAATCCTGATTGTGTCTCAGTGAGTGGCAACATAATTTCTGATGTAAGTGACCATTTCTCGCAGTTTTGTATATTCAGATCAGCAAGAGGCAGAATTAAACCCGCTAGAGAAAAATGCGCGACTTCACAAATTTCGATATGGATTCTTTTACGCAGGATCTTAATCAAATTGATTGGCAGTCGATTATAGCAAATGGTAATAATGACATTGATTATATATTCTCCTCTTTTTATAGTAAATATATAGAGGATATTACACGGTGGCGCGAAGATATGAATTTTATTTTCGAGTGGCAAAACAATATTTTACGAACGAGCGCAGCGAGTGAGTAAAATATTGTTTTTTGCCACAGTACAGCAATATAAGACATTGCTTATAATAGTCTTGAGAATTAACACTGAGCTGAATAGGGTTCTACAATGACAAAATATAAGCAAAGCTTTGAAAAATGTGTAATTAAAATTCAAAGGACGCAAGACGCCTACAAATTTTTGAGGGAAATTACCGAAATTACGTCATCGATAAACTCACGTGTGAGATTATGGAAAATAAACCACTCGGGTCCCGGATGTAGTTTTTATGAATTATACGAGTGGTATATTTTCCAGTAAAACACTCGTGTCTATATAGTAAAATAAAATAATTAACAAGCATGTGCGAATTAAACAGATTTCCCGACGCCAATTGAAGAGTTTTTCAAAACCATGGATAACACAAGGGATAAGAGCTTCAATTAAGACTAAAAATAAACTTTTTGCTTCTGGTGATAAACTAAATATAAGTTTTATCGAAATAAAATTAATCATCGTATTCGAATTTGGTAAAAGAGGTTACTTCCATGACTATTTTGAAAAAAATTTACAGAATATGACAAAGACCTGGGAAGCGTTAAATAATCTATTGAATCGTAAAACTAAAAAATCCCGACATGTAAATGCGATAAAAGACTTCAATAATGGGAATAAGATTAATCGCAATACCCAAAGATTTGCTAATATACTAAATGAGCATTTTGCGTCTGTTGGAGAAAAACTAGCGAGTAAGATACCTGCTTCTGGTGATCATCGCGACTTTCTCAAAAAAACGAAATCTCGAGCGAGTTCTTTCATGTTTAAGCCTGTAACTGCCAAGGAAGTTGAATTAGAAATATTGGCTTTACCCAACAATAAATCTCATGGTTTATACTCCTGCCCGACTAAACTCTTGAAATATTCAAGTACTATTATCAGCGACATTTTAGCTAAAATTGTCAATTTGTCGGTCACATCTGGGAACTACCCTTCAAAACTCAAAAAGGCTAAAGTCATACCTGTGTTTAAAACTGAGGATGAGAAAGATGCAAATAACTATAGACCGATTTCTCTCTTATCTATATTTGACAGAATCTTTGAAAAGGTTATGTATAAAAGAATGATGCATTTTATTAATGTTAAGAATATTTTGTTTTCAGCTCAGTATGGGTTTAGAGAAGGGTTTTCTACTGAACATGCCATTGTAGATATAGTTAGTGCAATTCAGTCTAATATGGATGAACATTTATTTACCTGTGGAATTTTTATGAACTTTTTTTTTTTTTTTTTTTGGAATTTTTATTGACTTAAAGAAAGCCTTCGATACAGTTAACCATCAAATTCTTCTAAATAAGTTAAATCATTATGGTTTTCGTGGAATAATTAACAACTGGTTTGAATCCTTTTTGTGCAACAGATCACAAACACTGGAAATAAACGAACAATTATCTGATGCAGGTCTAATATTTAATGGTGTTCCACAGGGGTCTGTACTAGGTCCGTTGCTTTTCCTCTTATATATTAACGATATTCATACTTGTTCTGATACTTTTAATTTCTACCTCTTTGCTGATGATACTAACATACTGTATGACAACAAGAACCTAAGGTCACTTGAGGCAACAGTAAATTCTGAGCTTAAAAAGTTGAATCTTTCGCTGGTCTCAACTAAATTAACCCTTAATACCAAAAAAACCAATTTTGTTATTTTTCATCCTTACCAGAAGTCTTTTGACTACCTTCCCCAACTTAAGATCTTCGATACTGATACCAATCAATACGTTAGTTTAGAAATGAAAAATTGTGTTAAATATTTAGGCATTCTGATTGACAAAACTCATTCGTGGAAAATACACATTGACAATGTAGCTACTAAATTAAGTAAAACGGTTGGTTTAATCGCTAAATTGAGGTATTTTAACATACCTTGTTAAATATTTACCGTGCGTTAATCTTGCCTTATTTGTCTTACGGTTTGATAGTTTGGGGGCAGGCGTCAGAAACACATTTAACTAAAATCTTATTGCTTCAAAAAAAAGTTATCCGTTTCATGTTTTTTGCCAACAGGAAAGTTCATGCCATTCCTCTTTTTATTGATGCAAATATCCTGCCAATTAGCTTTCTCTATTTTAAGTCCGTATCTTACCTAATGCATGATATTCATACTAATTCTGCACCCTCAAAAATCGTTAACTTGTTCTCGCAGAAATCATCTATTCATGACTATAACACAAAATCATCCTCTAAAATAATATGTACATCAAAAAATTTAATCTTGAAAAACTAAGACAAGCCGTCCCAATTTTTGGCGCTAAAGTATGGAATGAGATACCAGGTAGAATGAGAGATATGTCAAAAAAAGTGTTCAAACGAAAATTAATCAGTGTGCTCTTCGAAATATTAAAAGACAAAGATGATTACCTTGATGCAACCATGATAACACAAGAAATAAAATCGCAATCCTAAACCTTAGCCTCTTTCACAGGTTGCATTAAACAAATTTGTCTTTCTTGCTTTTGAATTCATTACACATATTTCTTCTTTTCTTTTTCTTTGCTTTTTACTTATTATATGTAATATCTATTTGTAATAGAATTAATTTTGCATGCCTCCACTAGCGTTTTCTTGCTAACTGCGTGCCAAAAAATTGTACTTTTAATATTATGATAATAAATGTCTTGTCTTGTCTTGTCTTGTCGAATTATTTAGTGCACTTGCATCTCCCTTTATTCCAGCCATTTTTTCACCAGGGGAGCAGGGTGGCGCAGAGGTTGAGAGCACTCTCCTCCCACCAATGTGGCCCGGGTTAAAATCCCGGCGTCGATGCCATTTGTCGGGTGAGTTTGTTGTTAGTTCTCTCCTTTGCTCCGAGAGGTTTTTTTTTTCGTGTACTCCGGTGTTCCCCTCTCCTAAAAAACCAGCGTCCAAGTTCTAGTTTGACCAGGAATCAGGTAGACGAAGAACCACTAAGGGGATGTGCTATCTCTAAATCTAAATCGTTATTTATTTATTCAATCACTTATTCATTTATTTATCTTTCTATTAGTAGGATAATAAACATTTCATGTATGAATTGCTATGACGTCAGGTTTTGAAGACCTTCACTTTATTAGTTCAAGCAAATCGATAAAAAATATCTACGCTTTCAAGTTCGCTTTGAGAATCCTCCGTTTTCATAAACGTTTGTGTTTGATTGTTTAAGTTTGGACGCAAGCTAAAACGCATGAAAATGCAAGAGTCTCAATCTTAAGAACATTACTGTGGACGTTTTTACATAACATGAAGGCTGCCATTGGTGTTCCAAAACAACGAGACGGCGGCCATGTTGAATGGAACTCTTGTTCCAAGGAATTTGATCATCTTACGTTTCTAGGAAACTGCCCACCTACCCCTCCCCTAAGCCAGCATCAACACTTACTCCTCACTTGGGGCAAAATGTTGGCTTATGGGAGGGGTACGTGGGCAGTTTCCCAGAAACGTATAATGACCCGGAATTTGCATAGCTGCTGACCAGGTGAGTGAAAACAATTTATAGATGCCCTTTTTGCTTCAGAGGATGATATCTCAGAAAGTTTGAGGACGAATTTAAAGACGATACTAGATTGGAAGTTTCCTCTAGTGCCAATTTTTATCAGTCTCACATAAGACACCCTTAAAGACATGGCTGTGACTGGAGGAGTTGAGTCAGTTCAACTCGAGTCACTTTCAGACATGGAACCAGAAGTTTGATCGGTTATTTAAATGTGATGAAAGGAATGTGGCCTGCTCAGCAGACGTTTGTGGGGAGTAGTGCCAGGGCAACAGGGTTTTTTTCTTCGTGCGACGGGATACCTTGGTGTCTGCTGCAGGCCAACACATCTCCGGAAGAAGCTCGAAGCCACTAGTACAAAGACTTAACCGAAACCGGAAACCGCAGCATAAAAAGTCTGACACCCAGAGGGTAGCGGAGGAGCGTTGCGTAACGACACAATGAACGATGGCGGCGAGGTTCGGGGTGACCTGAGACGGGATACGGGATTTAGCGATTTTATGATGCGAGATGCGGGTAATGTTGTTGGAAAGAACTCATAGAAGGTACAAAATAAAAACTAAACAAAAAAGATAATAAAATCCTTTTTATTTTCACAGGTAAATTTCTACTTTTTCCCCTTTTCGGTTACGTACCTATTTATCATTATTTTATATTTCTTTGGAAAGATATGTCTTATTAACTTGAAAGTTTCGTTGCTGTTTCGCTGAATAGTTCAAGGTTAGTCCACATGCGTTTGACGTGTTTGAGTGGTATCGTCTCTTGGGTTTGCGTCGTCTATTTTATGTATTCCGGTTAAACATGAAAGTAAGTATGATGCAAGTATTATTGGGATTAAGGCTGACCTTGGGTTTAACCTATAACAGAGTTCCTGTTTTGGTTTATAGTCCAACTCTTAAGTTCTATCGTCAAACATTTATTGGTTTTGCTGCACTTGAAATTTTCGACCATGTAGGTCTGTTTTCAACCACGTTGGTAAACGATAGGACGTGAATCAAAATCAATAGGGAACGGATTAATAACTCCTACGGACAGCAGGACCAAACATGTCTTCATTTTAGCTACTTAGGTCGCTAGACCTGTAGTGGTATGTGCTAGGCTTTCAGATAGTATGGCAGGAACGTAAGTAATACAAGCAAACCTGTAGGGACGGATTCCGAAAATAGATAAAAGATGGCGAGGGAGCGGGGGGGCACTTGCCAGCCAGCTCTATAGATACTGATCATTAAAACTAAGCCTTCTTTAAAAAAATTACAAAATTTCACAGAAAAAAGGGGGGCTGCGGTTCCCTCAGACCACCCCTAAATCCGCCCATGAAATTGTGTACTGGAATGGCTAACATAGCAGATATCATGGTTGGTCTGGCGGCCTGAATATTCATCACAACTCCGATTGAGTTTCGGGATCGGGACAAGCCTATAACCCAATGTGGGATTTAGGTTTTGATCGGGAGTACGAGATAAAATAACTCTATTGGTGTTCCTCTGGACGAGGTCTTCAAAGCTTAGATTTCTTATGCTCATGATACTTATAAGTCTGCCGCAAAGATAGTGGGTCTGTTTCTCACAGCCCTGTCCATCCAGTTAATTCCGACCCAAAAAAAGAATGGTATAGTGCAGGTTCTACCTCCATCCAATGATGAAGCCCATGCATACAGCTGGACTCTTATCCCGCTTTCAGTAACACGAAGCAGCTCTAATAGAGCATTATTAGGGACCATAAGATCCAACGCAAAAACGTCGTTTTCAATGTGAATTCTCGTTCTTTCGATCTTTATCGCGATTATTTTAACAAAGTTACTTCGTAAGAACAGGCGAACTCTATTGGAGGAGAATTCCGAAGAACCATAACCAAGTTCAGAAAATAAAGAGAAGGAAAATTTCGTCGTCTCGGCGCTCGTTTACGTCTCCATAAAACGTGAAATCAGGCATTTTTCCCGTCGTAGTCGCACAATGACGGCAAGGAAATGTTGAAAAAGGTGTGCTGCATGTGCAGAGTTGTTGTTGAGTGCTTATTAAACGTATTGCTTTTTTGACCTTCTCGTTACAGTCGCTGTCGTCGGATCTTAAGCACCCTAGTACTACCTCCTCCTACTGATCTCCGAGGTGCAGGCCCAAAGCAGGATTACCCCAAGCAGAATGTGTTTTGGTACCCATTTATACGTCCAGATGAAGAGAGGTATCATGACCGGAACAAAGTTTCTTGTCTAGGGCTGTGTTCACGCTGTACAGGATAGCTTTTGCGCCGGCACACCTACGAACCATGATTTCGGCGAGATTTCTGTAACGGAGCGAAGCTACGCCGCGCTGATCTCTAAAGTGGGGTGTCACATATTGGATAGGTGTTCCCACTGTGCCGGATAGCTATTCGTGTCGGCTTGACAAACTACCCGGTATAGTGTCAACATAGCCTAAAGGTGGATTTCCACAGTCTCGTAACTTTTACATGTGCAATTCATTTGATTACATGCAAGGACCGTTTTAAGACTGGTAAAATTCGTCTAATTGAAAAGTCGGGGGAGGAATTGGAATTCAGCCTCAGAGGAAATACGAGGCTGCATGACTGAAACAATGGAGTGCTAATAAGGATGGAAATTTAGAATTAAAAAAATACTAATGAAATGGCGGTCATCCTAGTTAATTTGCAAATCAAAGAAAAAGTTTAAAAATTCACCACAAATCTACAAAATCTGAACAGAAGCTAATAATGCTGGCAGCCTAAAATGAGCAAAGAACCGTCGACTGGTCAAAACTTATTCTAAAATGAAATTCGAACTGTTCTAGCAGAGAAAACAGCAAAAGGAATTCAAGATACGACTTCTTAATCAAGAAAGGAATAAGTCACAAACATTTCTTACCAGTTTGCCATTCCGTAAACATTTTCAGCGCCCAGTTTTGTGATGTTACAGCTACTATTTACACCGTGACCCTCTCCTCGAGCACTCTTTCTTCTTGTCAGGGTATTGGCTTGGAAATGTCTTTTGGATAGTCACCAGAGTAAACGCTAAAACTGTGTTCTTCAGTTTCGTGTGTATTTACATAAGTATACTTGACACATCGTTGCTATTTTGGCCGCTTTTGTTTGACATTTCTCAATAAACACTTGCTAAACTGAGAAATACATTATTTTGCAAGGCTATAGAAATGAAATACTCTGGGGACAGTTCACGAAACACTTACAATACATGTTTCGAAAATTCTCAGGCTTCACACCTTGATTAAACATTGCCGTTCCTCCTCTTATGGATAGTGGAAATTATACTGGATCAGTTTAGTTATGAGGGCAACCGAGCTCGATACAGCTTCATCGAGTTCGATATGTCAACCGGCCTCGATATGTCGATACCGAGCTCGAGGCCTCTCACTTTTCCGGGGGGACAAAGTAAAAATGGTTATCGAGCTCGATGACTTATCGAGCACGGTGACTGATCAAGCTCGGTTTCTCAAGAGAAGAAAAAAAGGGAAAAAAGGGAAATTAAAGCAATAATGACCACATGGAGTACAAAATCTACAACGCTTTCTCGTTCTCAATTCGTTACAGACAAAAAACATTGTGTAGCTGGTCGATTAATGTTGTTTTGGTATTTAAAAAATATTGGAAAAAAGAATTCTTTTTTACCCTTTGTTCTTTTATATATTTGACGCGAGACTACCGTCGGTTAACGGCGCGTGAATTGAACGATTTAGTTTTAAAACGCAGACCTCTCACCAGCCTTGTTTTCCATGCAAGAATCGTATTCATTTGAAAAAATGAATAAATGAATGAAAAAAGAGCCTTGTTTTTCCCGCTTGCATCTTTTGAATTCATAGGTAAGCAATCAGCGATTCAACTCATCAAAGAAAATATACATTTTTTTGTCTCCTTTTTATTTGTAATGAATTTTCCTCGATTTTATGCGAACAAACCACGGGTTAATGTTCCAGAAAAGAATTATTTAGAATGACTATAAAATTGTTACTACGAAAGAAGGACTCGAAAAGACAAACAACGATCTTACTTTTATTCCTTATTGTGAGTTTCAAAGAGAAGGCTTTGCTAGAGATTGGCTACTCTTAGGCCTCTTTCAATTAATTGTGTTGCGAACTCTACAGCCTTGCAGTGCAAAAATTTTGGTCAGGGGGAGGGGGGAGAGATTATCTCCTGCAGGAATTTTTTTTTCACTCCAAGCAGGAAAAAACAGCATCTTGGATTTCACAGTGGTTTAATTCTTTGGTCCACAGAGCGGATATCTGCCTTTGTAGATCGACTGATTCAGTCAGTAGCGTAGAAAAAAGACTCGTATCTACAAGATACGACAGACTACCTGAATGTTATTGAGAGTAAAAAATGCCTTAAAATCAGTCCTAGTCTCTATGGACGTTACTAGTCTCTACACCAACACACCACACGAAGAGGGCGTAACCACCGTATGCCACGTGTACGAAAATTTTTAAAGAAATGCTCTATCTTATTTTTGTATATTAACAGAAAACTCGTTCCAATTGTGTGGTAGCAACTACCTACAGACCCATGGAACAGCCATGGAAACAAAGATGGCCGTTGCTTTTGCTAACATCTTCATCGCTAGACTAGAAAACCAGCGCTGTAACAAACTTGTTTCTTGGAAAAGGTATTTTTTTTTCGATTTGAACACTTGCTGTTTTACTGGGGGATACCACAATATGCCGCCCTGAAGAGCCCCTAGCTTATCAAAGACGCATCCGATCTGAACAGAAAAAAACTTCCAATCTTGACAAAACTGTTGACAAGGGATTGAAAACCAAACACAGACGTACGAGTTAAAAAATAAATAAATAAATGAAAAAGAGTAAGAATTTTTTAGTCATTCTTAATAATTTTCTTCTGCAACATTAACCCGTGAAAGTCCCCTAGACTCATTCAAGGTGGAGTTTGTTCGTTCGCAAAAAATGGAGGAAAATTCATTACAAATTAAAAGGTCGTCTATTTTTGGGTACTTAGTACTTAGGAAAAAAGACGAAAAACACATTAAAACTTCTTTATTTACGCACGGGCGTGCGTAAATAAAGATTTTGTTCATAGCGGCTCAATAAGACTTATATAGGGCAAGCACGCGCACTATGTTATAATTAGCAATTAATCAACGAGGCTGAGTAGTATATGAAGAATTAGGCAGATCTCGGAGGGTCTTATTATATGGTCAATGTACACTGACACTGAGACGTACGGAAGGTTGCCATGGCAATTTTGTAATTTCACACGTGGAATTACAAATTATCGCTGAAATTTCGCGCCAAAATTAAGGAGTAATTCGTCACCTATGATATTAGAACCATTATACCATGTTCTCCATATATGGTCAATGTACGCGTCAGTTGGAAGCTAGCTGAGATTTTGGTTGCTTACCATTTACATTGGTAAACCGGTCAGTCCACGGTTTCGGCAAATGGTGCGCAAAACTCAGGACTGGTAAATTTCGTCCTGGAATTGCGTTTACCATTTGTACAAATCAGTTCCATTTACTGGAAAACGACTGAAAACACAAATTTCCGCTTGGAATATTGCGTCTGGAAAAACAGGACTACCTTTTCAGCTGTTCCGTTGCTTCCGGAAATTTTCCAATGGAACGACCAAAAAAACCATGTTCCTTTTTAGATAGATGGATAGATGGATAGTTTAATATAGCTGAATTGCGATAAGGTTTACAAATGCAATAATTTACAACTGTACTAAATTACAACTAGTTAATTTGCTTTACAACTAATTAAAGAAAGATGATCCAACATAATTTACGATTTTATAACCGTTATAAAATCACAAATTCAAAAGCATGCGTCAAGTTGCTATATACAATAAGAAAGAAAATTATATCTAGTTCTCAATTACTGTAAACATAACTTAAAAGAAAACTATTCTTGCATCTTTCAGTTTTACCCTTTGGACGAGTAAATATTCTTTGTTCTCTCAGAGAGTAGCTTGCCTGGTATTTATTCGGAAGTAGTTTGTGGAGACTGTGACATTGATTAGCACATATTTCATAGAACAACTTTGCCCCAATTGCTCCTCTTCGATCATACAGTGTTAAAAGTCCAGACAGCTCTAGAGCCTTAGCATATGATAGCTCGGGGTAAATAATTTTCCTTACGCGTTTTTGCAGTCTTTCTAGATCTTCGCTAAGATAACTAGGTAGAGCGCGATGAAAAACTGGGCTGCCGTACTCCAGAATGGAGAGAATGCATGTGATGTAAAATAGAAGTAGCTCTCTTCTAGCAACATGTGATTTCTTATGCTGTCTTAGAAAATATAATCTTGTTGAGACCTTTCAAACAGTTCTGACACATGGACATTCCACTTTAAATCACTGCTTTTGTAATATTAAGTCCCAACAATTTCACACTCTTCGCAGTCTCTAGTGTCTGACGGTTAACACAGACAGGGTCAAATTCTGGTTCGTTCCTTGCGAAGCTAATCCTGAGCTCTTTGCATTTCCTTTCGTTGAACGAGTATTTTAACTTATCGAATAAACGAAATCGGGTCCGAGTTGATATTCGGGTCCGATTGGAAAAAATCGGACCCTATTACCCAGAAACCGGTTAACATCCCTGTAAACTACTAAGAGAACGTTCTTAATAATGACGGCGAAAAAGCAATGGAAAGATCAAGGAGTCCTTCTTTCTTTTCTTGAGCGCTTATTTCCATGATTCAGAACAGAAAAAGATTAAAATTTATAACAACTGAAAAAGCTACTTTTGAAACAAACGGCGCGCCATAAATTACGACCCATCGCGTTTGATGCGGGAAGTCACATGCAGAAAACATGATCACATCGCACTTTGATTGGAGGAAACAAAAACGCATTGATCGCTACAAGCCTCGACTCAATGCTACTTACCAGGCATTCTCGTGCAAATTCGAAAATAACTGCCTTGTAGGCTGATTCTTCCCGGTTTGTAGCCATGGATGGTCCTATCGTTGTTTGGGTAAGATTCTCGCTTTGATCGCGCTGTTTTCCTAATACGCTTAATGTCTAAACACTGTACGTTGATAAACTGCGGTAAAACTGCGCGATCGCACGGCTAAATTTTACTAATCATTTTCAATTCCCGTCAATACAGGCAACAAAAGCTTTCAAAGTAATTGAGGGAAACGTGAATTCAATCTCAGATTTTGGCTGATGGTTCTGTTTTAATGAGCTATTTGAAAGAAATGTAAGTATTGCAACTGTTAATCTTTTGCGTTTTATACCTCTTTCTCTTTGATAGCCATTCAGATATAATTCGCCCCGGTCTAGCGAGGCTTGTGAGGCCACAGGGTACCCGTAGAATCTGTGTGTGTAGCCGATTGCTTTTTTATAGTGAATGTACTGGATTTACCGTTTGCTTTACCTACAGCGATATATTGCTAAGTGTGTATATAAATCAACGTTAAACAAGAACGCGCTTACAGCGGCATTCTCAACTCGCCTGCCTGGAGATTAGATAGAAAAATGAGGAGGCGATTAATTCTACAAGAAACATGATAATAAATAATAATGAACTTTATTAAGGTATTAGATCTGCTATAAACCCTTCCATTTGAAAATTTATTTCTCAAATGATTAAGAATTTTGCAAAATAAAAATTACACAGGCCTATCAAGCGAGCGTGGAGCTTTCAGAAAATTGATATGCTAGGTGTCAATTTTCACACCTAAGGTGTTATTTCCGATCTCTATCTCAGGCTCAAAACTTCAAAAATCCCGTATTTCTGGCTTTCTCTCGACAGCTAGGAATAACAAGAAAATCGGAACTGACTTATACTTAGTTTGTTCATTTACCTTTAAATTCCCGGCAGTAGCCAGTAAATTTTCCTGAGATACAACAACAACAACAACAACAACAACAACAAGTTTATTTCAAATTGTATAGCTTACAAAGCTTGTGCCCGCAGTTAGCGAAGGCTATTCGAGGCGGGTACAAGAGAAAAAAGAAAATTCTATAAATATATATATATATTAAACAAACAATCCTAGAAGCAATCTAGTTTGTCGTGTCGTTTATAGCCAGAGTGAGACAGGAAGGCAGACTGTACTCATACGGAAGTACACCATGTTACGATTTTGAGAATTGCCCTGTAATATCAGAAACTCTAATATAGTCGTCCTCTTTTTCCAGTATTTCAAAGAGTTTTCTCTAAAGTTCGCTTTTGAATTGATTTTTTTAAGTGTTTTGATAGAAAGTGGAATACTGTTCCAAAATTAAAGCACCGGAAATAGAGAAGGCTCGCTTCTTATTTTCAGTTCTAACTGGTTCAACATAGTAAATTTCATTAGTAACAGATCTAGTCCGGTAACTGTGGACAGACAACAGTTTCGTGAACATATTCTTAATGTTATCAGGAGCGAGATTATTATGGACGTCGTACATTAAAAGGCTCATTTGCTCAAATAGCAAGAACGATATCGGCAACTGCTTTGTTTCTAAAAACAACGGAACTGCATGAGTTCTTGGGTCAGCGAAGAACATTAGCCTAAGGGCTCTCTTCTGGAGAACCAGTAGTTTATGAAGATGCGTTTCAGCAGCATGACCCCAAGCACAGATACCATAACTGATATAAGGCAAAATTAAAGAGCGGTATAAAGTGTGAAGTACATGACGGGGAACAAAATGTCTGAGCTTGGCGATGATTCCGATTGTTTTACTGCCTTTTTGACAAACGTAATCTATATGAAATTTCCATGAAAGGTTCGAATCAATGAGAATACCAAGATATCAAGAGAGGATAAAGGGGACAGAGAAGGCATCCCCCATACACACCCTATTCCATAGGTAATTCGTCTCGAGTTATTTTTAAGACCACAGATCCCAAGGGGGATTAGACAACAGCCAATCATATAGCGCGAATGTGTTCCGCGTGGATGACCCACGCTCAGAGCCACGCGTCCTTTACGAATTGACGCAGAACAAAATGGCGGAAGACGCGAAGAGCGATATTGCTATTCGTTTTGTCGACGAAAACGACTACAGAGAGATTTCTGCTAAAGATGTGTGAGCGAAACGGAAATTAAAAAAGAATCGCCCTTCCTCTCTTGTATAAGAGCTAACAGTACAGCAGGGAAATTCTTAACACACTGAATATTCTCTCAGGATCATTTATAATTTACAGTTTGAAGAGAGCAATTTCTGGTTTGATATTTATTCTTCCATTAGTCTTTTACTATTCAACAAATATAACACTTGGCGTCCTACTTGCTTATTGTACAAACGACCGGTTTCAATAGACAGGCGAAATTTCTCATTTTATTAAAGCACTGAGGTTACGACAACTTCGAGTTAAACTGATCATGATTTCACGGGTTGTCAAAAAGTCTAGCGATTCCCTTTTCCCTGGTAAGCGCCGTCTCATTTCGCTTCAATATTCAGAAATGCTCTCGATCTCTTTACGCTTTCATTGCCTTTCGCCCGACATGTTTTGCACGGCGTTTAGTCATGCGAAACGTCCACGAAACATCCACGCAGCACGCGAGGTAACTTTATCCCGATTCTAAAAATAACTCGAGACGAATTACCTATGGAATAGGGTGTGTATGGGGGATGCCTTCTCTGTCCCCTTTATCCTCTCTTGAAGATATCTAATATAATTTTTCATTTCTAACGGTTGACTGGTATTTGAATTATTATTAATTATTTTGATATTAGGATGAAAAGGAATAGTCTTTTGGCGTAGACGAAAGATGATATAGTTAGTTTTTTCGATCTTCAAGGTTAATTTATTGACAACTAGCCACGAGCATCCTTTGAAAGGTTCTTCGTTGATCTCAGTTTCAAGTTTTTTAAGATCTCCGTTCGCATAAGTTAAACTAGTATCATCGGCGAACAAGTAAAATTGAAGCTTATTTGAGGATTTATATAGATCATTAATATACAAGAGAAAAAGCAAGGGTCCCAGAATGGAACCTTGTGGTACTCCACAGAGGGTTTGATGAGAATCAGAAAAATAACCATTTACAGTCGTATACTGTCTACGACCAATTAAGTACCACTTAAACCAATCATTCACCACTTCTCTGAAGTCATAATTTTCGAGTTTTGAGAGAAGAATATCATAATTAACCGTGTCGAAAGCCTTTTTTAAGTCAATAAATAAACAAAAAGTAAATTGGCCTTTATCAAAATTAGAAAGAATGTCATTTAGGATTTCTAGAGTTGTGTGCTGTGTACTATGCCTACTGCGGAATCCATATTGTGATGAATATAAGATATTATGTTTATTAACAAACTTAATAAGTCTTTTATAAACCAGCTTTTCAAATATTCTGTTAAAAATTGATAACAGAGAAATTGGTCGATAGTTTCCATGCTTAGATTCATCTCCTGATTTAAAAACTGGAACTACTTTGGCGGTTTTAAGTTTAGCTGGGAAGGAGCGTGAGGATACTGAAACATTAAAGATTTGAGCTAAGGGCTGAGAGATAATATGGCTAGACAATTTCAAAATACTGACTGGGCATGAATAGAGTCCATAGGCTTTGTTATTTGGCAGCACTTTGATTTCATCTTCGACTTCTGCAGGGGCAAAAGGGTCAAAGCAGAAACAACTTTGTATTGGCGGATCTAAAAAAGTACTAAAATCATAATCTGGCGACGAAGAAGGGATACAAGAAGCCAACTTATGTCCGACAGTTGCAAAAAACGTGATAAGAGAATTACTTATTTTCTTTGGGTTGCATATCGTTTCCGAATTGGAGTTAACAAGGCGGTGTATTGGCTTTTTATCACTTTTTGCCTTTCTTGAGATGATATCATTTATACCTCTCCACGTTTCCTTAGAGTTGTTAATGTTTTCTTCAGAATAACGTTCATAATAATTTTTCTTGCTTTGACGCGTTAGGCTAGTTATTTTGTTTCGGTATAATTTATAATTTTCCCAATCAGCATTAAAACAAAGGTTATTTTTTATTCTTATTGAAGTTCTAATACCTTTGGTAATCAATCAGCATTAAAACAAAGGTTATTTTTTATTCTTATTGAAGTTCTAATACCTTTGGTAATCCATGGTTTTGACAATATTTCCCCCCTGCGCTTGGAGAGAGTTTTCATTGGGGCATGCTTATTTACCAAGCAGTTTATTTTTTTGGAAAAAGTTGTGAACGACTTGTTTGCGTCATTGTCAGAAAAATTACTCCATTCTATTTCTTGCAGTTCAGAGAGAAACCTGTTAGCATTGAAACTGGATTAGTCACGGATTTTTTTCCTTTGTTTCGACTAGTTCAATGAATTAGGATGAGTTGCCACAATACAGACCTGGGTGAAGTGGTCCGTGGTGTCGGTTACAATGTTGCCACATATGAGGCTGTTTTCTATATTGTTTGAAAAAATATTATCGATTAACGTAGCCGAGTTTCCATAAACTCTCGTGGGCTTATAGACAGCTGGTAATAGTGAAAAGCTTTGAGTTAATTCTAGCAGTTCTTTAGAGTAAGAGCAAGATTCAAATTTAAGAAGGTCAATGTTAAAGTCTCCCATTAAATAAATGTTTCTATTTCTCGAGGAATATAATTCTATTGACGAGGAAAGATAATTAAGGAAATCATAAGCTTTGTCATGCTGTCTATAAACCACACCACAAATATTCTTTTTCTTATTTGCGTCAACAATCTCGATCCAAAGAGCTGGGTAGGAAGAGCTTGAAGTACGCTCGAGAACATTATATTGCAGTTGACTGCTGATAAACATCCCCACACCGCCTGCGGAAAGAGGCGTTGTTACATACTCAAAATAGTAGTTTGGTAAGCTCGGAAGATTTTCATTACAAGCGCCATCACGGATTCGAATTTCAGTTAATCCTATAACACTAAAGCTTACTTTTAATTCAGAAAGTAGATGCTGATGGAACTGTTCGAAATTTCTCTTAAGATACAGAGATGGAATTTGTTTGTAATGCCCTGTAACTTCAGGCCGCCGCAAAAATTCCAAAATATTCCGGGAATCGGCCGGGAATTCAATACATTTTTTCTTTACATCATGTGAATAAACCTGGGAAGTTTCAGCGCGGTATTATAAATCCTCATCTTTTTACATCGATTTGTTTTCAGTGCGGTCCGACACAGCCGCAAAATTACCCTTAATTCGCCCTTAATTTTCGTCGCGTCGCGCCGCGCTGTTTTCTTCGTCGCCATCTTGAATTCTTACGAGTAAACCGCTGTTCTTAATGCTTGTTGTGACACTGATCCGATTGTAGCACGAAAAGTGGCGAGAAAATACGAAATCTTCGTTTGAACTCGTTGCGTGACGTTCTCTCAATATTGCGTCGTAAACAATGTTTTACCGAGTCTATCTTTTTGTCGAGGGTCGAGGGTCGAGGGTTCCATGTCGAGGGTCGAGGATACCATGTCGAGGGTTGAGGGTAACAATTTTTTAATTTTGTTTTTTGAAAAATGGAAAACAAATGAAAAACAAATAAGAAGAATTTAAAAAACAAATGGCGCGTGGACATCTCCATCCATATTAGTTCTACTTGTTAGGTGGGGATGGTGGGGTGGGGGGGAACAGAACACGGTTCTTGATAACAGGTTTCTCCGTGACTGCCTGAGAACGTCTTCTGCTCTGTTGACGAGCCACCATTTGGTAAAAAATGTCGTAAAAAAAGTTTTAAAAACTGATTTAACTGATATATTACTGTCAAAATGAGCTTGGAAGCAGGAATTACAAAATAACAAATAAAGGATATTGTGCTAAATTAGCGATAAAGGCTAGGCCCTAACCTAACCCTTCCAACTTTTCCCAGTTTTTGGCTAGGAGGACCGACCCATCTTCATGAGATGGAGGCGATGAAAAACGAAACATATTATTTTTTTGAAAGTTAGCATAATCGTCTGCTTCGATCTGATCGCTGTTCGTGAATAAAAGCTCCCCTTTTCGTGCAAAATAGGAAATAATCGCTGAAGCCGTTGTGAAGAAAGTTTTTTGCGCAGACACCTCTGATTTCTGTTTGAAATGCACACTAGGGATAAAGATGTGTACAAAATTAGTTTCACCACATGACTTCCTATTATCCCACTGCCGCCATCAACTGCGCCGATAAGTGTTGGTGTTGCGTTCCTTATGTTTCAGGGTGTTTCAAATTTCTGCAGTGATATACTTTTTAAGCTGCAGAACATTAACGTTGGTAATTGAAGGAGTTTATTATTGCGGCGCGACTCGGGCGATAGCATCAACCATCTATTTAATATTATCACTCTAGCTACGCACCTACGTACCTAGGTCACGATTTCCGGTGTCACTGATTGTCGATGACTTGTATTTTAAAATTTCATGGCGAGTTTCTACTTCATTGAAAGCACGACAATTCGGTCGCATACAGTGGGATAGCTTAAAAAACAAGAATCGGTGAAATATCCATATTCAAACTACCCCACTGAACAGCCAAGCAAGGCAGAGAAGAGACGGACGTGACTGAAATATAAGCCTAAGCAGGGGCACCCAACGACGGTTTCCTCCTAAATGCATTGAAAACACTTTTTCGCTTATCCAGAGTACTTTCAAATCTCTAGAAATGCATTCTAAGCGGCGCTATAAAAGTTGTATCTGTTCGGTCGTCCTATTCCTTGAATCTTTTCGAAACCATGAGGAGCCGCGTAAAGTCCCTTTTCTAATTATCTTGAGTGACGGTTGCTATACTCGATTTCCTGTTAGAATTTTACCTCCGACCTCATGCATGTTAGCAGGGGTCAGATTAGCTGTCATCGGTAGTGATCTTCACAGAGGCGATGAAACAATTCTAAATTTCGCAACTGTCTGTTAATATGGTTAAAACAATACAAGGTGGGGTAAATACATGTAAATAAAGTCGAGCGCGGTCTTTTCAACTATTCTCCGGATCGGATCAGCCCGATCAAGCCACCTTGTATGGAGTATATGTGGGTTACTTTTTGCCGTTTCCTGGTCGAGAATTTCTGTGTTGATTCGCGATCAAAATCGCTTCCCTTAGAAGCGATTGGTATTTCAAGAACATTTAAACAGATCGGACAGGTTAGGAGAATTCAAGCTTCTCTTCTGAAAACCGGAGATGGCCAGCCTTCCTTCTTCACATTGGTTCAAATGCGAGGCCAATTCAGCCTTAGATCAGTAGGTTTACCTTGCGACACATTAATTCTGGTTTGTATAATGACTTGATTAATCGTAAGACTCCTTGAAGGTAAGCACAGTGTTCGATTTATTTATTTCTGCTTCGAACATATCCTCGCCAAAACCTACTAAATGCCCGCCAAATTTAATGTGACGCTCCCGATCGTACAGCTCGTGTTTAGGAAGAAACAGGCCCAGCACAACTTCCACTTCAGGCAATTTTGTGTACAAAAAGTACCCTAATAAAGAAGTCGAAAAGCTCTATTAATTTCGTGCGACATTTTCTTGATAAACAAAGGAATGTGCTGAAAATTATAGACGTCCGTGTTTTATAATACACATACACACGTAGTGGCCAAATTGCTATATCTCTGATCTTTTTTCAACTGTTTTGCTTGTTTGCCGATGTTTAAATGCTTCATCATGATCCAGTGCGATTTATAGTTGTCACTTCATGCTCAGATCTTTGTTTCAATTAATGAGAAAATTATCTTACAGTTAAAACACTCTTTGCACAACAATAAGGCCAGTAATTATCGCGTAATATTGCGTTGTTGCATGCGTTCTCAACACAGCCGGACGGAGCTCTGCCTATGAAAATAATCGTTTTCCTAGTATCGAATAGGCGGATATGACTTCCACTGGTAGCAAATTGTGCTACAAAGCCATTAATAAGGGCTATTCCATGCGAGTATAAACCTCGTAAAAGCTTTTTATTTTGATCAAAAATGAAATGAAACGCGTTAAAAATATCAGACGCTAGTGTTAACCATACCCCTACCGAGCTACCTAAGGTACTTCACAGATAGAGGGCTGAGTGTTAAATTTGCTCGTTATTTGTAAGGCCCTTAATCTAAGTAGCTTTCTTTTTCTTTTAAAAATTTTTACGGAGGAATAGAAATGAGTTTTGGTTGATTGGTTGTGTCCATCGCGGTTCACCCCTATTTGTTTTTTTTTTTTAATAAAATACGACTGCGCAAACGGTCTCTATTATTTTTCACAAGCAGAGAGCTTTGATATAATTCACCGAAAACAAATTCATGAACATGGTTCAGGGTATTCTGTACGTGCTTTTATGTTGGGTGTGTCGCCTGATTAAAAGCGAGCGATCGGGTGAGTCGCCTTCGCTTAGTGCAAGAAGACTTTGTAAAACGTGTACATTAAATGAATCTTTCTGTAAAAAAAACGAGGCCTTAGGAAAGTTTATAAGGTAAAATAGTCTTGGAAAACGGTTTGCCAAATATATTTTTCTTTTGTCTGGGACTTGCTAAGATTGTATTGAGTCAACTAAACGCTTAGAATTCGTAATTGAACTTATTCTTTGAGTGATTCAAAACAAAGCTAAACAACGACTAAAGTTCCGTCTGCACGTGCTCTTCTGGGTGAGTCGCCTGAAAAAGCAAGCGATCGGGTGTGTCGCCTTCGCTTAGTGCAAGGGAACTTGGTTGGTTATGGCTCGTGAAAAATAATAGAGACCTTTTGTACAATGGTATTTTATTAAAAAACAAATAGGGGGAGCCGCGATGGACGCAACCAATCAACCAATATTCATTTCGATTCCCCCGTAAAAAGTTTTTAAAAGAAAAAGAAAGCTACTTAGATTTAGAAATATAAATTTCGGGGGAGCAGAATTAAAAGCGGGACTATTCCCTTTTTTGAGAAAAGGCCGATGAAGTCTCCTATTTAAATTCTGCTCTCCAGAGAAAGCTACTGTAAAAACTATTTGAATTTATAGTTAATGTAAATTCTATTAAATTTAAATCGCTGCACTTCGTTCATCTTCGGTAAATAAATGCATATTGATTCTGAGGTATCCCTGGTTTGTTGCAAAACTCCTCTACACCGCCACAAGTTTTCCAACTGATGCACTGTTTTGGAGCGATTTTCATTCTATCAGGTTCCATTTTTTAGTTGTGTTCGTCTCATCAGCTTTTTAGTAGTGTGTGGTAAAATGAGCGGTTGACAGATATGTCGGAAAAAGCTTCACAGGAGGCCACGAAAAGAGATTCGCATTTCAGCTCAAGTATGGTTTCAAGCTGTCAACGGTCTATGCTTGGCTGAATTTAAACAATGGCCTTCTGGTCAGATGGGGGACAAATTTTCCCCCATATTTCGGTCGCTAAGGCTTGCGGCTCGCCATGGACTTAGGGCAATTTTAGGTTTTACGAAAGTGAGAATTTTTCTAATTCCTCTCTCTATCGCATTTTCGAATCCGAAAATTTTAGATTTCCTTTTTCTGCAAAAAAATAGGCTAACTTGGGGACTGAAATGCGAAAAACTAAACTTTAGAAAATCGTAGAGAATTTATTAGATAAGCTACGAAAACTGTACATGAATGGAACGGCCATCTAGAAATTTTTAGCCTTCCTCGAGTAATAGAAAATTGTAGGCAATTTTTGCTTCTCAGAACAGATATTTTGCAGAAAACAGTGGATGGGTGCCCCTGCCTAAGCTCTATGATATTTTTTAGGCACAACCTGTCTGCCTTCACAGGAAGGGAGAAGGTTCTTTGCTTTTAAATTAAATTAAATTAAAGAACAACAACAAAAACAACAACACCACATTTTCTTTATAAAAAAATTGGAAAAAAAATTACCCTCGACATGGAACCCTCGACCCTCGACCCTCGACAAAAAGACAGACTCTGTTTTAGCCTTAGCAACGTACTAATTTGCATAACAGATCATTAAACTACCGCCTTATCTGTCATCGTCCTTACAAGGATCATGTATCTGATGTGTCTTTTAATACAAGGCTTTTTACAGCCATAGAAATGATTTAGAAATATCAAAACAATCATACTTAACTTTGGGAAGCAGAATGTAAGCGAATTTTGCTATAATCTGCCCTGGCTTACTTGAAACTCATAACGCGTTATCGCGTGTCGGGTTGTGAAAATTGCAACATTTGTCTCATGTCTTATAGCCCAGGCACAGTGCCTTACTAATTTTTTACTTCCTACTTTATCGACTTCGATACTTGTTATTTGTTTCTGAATTGATTTAGTACGCGTGTTAGCGACGACTAAAAACAATAGCAAGGAAACCGGAAAGTGGTTAGTTTCAAAAAGAAACGTTTATTAATGCTTCTTTCGAACAGCTAGTTCTCCATGGCTACCCACAAGCGGTCCATGTGGCCCCATACAACTCATGAAAGATATGGACCACACCTCTGGTATCTATTGTTCCCTGCTCTTTTTGAACAGCAGGGGGCTAGAAAAAAGTTTCATCTAGTAGTGCAGAACAAATGGATTAGTTTTCCCTTCTGGGCAAGTAACTATTTTTATGCTCAATTGCCTGTCTTGATTGGAAAGGGCCCAGTTAAGTTGTCTTGGCTAAAACTAAACAAAGACAGCCATGCAACTGCCCTGGACAAACAAAACTTGAAGGCTGCTTGCCCAAAGGACAATCTGGATCGAGTTTTGAGTTTTTTTAAGCCCTGCATTAGTGTGCATTTTTTTACCACTCCAATTAAAATCAATAGAGATGTATAAAGGAAACAGGTCCGATGCTTTCAATTCAATATTTTTACTTATTTTGACTTCAAGAGACAAGATTTTGTTCACAACCTGCATGATCTTGTACATTTTAATATTAATCTGGAGGGTGTTGTGGAATTTCCATTGGGTCTACCATTACTGAGGCAACTGGGTTTATTTGTAGGTGTAATTATTATATCAATTTTAACATACCAGTAGTCCAATATAAACATACTATGAAACATATATTAACCATACACCTACATTGTATTATAGAAGGGACCTTGGCGAGTATCATCTTACGGAAGGTTTGTTATACAGATACACTTGGAACCTCCTCAGTCTTATTTCTGCTTAATATGCTATTTTACAGTTGTGTGCTCAGTACCCTGGCCTTTGAATAAAAGAAAGATTAAGATTGTTTTGTTACAAACCTTGTTTTTTACGTTTAACTGATCATTTTCACAGGCTTGTCAGCATGACAATAGCATGATTTGCAGTTGAAAAGCAGGAAGGTTTTTAACAGAACATTAGGTCAACTCCAGCCTCGCTTCTATTACTATTAGTACTGAGTATGCAATTGTAAAATGGCCTCTTAACTGGATGGGTGTCCAACTGATATGGTGTATGGTTATGTACTTTTTTCTAACACTGTAGTAATAAACGTCCGTATATGTACATTGCATGTTCTTCCTCATGTTTACAGTACTAATTGCGCCATTTTAATGTTGCAGCTGAAGCTGCAGAAGAACTAATTAAAGTTCTGTGGCTGATGCTTGGTTTCGCGGTGCAAGTTACTATTCAATAATAATGGTAATCATTAAATTTGTATTATTTCATTAATCCTTTCACTCCCAGAAGTGGCCAAAGTAAAAACTTGACAAAATTTCCAAATTTTATTTTGAACAACGCTGAAAAACAAATGGGTACTATTGTCCCTGTGAAAGTACTGCTGAAGAGAATTCATATGAAAGGTAACACCATAGGATCTTGTTCACAAACTGAAAAGTTAAAACCACCTTACAAGACTCCATCGTTCACTCTGGGAGTAAAAGGGTTACTAAAGAAATGCTCACCAGCAATCCATTAACTGTGCATGCCCACACCTCCATTCAAACAGTCACTATTATTTTCATAGGGGTGGGGTAGGTTAATGATAGGAAGCTAACATAATGAACTGAATCTCTCTAAAATTTAAATCTTCATAGGCTTGCTGCTCTGCTACCTCCTAATTTTGTTTAGCTTCATACTTTCTTTTAAAACTGTCACTGTATCTTAGCAGTGGCAGAACTATGGGGGGAGCCCTGGGGGAGCCGGGCCCGTACTTTAATTTAAGGCCGAACTGAAGTCTGCAGGGCTGAGACAAATTATTTTGGAGGCCAGGCACTCTCCTATCTGGGACTGGATGATCAGGCGCCTCACTTCAGTGAAGATCTGAATACGCCACAGCGTAGAGACCTTTATGGAGAGTATATAAACGGTGTATGAAAAAACGCACACTGAAGACTTTCAGGCGACTCACGAACTTTGTCAGCCTCGCGAGATCTAGTTCCAGGCGGCTCAAAACGCCAGGGTTGAATCCCTGTGAAGGGCTGCCCTATACTTTCGGGTGCTTCGCATTCTAGACGTTTTTCTACATCTGAATAATCGGACGAAGAGCAGGAGCTATCACTTAAAGAACTAGAGTCGGCCATATAAGAGATTATTTTTTTGTTCCACAAGTGTGACGTAACGTCACGTGATTAACGAGATCGAAGCGTTAATGGCAGAAGATCGTGCGAGCGGCAAATAAAACACTTTGAAGTACGATTTCTGAGCCAAATAGATCGCTTAAGGTATATGTCTTGGTGGTATTATAATAAGGGTAACATTTGCAAGGTTTTCCCGAAAAATGATGTCTGCACGAGAGTTTCCCATGAAAGCAGGCTGAAAATAAATTTCCACTCATTTAGTACAAAGTATTTCCACAAAAGGTTCTTAACATTAACTCATTCACAATTCTAGTTAAGCAGCCACTATTAAAAATTGATGAAGTTTTAGTCGATCCCAAAGTTTATATTGTTCTATTTTCCCATAATATTGATTGCCACTGTTCAAAACATCTTCTTTTTGCCTACTACTCTTTAACATATTACTTAATTCACAATTTCAACTCTTTCAATTTTCTCATACCCTGGACATTGACAATCCACCATGCTTTGACATTGAAATAAAACACAGAGACAGTGGGAACTTAAGCTACTTTGCAATCAACATACTTTCAACATTAACATTGTGGGTTCTTTCCACAAATCTATTTCTTAATTCACAATTATTTACTATATAAAATAAGAAGTGGTGCAAGTTCAGTAGCTATAATCTTCCCAATTCTGGGAAAAGGTCTGAACGCAGTTTACTTACATTTATATAGATTAGTATTAGATTACTATTATAGATTAGATTGGTGCTAAACATTGCAAGTTTCCCTATTAGTTTTGTTAACATTATTGGAATTAAAACACCAGTTTTACTAAAATTTCCATTTACAACCAGAACTCTAAAATTACTCTTATAATGCTGTACATTTTGCATCTATATTTTATAAACTATTTTCCATTGAAAGGTAAAAATGACCACAGAAATTTGGCAAAGAAGCATGCTAAAAAGACTGGTTAAACAGAGGAATGGACCAGTTTCAAAAACCGTGAGAATATTAAACAAAAATGGGAGGGCTGTAATCTCTGTATATTGCCATTTCCTATGAGAGTTTCGCAGTGGCGGATCCAGACCTTCAGATAAGGGGGCGAGCTCATCCAGACCAGGAAATAAGGGAGGGGGCCCATAATGAACAAGAACATTTTGGCAATCCTATACAAATGGTACCCCTTAATATACGGAAGTTTTTATTATTAATGGGACTCTTTCACTCCTCGCAAATACAAAATAAACTTAATACATGTCTTCCTCTCAAAGTTTAAAATATTTATAGGAGTGACTTTTTTACGTGGTGAGTTTATTAACATGAAATTAGTTTTTTTTCATGTTAACTGATAATTTATTAATGGAATGATAATTGAGAACTCTAGTCATCTCACAGTTCATGACTGATTCAATATCATTTATGTCATCTGAAGTATAGAAAAAGTTGGCATCATCAGCAAAAAGGCGAAAGGACAATTTGTTGGATGAATTGGCAAATGCTTGCGATCTAGCAGATAACTTGCAAACCAATCATGTGGCCTGCCACGGGCACCATATTTGTAGAGTTTATCTAACAATATTTGATGACTTACTGTATCAAATGCTTTTGATATATGTAAGAAGAGGCCACAAGATATAAGGTTACTGTCAATAGAGACCTACAGATTATCAGTGATCTCCATAATCGCTTGCTCAGTAGAATGGCTTTTTCTGTAGCCAAACTGGTATATAAATAATTAATAAAAGCATTTTAGAGCAAATTTTACCTGCCAATCTGCAAGTCTGCATTTTTTGCACTCCGAAATTGATCCTTGAGATAAATTCTAAACTGTTTACACTTTGGTTGGTGGTTCACAAAGTCTTTTGTAACTTTTATTTTTAGTCTGATAACAGGGAACACTTCCTGTTGGTAATACGAGATACAATGAGCAATATCGGATCAATTCAACACGATGGAGAAAATTCAAATGATCACCTCTGGCGAAGAGACAGTAGTTAAATTCCCAACGTCAGAGGAATTAATAGATTATACCACAAAGTAAGTAAATACCAGCTGCTTATTGGCTCAACTAGCTTTAGAAAACTTTTAAAAGCGCCCTGGTTTCTGTAGTTACACTTTAATCTTACCAAAATAATGCCGACTAACTGGTACATATAAGTAATTAGTGATAGGATCTTGGGACTTGCTAGATGTTGTTCATGTTGCCTTCTTACATTTGATCCCACACGATGAAAACAATATGTTAACTCACGATTTTGTCATCCGTTTTCGATAAGTTGAACTACAGACAAGTTAGATTTAATGTACATGTGTTTTCTTCTTTTCAGAGAACTGGTAGCTTTCAAGGTAAGGATTCTTTGTAGCCTCACAAAAATTGCAGAGGACAGAGATCATTGTGTAGGAGTAAGTATCATATACAGTGAACCAAAGGTGGTTCGAAACCAAAAATATCTGCATATGCATCTGGATGATTATATGGGTCTGTGCAAATATTGTCTCTCTCTAAGACCGACAGCTTAGGGACTGGGTCAAACTGTCTCCGTCACAGAGAGGTGTCTGTCTTGTAGAGAGTCAAGTTTCAGTTAAATGACTAAAAAATGGTTTGAAAGGGACAAACATTAGTTGTCCTTCTAATAATAAGGAAGAGCGGACTGTACTGACAAGTCTACTTTAAAGTTACACTTTTTAAAAAAGTATATGTCTGAGTTATCTTTTTGTTTTCCTTTTGTTATTGTTTTTTAAACTGTTGTTTTGGGTGGCTTAAAATTTTGATTTTTGTCTGCCACTTTGAAAATTAATCTAAACACTAACTTTTCAATGTTCAATGTTGTTCCACCTTAGAAAATATCCCATCTTTCTTATCAAAAAGATGAGCTGTCGAATGACAAAGCGGTAAGCTTGCTTTTGCCAAATGTTTTACTTACAATCTAATAGTTTGTAACAGTGTTTGTTGTAGGAAGAGTGCTTTTCACTTAGTGCTCCATTAATATCCTGGGAAGGAAGTGTAAGCACTTTGCGAGCCTGCGAGACATGCGAGCCATAGCAGCGAGTCATGCAAGTCATCGAAAAAATTAAAAAAAAAAAGGTTGAAAGCAACAATACGAAAAACATTAACTCAGGGGCGTAGCCAGCAGTTTTTCATAGAGGGGTTCCTAATGTCGCATTTTTGTCTGGATTGGCAATCACGCTTCGGACTCGGGTATAAGGCATTCATTCCCCGGAAAATTTTAATGCCTTAGGTCCTCAGAACTTCCGTTTTGTTATTCTGAGCTTAAGTTTCCAATAACTACAGTGCCAAATAATGCTAGTAATTTTCGCTTTCAGTGAAGAGATTGTAAGGATTGTAAGTGTGATTGACTTAAAAATGCCGTATATGTCGATAACCGTTCAATACATTAAAACGCACACTGTAGTCTTGTGATTTGCCGTTTACTCAGTTAGGATATTAGCAAGAAGGAGACATCACGGATGCCTCTGTACAACGGTGTCGATTGTTTTACTAAGGCCAATTTGCGTAATGCAATGGATGTTCGTCAGAGCAAGTGCAGCGAACTCTCGCCCTTTAGTCGCGGTCACTGTCAAGTACTCTTGAAGTCTACGCAATGTGCTACGCCATCGCTCACTTTCTGCAGGTGTAATTGTATCGTACTTGAAATAGGCAGCAACTTGTTTAAGTTTGGAAAGAATTTATGGCCAAGCCGTCGACTGCACTACTAGAAGGGGCTTTTTTCGCGTTGAGCCACTTGCGCCACCAACGGAAAAGCCGCCAAATGAAAATTTGGGATGATTGTAGCCTAATAGACATCGATGCCTCGTTTTCAGAGCCTGGTACGAAGAAGTTTTTATGTAAGGAAAGGGCACTGCATCATGGTAACCTGGGTGGCATAAGATAAATTTATAATTGCGTAATTGCATACTGCATGTTTTAGGCAGTTATAGCGTTAGTGTCCCAGTTTGAGACAATTTCCTCACACCGATTTGCAAACATCAACACTGATTTCATTCTACCTTCTCACTTTTATGACCGTTTACACTATCCTTCTGCCTCTGCCGAGATTGTATTAAACCCTAGCATAGTCAAACCATTACAACACGCAATTGAAAGCGATCGATCGAGACCAGCAAATGCACTGAAATTCCAGGCTTGTATACACAGGTGCCCCGTGCGATCTTCCTCATAGTATTCATATGTAATCCTTGAAATAGAATGCAATACTTTTTTAAACTGATTTTCTTTCCATTTTCTGTAACAGCTAAAATCTCAGTCTTTTTGAGATTATAGTAGGTGCCGTAGCATGAAGAGGGGGAGTTGGGTTCCGGAACCCCTGGAACCCTCCCCTGGCTACGCCACTGTAACTGTAAGCTAACCGTTTTAAATAAGTGTTTAACACTAAACAGCACTTAACCCAAGCCCCTAAAATGAGTGCTAAATCCTTTTCGGTAAAATGAGTGCTTGAACTAAATCAGTGGGTTTGCAGTTTTTACTCGCATGACTCGTATGACTCACTGGCTCGCAGATTGTGCATGTGCATACCTCTTAGCAGGAAGTTAATCGTTGTAAACAAATTAGCATATTTTGGTTGAGCCTTAAAAAGCTCTTTATTATTCAGTGGTGATTGACAACCAACTGTTAAGCAAAAAGTCTAAAAAGATAACAGCTGGGATACAGGGTTTCTTCAGGTTAAATTATGCAATTTACCTGTTACAGAACTCTTCCAATGAGACATGCATGACTGTATTTGTGACCCTCCACAGGAATTTGATGCTAAAGGTGAAAGCACGCGCACGACACGCTTGCACGACACGCTTAGCGTGCCGTAGATCACGAATATGCGCATATTAAATTGAAAAAACAAAGACGGACACACTTGCCTTTGTTTTGGCAAATTTAACACGCTAGACCTTTTGTTTTTTTGTAGCGTGCCATATGTCACGGTAAGTGTGCGAATTATAGCACGGTTAGCGTGCAATTTGGGTAAGACACGCTGAACCCGCTTGGTTACTAAAACCGCTAAGATTATAAAAATGGCTTGGGTTTTCAGCGGATTTAATCAGCATTGATGACTGGTCGAAGTGAATCAAATATACCAATTGAGACTGTTTTGGAATTTGATAGTAACCGTGGCCATTTGAAAATCACGACTTAATGGTGGTCTAGCCTGGAATTAACGCGAGATCAGTGTAAACCAATTCCTCCGGCTGTCGGCTGTTGACCGGAATCGCAAAGAGGCCTGCTATCGCATACGAGGCACTGAAGTTATGTCGCCTGAAAATTATAGTTATGCCACCGGAATATTTATTAGCAGTAATGCACAGAGAAATGAAGTTGAATAAATTAGTTTAATTCATTTCTTTAAGCCATGCTGAGACGAACGAAGGTAATTAAATCGGGGAAGCAAAAACGTCACCCCTTTAGATCGAGCTTAAGTTCTTTCCATTTCTGGAAAGAACTTTGATTTTGCAATGCTAATATAGTTCTACCCATAAATCCAGTAGGTCACACCGTTCACTGTTTATACTTTTTAAGCGACAACGTTTTTTCAATCAGATACTATCGCTGCGATCGCTGAGGTATAACTTTTTCTTTCTTATAGTTACGAAAAAAGGGTGCCGTTCATAATCATTTGCGGTTCCTTTTTGTAGAGGAAATTTATTTAGCTTATAGATAAGACGCCTTGCGTGGTTTTGCGCACACTGAAAGCGTGTTGTGCTTTTTCGCACGCAGCTTTTGTTTGAAAACTTTAACACGCTCTTTTGTTCGACTTGCTCACGGTTAATTTTCTCAAGCGTGTCCTCTGAAACAAAAGAAATTGCTAATGAGGCAAGATTGCAAGCGTGCTAAAGTGTGTTAAAATAAATTCTTTTGTTTTAAAGTGAAAGCGTGTCGTGCGCGTGCTTTCACCTTTAGCATTAAAATCCTGTGGAGGGTCACATTTACTCCTAAAATCCTTTCGCCCAGATTCCATCATTCTTAGTTCAGCCAAATACAAAGTATTTCTAGCTGATAAAAAAAGACAAGCACAAATAAACAGAAGTTTGGGACTAAAAAATTACATAGATGTATTATGATTATTGTTCTCACAGTCGTCTTGTATATGCTGTTTCACTCTCATCAGACTCATCATCATTTTCGTCATCATCATCATCATCATCATCATCATCATCATCATCATCATCATCATAAAGTCGAGCTTGCTAGGCTCTTTCATGGAACGTTTCTTCCATCCTTTAATCTACACAGTTACAGTATAATTCTCTTTCTATCATTTCAATTTAAGAGCCAGAGGAGATCATTTTTAACTTCTAGCACGCCAAAGACGTTCACTCCTGCGCCCATTCTCCTACAAAAAAATGGCAAATTCTGCATCCTCGACTCAATGCACTAATTATTGATAGGTTCTGCTAGTAGAAAATTTTATTGTAATATCATTCTGTAAGACTATATATTTTGTAACTTTAGCTTGTTTTTCTGTAATTCTTATTTATCCACATAGTTTATTTAGTTACTTTACAATATTATCTGTTGTGACTGCTGTAACCTTTCCTCTCCGCCCGCCTCGTCTAGCTTTTGCTATTTGCGGGCGGAGATGGCAAAAGGATGTGTATGAAAATAAAGTATAGTGTGTAGGACTCCTGCCTCTCGTGACACGTGGCTTGTCAAGCAAAGACTACTTCAAGAAGAAATGTACGTTAATAACTTCACCACTAAATGAAGGTTGGGTAATGGTGAAGTTGAAACATTATGTATCAAAAGCAACACTTATTAGTGTGTATTACTCTCTTATTTATCCCTACCTTACTTATGCTTGTACACTTTGGGGAAATAATTATAACGCTCCACTGTCTCAAATCGTAAAGTTACAAAACAAAGCGGTTTGTGTTATAAATGATGTTCCTTTAATGGAATCAATTACTCCACACACACTTACTACACATCCTTAGGCCTTCTGAAATTTACTGATATTGTTAAACTGAACACATATATGCTTTTTTATGATTATTTCCACCATGAAAAGTTTCCTAATATACCTGTTTCATTGGTATCTGAACTACATAATTACAGTACCCGCAGTGCATCATCCAATCAAGTTGTAATACCTTTATTTCGTACTAATCTTAGGAGATTTTGCCCCAGCATTATTGAAAGTTTCTTTTGGATCGATATTCCGCATCCATTAGACACAAACCATCTAAAAAATGTTTAGAAAAGCACTTTTACGCTGGTACCTTGCTCAATACTAATGAAACATTATCTCTTTTACAACTTTGTGAGCTATTTTGTCATTTTTCTTTTACTTTTTTATTAATAATCTCAAGTCCTTTGTTATACATAACTTTAAGGGGCACAATATTAGTTTATCTAGATGTGCCCTTCTCCTCTCCTTCCAATATACAATGTAATTCAATTTAGGTGTTGTAATTTCTGTTTTACGCATTTTTTCCTTTGTAAAGTTTTATCTGTTAATATATTACTTTTTTCACGTTATATTTACATAACTATGTATCAGCTAGGAATTGGAGGAATTAATAAAATAAAATAAAAAAAATTAAGGTTGGGTGCCAGTGGACTTCACTGGTGGCTGACAAGGGTTCCAGGCATCCATCACAATGACAGGCAGTGGAGATAGGGAGGGAAGAAGTAGGGACTAATGCAATGGCAATGGCACGTAAAGCCCCGGGAATCAAGCAAAATACAGTACAATGTTACGTAGACTACTCTAAAATTACACTAACGGCAAAGGATGCGGATCTCAATACCTAAATTCATAAAGTAAACCACGAAATAAGAAACGTTATTCAAAAACATACAGATCTAAACACGTAACAAAATAAAATATACAAAACCAAGAAACCAAGAAATCGACTAGAGAAAGGGGAAATCGAAAACGAAAACTATCAGAACGACTGAGCCGACGTAGAATGGGCTAAAAAAACACCAGCGCGCCTCTAAACCGTGTCGTCAGAATATTAATTAAAAACTAAATATATGTCCACGATAGAAAAACTATTTACAATTGTGAATTATTTAAAAGTGGGAAAAGGAAAATTAAGCATTACTAAGAGAAAAACTATCAAAAATCTAGGCCTAAAATTGTGAGTGCAGATGTAGACCAGCTACAGCGAAAGTGAAGTCTTCTGAGACCTCACGTGATTTGAATGGATATCTAGAACCTCTGACGCATCTGTGTACAGTTCTTAATATAGCCAATGAGAGCTGTATTCGAAGCCAGGAAATAACGCTTGGGTAGGGTTCATTGTTCTTTGTAGAAATCTTATTTGCGAGATTTCTTATAAAGTTCTGACAGTCGAGTCCCATGCCGTCGTTCACGTTGCATCTCGTGAAGTTGCGACATTTGCTTGAATCCATCATATTCATGCTTTTTGCTTTGTCCGTGGTGACTGCCGGGTTGGACGTTTACTACCGCGATTCTTACACGAATTCTTACGGCTGTCTCGGACATTCGGGTCTCATCTTTTACGTCGAATGTGGCAAGACGCTTTGTCCCGTAAGTCATACTGGCGTGGACCTAAGACAATGTTCTAACGACTCTGGACCCGCCAACGGATCGGACACGTGGCTGGACGCTGGCTGTTCGCTATTGGGAGGTGGATGTACTCGACGATTCATTAAGTCCAAGGGAGACAAGCCTTGGTGCGTACCCGTGGGCTGGACAAGGATGGCCACTATGCCCGGATGGCGCGTGTGGGCTCTCAGCTTTGCCGCATCCAGTGCGACCAAGATTATGGCATCTTGAACAGGAATGGGAACTTGTCGTGTGCTTGTCCGCCCAAACCGCCTTCGAACAATTCGGCAGTGGACGAAGCTTGCCAGTCGTACCATTAAGAAATGGACGTTGAAACGATGAGCTATTGTTTCTGCCAGTCGCCCCTGTCTTGCAACGCAACGAGTTGCCCGTGTATCCCCCGACAAGGAGCGATGACCAAAACCATCGATCTGCAAAATGGTGACATCGACTTGCGAGCCGCGTATCCGTTTACCGGACTGTTTCCAGTTGTGCCCTGCAAAATGAAAGAAGACGGAAATGAGATTCAGTGTCCCTCGAACTGGCAACAGAAAAAGTTATCTGGGTACGGAGCGTTGGCGTTGGCTCAAGGATAGCGATTCCTGCGTCCCAGTTCCAACATGTTCTACCGACCCGCGGGCTTGGCAGTGTCCGCGTTGCGACTGAACAGCTGCGTATGTGTAGTCATTGTTTGAGCGAATTTCCTGTGATCTTGTGTCTGTTGCCCAAGTGGTCTCGTAAGCTAGTGCAATGCATCCCTTCTGCTTATTTGGAAAGAACGACGGATCTGCGTGGAGAGATACTTCTCGTGGGGGAAGAAGATCGGAAGAATGCCACGATAGCCACGGTAAATGGCATGAACTGGACTTGTTGGAACAGTTCTGGACACAGTTGGCAGATCACGGCACCTCGTCCATTGTCAGAGGCACCAGTTTGCGTTTGTCTGAGGCCTTGCAGCCCGTCGCAATGCGCTTGTGGCTCGCACGGCTTTCACATGTTTAAACACTTCGATGTATCGATGATGCGACATGGTTTCTGTACTCTCTCCGGAAGCGTTTCTGGCAGTGCATGGAAGGCCACCGTTTGCAAGAAAGGATCTACACCGTGTGCTGCCGGTGAACAGATCAAGACCCTGGAAACCCCGGAACAGCTTCTATTTGCCCTTGGCTATCGTTATTTCGTCGCTGACAAGTGGTTACGAGCCCTGCCCGTCCAAAGACCATTGAAGCACGGAGAATGCCTGTGTACCGATCGTTGTACCGAAGGAGCGCCCTTTCTTCAGTGTCGTCTGGCAAACGAGACCTTCTCGGAATGTAAGACGCCCGTAGAGTTTCCTCGAGGAATCGGCGAGGGAATAGTGCTAGCAAAGGATGTGCCCAAATTAAGCTGCCACGGTGAAGTTGCTGTAACTCGTTGCAACGAGATCAGCTGTAACGATATCGGTTGTAATGCGAAGTAAAAGAGTCAAACAGAAACCGTTTGTTTGTAGTTCTTTTGGTTATGAGGTCAGTTGAGTACATCTCAAATTCCTAGCGGGTTGTTCTTTTAACGGTACGATTCGTCCTACGCCACGCGCACGGAATGTCTTGACAACCAGACATGTGCAAAGAAGCTTGTTTGCAAATCTCACCTGAATAAGGTTGGTTTTATTTGTTGGTCTAGTTTCGACACACGACGTTAGTGAACCTTTATCTAAGACAGAGTCTTATCGATGCTCGACTTGACTATTTCCCGCACCAGTCCTCTTTATCGTTTCGTTGATAGCTGCGAGTTCTGGAGCTATTTCGGCTGCAACCTCAAGGTAATAATGCTTTCCTCTCTTCTCGCATTGTCTTCTTTGTGATCGTCTTCCACATTCATTCTGGTACATCAGCACGAGCTTTTGCTCCATATCGTGGCGTAGCGTCACTATGTCTACCAGCAAGTGAAAAAGGGATGTATTTTCTTCGCTTGCGTTGCGTTGTTCTGTATTACCTCCACCACCGCCATTGCTCTGACAAGCTTGGGCTTCTTCCATTTTTTTGGAAGTCAACAGACAAGATCCTATGCAACTAAATAATTTGCGTCGCTTTATACACGCTTTAAAATACTCGATCAAATACTTGTTGAACTACTGAGAATGGAACGTCACAATGAAATCTTCGTTCGGTCAATATCATGGGGACACGAGAAGCGCATCTATGCACGGCATAACAGATGAGATGGACGAGAATATATGCAACCCAGAAGAAGAGACAACCCGTCCAAGCGGTTGGCTCTATGATTAGGGTGACGGCAAAAGCTGCGAGGGATACAACGAGGATTGCTACGTAAGCAAGGAGAGATACGAAGACGCTACAGATGCGAACGAGGGGCGATGACTGCATCATCAGCGAAGGGGTGAGCGCTGTACTGGCTAAGACCAAGAAGGCAACGATGACAGGGAAAGGATATTCTCGAAGAGTGACCCGAGCAAAGACTTCCGTCCAGAGGCAGGCCGCAAACCGTCGGAAGTGCCGCCTCCGATCGAGACTTTGGTGGAGAGTCGGGTGATGAAAGTTGATCCACGGTCTACGAGCGAGGACCATCCAACCCGGTTAAGCGCAGGACGAAACGCTCCCAAACACCGCGAGAGTGATCCCTTGCGTTGTCCATCGAGTGATGCAGCAGATGAACAATGGAACGTATTTCTTCGGTTTCTTCGCGGTTGCCTTTGATCGCGAGTAGAGCGTAAGGATACGCCACAGCCATGAACAACGCAATTGTTCTGCTGGCCAGACAGGTCATGGTGGATGAATCGACGGAACCACGAGCGTGTCGCTGCCAATCGGTAGAGCAGATACGAGACGTGATGGACGTTGCATAATCGACTCGACAGCCATATAATTAATAACGCTCCCAAAAAAAAGAAGCGTCCGACCACGATGAAGACACCACCCGTTTCCAGTAGCAACAGGAATACTATAAATCCCCCTCTAGAAATCACGAGAGACATGATTCCCGCTGACATGTACCGCTGAAGCAAGCGCAAGCGGACAAGACGATCGTCCGGGTAGACTGGAACGGAGTTCATCGTTATTTAAGTCTCGAGTAAAAAAGGAAATTAACGTTTTCTGGTTTCTTCTTGCTATCGATTCGTCTCTTCATTATTTCGTAAAATGTCTATAACGTACGAGTCTCGGATTCCCTTATCCCAGTTTTGGTGTAAGCTTACGGGCGGCGGTGGACTCGAGACCCTCTACGACTACCTCAGGAGGAATGTAAGGGGTTTGACCGCACTTGAAACGTTAAAGTTGGAGGCATGCAAAAACAAGCGTTACTGATTTGAAATTCGACATGGTAAGGGTGGAAAACGTCAAGAGATACCGTGTGAGGTCGACAGCCTGGTTAGGGAAAACGATATAGAGAGAAGAGCTTTCGACCTTGAATGGATCTCTTCGAGCGAATGGGACGACAGTCAGGTGTCGTGGCAACTTGACACCTATGACGCAAGAAAGGCCCTATCGATTTTTGCATTCGTCGCCGTTGCTTCTCGAACTGCCTCTCGCCGTCGATTCGACATCACCAAAGATTCCACAAGCAATACCTGGGTGCCTTTACATGCCCTTTTTCCGGGTCTTTCGAAGAATGCAGCTTTTGTGGGTTGGAAGAGGACCGTGGTCGAAGCCGCCAAGCTGCAGTTGGAAAAGGTGGATGAAAAATACGTGTTTGAACGTTTTTTCCATCCATCTATCGGCATTACGTCAGAGCATTGCTACACCTACCCATCGCAACAGACAAAAGAATAACACAGACCGTGGATTTTCGCGATGCAGATCCAAAAGCCTTGGAGCCATTATCGGCTCATTTCAGGCCTACAGTTCCGACGATGTCTTTTATGCAATGGTTAAATTTTGCGTCCGGATGATGGTTTCCGAAGACGGAAAGCTTTTGGCGTTTCCACACCTCCCTGCTAGACCAGCAGGCACGATTTTTTCATCAACGTATCGCAGAGCGATATCGTTGTGGGAGTAAACATCCTTTCGGTGAAACCAGATATCGATGGACCGAACTGGTGCGTTGCCTTTCCAAGAGTAGGTACAAGAGACAACTTTTACTGAATCTAGCAACCTTGAGTCATATGGATCGTTTCCACTGTTCCAACTACATACAGGAAAATATATTATTACCGAGAGGGTCATTACCAGTAATTTCAGCTGGAGAATGAGGTGGGCATACACATTTGCCAACCTTTTACTATTTGTTATAGAACGAAGCCACGCCTAAGAGACCACGCATACATCTCGCTCCTTAAACCTTGGTTTTGAAGGACGGACATCAACTCTTTACTCATGTATTCGAATATATCACACCTTTATCTCAATTAACATTATATCTGTATACGATATATATAATGGTAGTCTATATAATGGCGCGCATGTGGTCTTTTTAGACTTCCGAAAAGCCTTCGATCTGATGGATCATGGCGTTCTGTTGACTAAACTCGCTGGCATGGGCATCACCAAGAGCTTTTGGAAATGGACACAGAGCTACCTATCAGGCAGAACACAGCAGGTTAAGCTCCCGGGAGTCCTTTCCAGACATGGTGAGGTGATTGCTGGTGTACCCCAGGGCGGTGTCATTTCTCCTACACTTTTAAATGTGCATGTCAACGATATTGAGGACTGCATCCCCAGGGGAATACCTGTATCCACTTGCAAGTACGCTGATGACTGCACCCTATTCGAACTTGTCTTTAAGGACTGTCAGTCAAATGCAGGATGCTGTGACTCACTTGGAAAGATGGGCTGTGCAGAATAAAATGGAGCTGAATGCTAAAAAGACCAAAGATATGTGGATCACCTTCAAGAAGTCCTGTCCAATTCCTGCTCCTATTAATATCGGGCCTACTGAACTGGAGAGGGTTTCAGAGTTTAAACTACTGGGTGTATATGTACAGAACGATCTCAAGTGGAATACACATGTCTCAAGTATTGTCAGCAAAGCGTGTAAACGGATCCACTATCTTAGGGTCTGTAGAACAGCCCATCTCCCCAGGGACATTGGTCTTACAACTTACATCACTAAGATTAGACCTGTTTTAGAATATGCCTCGCCTGTCTGGGGAGGGCTGCCCATTTGCCTCGAAGAAGATCTACAGAGAGTGCAGAATAGATGTCTAAATGTCATTGGTCTCCCTAGGGATACTGTTGAGTCACTTGTAACTAGGCGTCAGAATTTGACGAGGAAAGAATTTAAACGTATCCAAGAATCAGAAGCACATCCTTGTAAACGTCTTTTAGAAAAGCCAGTGGATCATGGCCATAATCTAAGATCTTGTAAGACTAACCCAGCGCACTTCAGAATTCCTGTATCACGCACTGTTAGGCACAAACAATCATTTATTTCTAGAGGTGCTAAACTTAACTTAATTTGATATGTATATATAATATGTATGTGTTTCGAATTTTTATTGTAATATTACCGTAATTCTTATCGCTAAAGGTAATAAATAAAGGTTATTATTATTATATAATATTTAATTACATATATATATAATGAAGAGAATAAAAGAAACTAATTGGTGTCTTACATCGTATCAGTTTATTGATCTTCACCTTCAAAGTGCACGTGCCTAGGAAAAGAGGGATAAAGGCGGCCGCTATCTGGACTGAGATTGGTTTTTTTCTCATCGCGTAATGTAGACCACGTGGGAAGCAGCGTTGGCGGTCTCACAAAACGATCTATATCGTTGTTCGAGATTGGCGGCGCCGACGGTTCGCCGGGATGACCGGGTTGCTGTAACGGTTGTGATTGGCATCTGATGACCGAAAGCATGTACACCAATCGCACGATGAAGACCATGGCGTTCTTAGCGATCATTTTTGAGAACTCAACCATGCGATTGGTATACAAGAAGATGCGCATTCCCATTAAGATGGCATTCAGTGTCATATGGATGACGTGCAGACTACAGACGATAATCTTTGGCACGAAGCCATTGCCGGCCAACTGCGTCCGAATGGTGAACTCGAATGCCGATCACACCAGTAATACACAAGCCATGGCAACGAAACCGCCGCGAAAGCTCCCCGGGATATTCCGTTCATTCCGTGATACAGAAAAAATGACATCAGTTGTATCAAAAGAGTTGAAAATTGCCATCCCGGATGCCATTACAAACGCTGCATCTTGAATGCACTGTTTGCAACCAGTAACAATGCAAAGCAAGAGTAGAAGTGGAATAACGACGTTGGCTACGTACAACAGCGTAGAGTCATGAGTCGAGATATCCGTTGCTCCGAATGATAGGCCTTGAAATGCCACCACCGTCAAGGAGTAGACTAACCAGACCAAAGTGGGTCGATCAACGCGTTGCGATGGTGGTCTGGCGAAGTACCACCAACTCGTAATCAAAGACGGAAGAGCGATGAGTGCACTTGCGTAATAACGGGGTTCCCTGTGTTCATTGGCCGCGTGAGCTGAAAAAATGATGCGCTGTGTAATGATGCCAAAGATGAGCACCAATCGCCCGATGTCGATAACCCAGACGGCGATATCCACGACTTACGATTAACCACACTTAGATCGCGCTGTTTGTTTTAGAGTCATGACAGAGGACAGCGTGCGTGAATTAGTGTTTGACGCTATCGATCTCACTGGAGATCGCGACGACGATGTCGACGCCGAGCAGTCTGGTTGCCCCTTGCCCGGATTCGATCCGAACGTCAAATGCAGCCTATGCAGGCTGTACACGAGAGATACCGGCACTGCGAGATGGAGTCCAGATGGGAACCGGGACGCAACCGTGCTGGATGCAACGCTGTTGAATGAACTGACTCGCAAATTTCACCAGGTCAAGCTAATGTCCCGCTCGTCACTCGTTAGCGCGTACGGTAAAAAGTTTCGCGCCGCGGGTAGGGACCACCTCAACTTGGCCTTTTTGAAAAACGTGACAGACGACGAGGTGCGGCGTCATTATGAGGAAGACCACGATGAATACGCTCACCAATTTCGAGACCCAATGAAAGATGTCAAACGAACCCTTCAGGGTGTCATGCGCCAAGCTCCCTTGACCTTGTGCGTGGAGTTAAAAAGGGGGCGCAATAAGGGCATGAGAGTTCCTCATCCAGGCCGTGTCCATACGTAGAAAAACGGCCGAGGCTTACGACGCACTTTTTCCAAGAACAAATAAAAAGTAAAACTAGATACCACTTTATTGTCTAGAGAACATTCAGTGACTATCGACCACGTGCGTCTCCTACCAGAGGCGCGCAGAACAAGGATTATTTGGGTCTGTCTCAGTCGCCGAGTCCTTGTCGGCCGGAAATGCCTCGCGAATTTTTTGCGCCGCAAACGCCTGTCCCCTAGAAGAAAGAAATGATAACACGAAAGCTCTGAAACCACCCGCATGGGGACAGTGACGCAAAGGGGTGTCGTCGATAAAGAGATCGTATATTTCCATATTTTTGCATTTCTTCCTTTCGAATGAATACCAGTAACGGCCATGATCCAGAGTGAACAGCGACAGTCCCGCCAGTAAAAACTTGTGCTTTTCCGCGACAATGTCATACGTGTCAACTGTAGCCTCTAGCCACCGGAACGAGTAGTAGCCAACGACCAGTTGAAGCTTTTCGTAAGGTGAGAGAGTGCGGTCCAATCGCCACTCGGCGTTGACGCAAAATCGCATGAGACTGGTATCGATGTCGGCCTTGCATGTGATCTGTTGTAGAATGAACGAGCCGTACCGGGAGACCGTTTCCTTGGTGAGATTTTGCAAGTTGACAGCAAGGGAAGTCGGATAGATCTGCACATGCACGACCTGTCCCGTCTCCGTGGTAAACGAATACTTGACGGGAGGAAAGTAGGCATTTCGAGAGAATCTCAGTCCGCGAACGGTCAACAGTCGCTCAATGTATTCCTCGCGATTTAACACGCCGTGCAAGACAGCAGAAAAGTTGCAGTTTTTATTGACAAATCCGCTACATAGTTCACCCTTCATACCGAAGCCGATATGTTGGAGGACGTCGTACCCCGAAGCAAGCAACTTTCGCGTGTTTTCGTTGGTCACTGTAGTGATGTTGACGGACGACGACACGTCGAACGGCAACAACGAATATTTGTGGTGACCATCAAAACAGACAAACATAAGCTTGATGAAACGTCCTTGCGATTCAGTGTGTACAGAGTTCAAGACAAGTTTCCTCACTACCCATTGGCCATGAAGTGGTGCACACCATATTGACTAGGTCGAGAAACACACTTGCCCGTTGATTGTCTGGTAGGCGACATTCTGCGTACACGCCAACGTTCGCTGGTAGATACTTGGTCCTTACTACCATCCGTAGCGTGTGCAAACTCTCGCTGCTACCCCAGATCTTATTAATGTCGTTGTTGTTCAAAGTCTAATTCAACGGCCTGATATAGAATGCGTTTCAGTTCTTCTGCTGGTGTCTTGTCAATGGTTTCTTTCAAAAAGCCCCCGCTCCCGGAACCGTAACCGCTACTGCGGTCTGGTTGGACGTTTCTATAGATTAGGGCGATCGGGTAGACGATAGCCAACACTATCAATCCCAGAATCTGACCTTTTTAAAAATACACGTGTCTGGTAGAGTCGGCGCTTATTTGGGGGCAGTCGTATTGACTGAAAAAGGTGGTGGACAAGGCGTTTTGAGTATCCATACACACCTTGTCTCCAGGTTGGCACTCGGACAACACTTTATAGTCCACCAATTCTGCGCACGTCGAGGCTAGCACGACTGCATTTCGGGTAAAGTCCATGTACACGAAGAACACCACTAAGATCGAACCCACAAATTGTAGTTCCTGGAGAACCCGGTTCACTTCTTGCGATCGAAAGACTTGGATGATGAATAAAGCTCCGTAGAAGACCAGGGTCGTGTAAGTGAATATATCCGCGTGCTTCCCCGCGGAAATTTCCAAAGAAAAGACTCCCCAAAGAAGTAACGCCAAAGCTAGATAGAAAGTAGTTGAAGGTAAGGCGTGGTCTTGATGGCGGTCGGTTGGAGCCTTGAGGGATGATCCTTGCGGGTAAAGCCGGTCTTTGGTGAAAGTGCCCTTGCATCAAGAGCCTGGTCAGACCGGGGTAGACTGGGGTCAAAGCCTGGCCCAAAAGCCTCGGTCAGCCCGGCCATAGGCCGGGCTGGCCAAGCGATAAAACTCCGGGGAAGCCGCGGCTAGCCCGGCCAATACCATAACAAAGCAAATGGCCTGGCTTGACCAGGCTAGTCGGGGAAGCCAGCCATAAGCTTGACCATTAGCCAGCTGTAAATACCAGGGCCAGATGGGCTGGCACCTTTAATTCAGAGGTTTTACAGCTGCCCTCTGAATTATAAACAGAACAAACTAACCCTGTAATCATACGATTGACAACCAGCAAAAAGTAACCCCACATTGTAAACAGTATTCAGCTCACACTCTAATTCATACTATCATAAATACTATGCATTTTACTTCTAACATTGAATTTGTTGTCATTAAGAATGATGAATTTTACTTTTCCATACAAGTTTATAGGAAAAAAAAGGAAAGGTGGTAACTGTAACTTATGTTTCTTGACCTTTGATCTAACATAACATTAAAGAAAAAGTAATTTTAAGACTGCAAACTACTTTAAGTTTTAACAGTTGAATATTTCTTAAGCACCTAAAGACTTATCAACTGTTTAAAAAAGTAAAATGTACAAGCCCTTTATTTTTAACACTTATCAGTCTTCTCAGGTTTTTTGACCCTGTTCTTTTTGAGGAAATCAGCCAGTTTGCTGCTTATAATTTGAGTTGGGCTGGTGTCTTTATACACTTTTGTCACAGTTGTTGTAGATACAAAATGAAAGAAAAAGGGAAGTGTTGATTTCCCGTACTCCTCCTTAAATACTTAGGTTGCACTTATATGGTATGATATGCAAAAGAAGGATTTACTATTCACTCAGATCATAGAGTTCTCCAAAGAAACAGGTTGTTGATACTTGTACATAGAAACAGTATGCGGTAATCCAACATAATTGGTTAAACACGGGTAATCCTAGCCCTTCAACTCCTTAGAGTGACCAACAATAACATTTTATCCTTACTATGATATTGTTAGATCACAACTTGCAGCACCTCAATATTGTCACAGCCGCTTACTTTTCCAGAGTCAGCTGCCTATAACTTACAAAAAATTTTGAAACCCCTGTACCTATATGTTCAAAGCAGGAAAATTCTAATACATACAATATGACTATTTCCTTTCAACAAGATGAATAATATAACATTTAATTTTCATTTTATCATGATTAACATATATTCATTGTAATATAGCTTTTTAGTTAATTGTGGTTGTACTTCAGATTTTTTGAAGGAAACAAAAATGTTAATACACTTTCTATATTTGGCAGGCATTAATTCTCTCAGCAGAATGATACAGAATATGAAGACTATGTCATAAAAAGGAGTGCTGATAACTTGAAGGGAAAATTTCATTGACCACGACCTTTCATGACCTTTTCATCTTAATGGCTCACGAAAATTAATCCCTCACCACTTTCATGGGGGTAAGGGAAACAACACTAACACTATGAAATTTTAAAATCACATGGAACTGATCTGTATGAGCAATAACCACATGTCTGAAACCTAGCATCAAGAGCTGGGGGCCAGGGACTCCCCTGGCTATTATGGACGTGAAAGAAAAACTGGAAAGAAAATGGAAGAAAAATAGAACCAAAAAGAAATCCCTAGCTGTTTGATTCCCTGCCTACGTGTTGTATTTATCCGCCAACTTGAAATCTTAGTGACATCCCTACCCACATGTTTAGACAACACATAGATATACATGTAGTGTAAAGTAAACTATGGCTATAGTCATGATTGAAAAAAAATGTAAAACATAACCTGTTCAAATAGAATCTCTAGATAGTGAGATAATGTAAAGTAACCTATACCTAGTCATGATTGAAAAAAAATAAAAACATACCCTGTTAGTGGAATCTCTAGATAGTGTTTGTTTTCGGTCCAAATGACAACATCAGCTGAATATTCTCTTTTTCGTAATTTATTTTAATCATCATACACATCACCACATTGCACATACATGCATGTAAATAAACATCTTCGAATAATTAATACAGTGCATGTATATGAAAAAAAAACTGCTAAATGACTGTTTTTTTCAATGTCGCCGATGCAGCCATCTGAAGTGAAGGTCCACACATCAGCAAGTGCTAGTGCTAGTTGTTTTTGACCTTACTATTGCAACGATGATATTAAGATTACATGTACCAGAAGCATATAACCTTATGCAACTTACACTGGACGAAAAAATGGATTTACTAGTGTAGCCAAATTACAGCAAATGTGTAGCAAATACCACATTTGCACAATTTTGCGCAAGAGCAAAGACTGATATTGCACTAGATTTGCTATCCGTAGCAATGACGGTAAATGCCACATTTGCACAACATTTACATCTTGGTGCAAAGATAATGGGCAGCCATGGATTTGAGGGTCATTTGCAGATGGTTCAAATGTGTAGGCAAATATGTTTCTTTGAACTATATTTGCACATTACGCAAATGATAGCGCAAATCTGCTGTTTTGCACAGCTTTTGCTTTAGATGTAAAAGCATGTAAACCTGTTATTTTCAGAACTTTTACGCGGCTTTGCAAATGTGAGCGAAGTATCTAATTTGAACAATGTTTGCTTGGGTTATCTTGGGTGATCAAATTTTCATAATTAAACCAGATTGCTTTGAATAGCAAATGTAACTAAACTCTTTGTATTAAACATGTTTGCTCACGAAGCAAATGTTAGCAAACCTAAACTTTGAACAAATTTTCTAGGGTGTGCAAATTTGATCAAACACAGAATTTTGCTTGTAGCGGCAAATGTGGTCAAAAGTCAAGTTTTGAACAAAGTTGCTTAAGCAGCAAATCTGATCAAACTGTTACTATTGTACAATTTTTCGCTCAGGTAGCAAATGTAATCAAATTCTGACTTTAATTTGGTTGGCAAATGTCATCAAACCCATAAAATTGAGCATGTTTTCTCAAGTAGCAAATGCAACTTCGAAGGTTTAAACGAGTTTGCTTGGGTTGTAGCAAATGCGATAAAATTTTTAAATTATTTTTAATTATAACATGGCTCACTTCAGGTTCCTAACAAGTGGCCATAATTAATCTTGAAGTTTATAGCTTCAAACTTTAAAGTTACGGAAAGAAATTCTAGCAGTGATCTCCCATTAATGTTCAAATGATTTATTCCATAAACCAAAGTAGCTTACACATTATAACAGACTTTACAAACTACAGTATACAGCTGTACATACAGCTCTTCATATTAATTCCCAATTTTACAGTTCGTTGATGTTTACTTGTCTCCACTCTATGCTCTATCACATCATTACTAACTATTAATATTATAAGGAAATTGTTCTTCATCTAAATGTGTAAGATATTCTACATACAGCTGTAGGTGTTTCAGAGTTGCCTCAAACCTATTTCAGTTGTTTAGGTTTTTGCAACTCAGAAACAGGTTAAAAATCCTTTTACCCTTAGCGTGGACCAATATTTACTTATGACAAGACTATTTCTTACTTAAACTTTTGCATCTAAGGACAAAATCCTGTTCCAACTCAATGTAACCCTCAAGACACCCATTTTAATAAATAATTAGTATTTTTGTATTAATTGCTATTTACAGATTAAACAAAATTTGATTCTGGTAGCATTTTTTTCTTTAGGCTCTATGAGAATGAAAGGCCTAATTCTTGCTACCAGTTTCCAATTTTTGCTGGTATAACAACTGGGTTATAGCATTTAGCAAACTAAGAAATAGTTTAGGTACATGTAGCTATTCAAATTCAGATCAGACTTCTTTAACTTCATTGTTGTTGCTAATGGTTCCTGTATAGTATTGGATATGCTCTTAGAGGAAGTACCAGCCGGAGCTTCTAGTACTTGCCCTGTTCTAAGAAAATTGAGGGTCATTAAAGTAATGACCAGCTGTAAGTATTCCACAGCATGTCAACGTTACCATTGTCACTGTAGTTGGTCCCAATGAAAGAAGCTAATAATTATTTTAAATTCAGTATACACGTACAAGTAGTACAAAAGGTTGACCTGGCTAGCCTGCAAAATAACTACACGGCTGTCTCTCAATACTCTTTTTCTTGAGTCATGTTGCAATCCTTTGCAAAATTCCATACTAAATCATGACAAAAAGCAGGATGTGCCTAAATTTGTGTTGTTTTTTGTTCAAGCAGGTCAGTTGCAATTGCTGTAATTGGTACACATGTACTGTGAAGTGGTGCCTGCAGAACTCAAATGCCTGCAGATAAGCAAATAGATTTAAAAGAAACATTTGTACATTAATTGGCCTTTTTAACCTGCTGACTGGTACATTACTTGCAAACAATAGCCAAAGGATTCTAATGAAAAATTTATCACATCAACCAATTTGATCTACCTGCCACCAGAATTCTCAGGACAAATCAACACCATCAGGATTTGTACTGTTTACACAGATTTATCTTTTTCTAAAAAACAGTGTCATAAACAGAGAGTGATTAAAGGATTACTGTATTTGCAGAGCTACATGTACATGTACCTGTAAGTATGACCAGTCATAAATAATCTGGAATTTTTTTAAGAGCATTGGATTAACTTATATTTCCTTATCACAAAGCAAATTCAGGAGCATTATCTGGTGCCTCCTGCTCTGAGGAGAAGCCATTCCTCCTTCCTATTGTCATTGAGTAATGACCGGATTACATGTGACTGTTTCAATTTTACTTTACTGTTCATCTAGGCAAAGAGGTTTTTACAAGCTAAGTTGTTGACTCCTCCATGCTAGAGGCCTCCTGCAAAGCACTTTTCTCGGATTTGTCATCTCCTTGGTTGTATTGCCTTGCTCTGAAGACATGTACTCCACATTATACAAGCTTTGAACTTACAACAATCCTTCTTCGAAATAGAGGTTGACTGGAAAAGGGTTGTCTCTTTAGCTTTTTCTGCAACAAACAGAAATTATACATAATTGAGACCATCAATATTGAAACTAAAGCTGTAGATGGTTGTCATGAAAAATACTATTGTCCTTTTCTGTCTAAATATTCTAGCCTTTTATAGCATAAAGGTTGCTATTAGATATTACATGTATTATTACTGGCTGCAGTCACAGTAGGTGACTAAACTTACTTATTTCCTGAGTTAACTGATATCAAAATTAACTAGTTTAAACAAATTGCTGGCTCGTAACTTTCATGTCTCAAATCTAACCCCAACCGGTCATCATAATTCTGATTACACTGTACCTGTTAAAACTAAGACCTTCTTTGAGCAAAAAACAAAATGAAAAAATGAATGCGAGAAACTCTTTTGTAACAAGACAATTGACTCCAGGTAAATCATTGTATTAATTTTATAGTGAGTGTCCCACTACATCACTACCATAACAACATTGTTGACATATTACTTAAAACTTCATGGACCTGCTTCTTCTGCAATATTGCCATCACTTACAGTGTATCTTGGGAACAAAAGTTTAATTATACTATAATTGCCTCATATGAGGGAATCCAAGATAGTTTTAGATTCTGGATTCCACGCTGCGGATTCCGGAACCTTTTTCAGTGGATTACTTGGTTTCTGGATTCCAATTGTTTGACCTGTATTTCAGGTTTCAAAGCTCAGAATTTAGGATTCCACAACAAAAATTGCCCAAATTCTGGATTCCATAAGCAAAAATTTCCCGGATTCCAGAATCCCTTATCGGATGAATTTCAGGCTATTACATGGGGTGATCATAAAAAAAAAAAAATCAGTGAAAGCAGGGTACCATGATCTTAATTCTAGCTACCCCTTGTTTTCAGCACCATGGCAGTCACTGGCTTTACTCCCCTTTTAAATTTTGGAAAAGCCTTTGGAGAAAGTAGGCACTAGAGGATAAGGTTATTTTTGGCCTTAGTGGGGAATTAACACTTGCTTCAATTCTTATTAAATTTCCAATACCATTTATCTGAAGAGAACAACCAAATAAAAGATTACAGTATTTTTTAAAACAACAGGACAAATAAAGTTTCAGGAGTAGGCCAGGGGTGAGTCCTTGTTGATTACTGAATATTGGGAATGCAAATGTAGGTATTCTCAAATAGCATCATTAATGGCTTAACAGTAACAATGAACTTTCTTATACTTACTGAGCATTTCTTTTACTCCCGATTAGTTGCTCCCTCAGCATTTGTTTGTCCTTGCATTTCTCCTGCCTCTTCTTAGTTTTACAATGTCTGCTAACAGCATCTATGTACTAAGTACTAACGGCTGCTTTTCTTGGATCCACTCGTTACTACTTGATCGTCGCCGAGGGAGCTATCTAGATGTCTTTCATGGTGGATAAGTACAATTTCCTTTTCGTCGAACGGTCTATAAGTATGCAGTTCCCTCGAGGTCGAGCGATTATTTTATAAGTTCTTCGAGGACACATTCGTGCGATAAATTCGAACAAATAAGACTGGCCGATTCCTCCATACTCGACAGTCAACCCCACAGAGAAGGAAAATTCGAAAACTCTTGATAAATATGGCGTTAAACGTATGAAGTAAAAGCTGATGGCAAATCGATGGCAATGGAACGTGGTAACGGTCGACGAAATTTGGATTTCAATTGTTGTGCCTCGTTCTCGAACGCTTATGCAGACTGTCGCTGACCAGCACCATTGAGGCGCAAGTGCTTGGGAAATCGGGCGCGCGGTCTTTTGACGATTTGGCGGGAGGAAGAGATTGCCTATGTTGGTGGATTTTTTCTAAAGGATATTCGAAATTTAAAAGGTAAAGTCGATGTATTTTGCTTTGTATATCGTGCTTCTACTGCCACATCTATGTTATAACCGGGAATAAACTACATTTGCATCCATACATGAATGTGCACGCGTGTCGCGTGCGTATGATAGTGATCCAGCTGAAAAAAGCCTTGTTGAAAAATTTAAGTGGTGTTAAGTCAGCAAAATATGTAGTTATGCAATGTTAAAATGCTAATTTATTGGTATTTGGCAGAAGTAGCTCAATATTAATTGCTTGAGTAATTTATACTTCCTCTGGCGCTATATTGACATATTGAGCGTAATACCCGTACATGTACCAGTGATTTTGACAGGGGTAGGGTGGGGCCTTTATTTTATATGCGTTACTGTCATTTTTTTCTGTTTTGTTTTGTCATGTTTTCATATACAAGGTTGTTTTGTTTATAATAATTTATGATGATACAGCTGTACAATGTAAGCTGAGTCCAAAGGTCAAAAATGCTAAAATGTGCCACATGTGTATTTATAATGTCCTTAAAGATAATGGCAACACAAATAACACAATTCATTTAATTTCACAATATTTTCAATAAAGGTAGAATTACCAGTTATTTTTAGTGGGTTTAGTGACTTTTTTTGTACATTTGTTTCAGATTTTTCCTTGAGTGGTACAGGAGTTATTTCCAATGTTCTTGAAATTGAGTTGCATCACCTGAACTCTCCAAAAGATAAAGAGATCAATGAAATACAGGTTCAACATGGGGAAGCTGTTTGTGGTCTGTGCATGAAGAAATGCTACAGGGGTATTCCAGTGGGTGTCAATTTATTTACAGTAATCATTTTTCCTCTTCACAAGATAACAGAAGTGAAGGTTATATACTGAATGCTCCCATCCATCAATACCCCATCTGTTTGGGGTAAATGTCACAAAAAAGAAACCTCACGTGTACTTCCTTGTGTTATATTTTTAGCATCTTTACAATATTATTTTTCTTGCACTTTGTGCCGTGCCCTGCTAAGTAAATCCATGTCCCTTTCACAGTGTTCTGCAGGGAACATAATGTACTGAAATTGTGTGAAGCTATAGAAAAATTGCACTCGTAGAGGTTTCCCCACAGAGATATAAAGAGTGACAACATTATTCTTACAGAGGTAAACAATATGTACCACCCAATGCTCACTGATTTGCGAAAGGCTATCTTGCTATCGGATGCCCTTTCAAAACAGCAGTCCATGACTGCTCACTAGCACTGACATATAGATTCAGAAATATGCCTCAGATATTATGTTTTCACTTGGCATTAATAAGTCATGGCAAAAGTTAGTGGCAAAGTGAAAGTAGAAAGTCATTTTGTGGAAGGGCAAAGAAAATGCCTTCAGACAGATCCAAAGTTGAGATTTACTGTTTCATGTCTTCTGTCACTGCTCAAAACAAATTTTTTACTGGAACCTTTTTTCTGTCAAGCAATTATAGAATATCGTATTCCTATTTAAAAAGGAAAATCAAAAAGTTATCTTACTGTGTGAATTCCTATACTAAATAAATCTATGAAAATTTGACTCATTTAGTGAAAAGGGTATAAAAATATTGAAGGTGTAAACCCCGTTGGTCTAAGAAGTTTAGGTTTACGTGAAGAAATGCACCATGTTAATGTTGTTGAGTGAAGGCTGATATAAATCTCGCCAGTCTGTTTGAGCAGTTTAAAAAGACAAATCATATTGAACTCAAAATCAGGGTTGTAAAGAGCAGCAAAGAAATTATTCGTTCATGTCTGTGCTGAGTTTCTATTCACAAAATATATGAAATACAAAGCAATTTCACCATTTGTTGTAGTATTGGCTGTTGGGCTTTCAAAATGTGGTTATTTTTAGGAGGCTCACCATCAAGATAGCGGTAAGAACAAAATTGTCAGTTTTGATGTGAAGTTTCTTGAATAAATGGCCATGAGGAAATTGTGTACAAGTGAATGATCTCAACCCTGATTTTGAAATGCACAGAACTTTTTTTTTTGGACCAAATTTAAGGTACTGTGGGTGGCCTTGTTATTGTTAGCTTTTTAATAATAATATTATGATGTAGAAAAAATACAGTAAATTAATGATCTGACTACTGGACCTTTGTCCAGTAGATTTGTTGTGGTGTATTTACTTTATGTAAAGGGGAGGTAGTGTGGGCCCTCTGTAACTATATACAACAGTTACTGTGTCATTTTGAATTTTTAGTTTTAGTAATCGGAGATCCCTGCCCATTGTGCGACCCTAGGCTTTACTATTATCAAATGACAGAAGAGGAATGCAACACATGCCCAGGTTATGTACGATTGACTCACTTCGAAGTGGTTATGTGATTTAGAATTGGACCCTAAAAAAGACCGGGGCCCAGTTGTTCCAAAGACCGATTAGCACTAACCCAGGGTTAGATTTTAACCCCGCATTTCTTTTTTCTTTTAATCAAAAGCATTTTGTCAGATAATTTTCTCTTTTCTTTTTTAAGTATCAAATCACCAAATTGTACGCAAAAGGAATTATTCAAATGAATTTGTTTTTAAAACTTTTATATCTGAATTTATATTTCGTACTAACCTTGGGTTATCTTAACCCAGCTTTGAACAACCCAGCCTGGAAGGATAAATGCTGCATGTTAATTTGTTTCACCGCCTTAGTTTTTTCTTTATAGCTTTAAACTTTTCATGATCCAAGGCCAACTCAGAGCTCCTGTAACCCAATAGTGGTCTGTTCATTTTTTATGGGGGGGGGGGGGAGGCTTTGTCGGGTGGGATTTGACCGATAGCTCCTGTATATGAAGACCCTCTCTTCATCAGAATTTTTTTTGGGAAGCCACAACCCCGCTCCTTGTATCCCAAGATCAAATAACCAGGATTCAGGTGAATTTTAGTCAGCAAAAATGCTATGACTTTTTTGGATTGAACGGGTAGTACTTAATGAACAGTAAAATTCAAAATCAACATTACAATCAGTGAAACTCAAACTCAGGGTTGCAAACAACGGAGTAAGAAAAATTAGCCTTTCATAAATTTGTTGGCTGAGTTAATGTTCAAATAAAATTGTGAGCAGTTTCACCATATTTTGTTGTAGTATTGGCTGTTGGGTTTTCAAAATGTGGTCATTTTTAGGAAGCCTACCATCGAGATGCGGTCATCTCTAGGTGGGCAGTCAAAACTACAACAAATACCGGTTAAAGTTAAATTGTTGGTTTTAATTTGAATTAATTTTGTTGGTTAAATGACCATGAGGAAATTGTGTACAAGTGAATAATCACAACCCTGAGTTTGAAATCCACAAAACTTTTTATTTTGGACCAAATTTGATTTTTTAGTATGATGTACAAGAAATAGAGTAAATGATCTGACTACTGGACCGTTGTCCAGTAGATTTGTTTAGTGTATTACTTGTATAATAAAGGGCAGGTAGTGTGGGCCCTCGATCTGTACGGTATAGAACAGTTACTGTATGATTTTGAATTTCTAGTTTTAGTACTCGGACATCCTTGCCCGTTGTACGACCCTAGGCTTTATTATTATCAAATGACGGAAGAGGAATGCAACACATTCCCAGGTTGTGTATCATTGACTCACTTCAAAGTGGTTATGTGATTTAGAATTATTGGACCCTAAAAAAGACCGGGGCCCAGTTGTTCCAAAGACCGATTAGCACTGACCCAGGGTTAGATTTTAACCCGCGTTTTTTTTTCCTTTTAATCAAAAGCATTTGGTCAGATAATTTGTTCTTTTCTTTTTTACGTATCCAGTCACCAAATTGTAGACAAAAGGAATTCAAATCAATTTGTTTTTGAAACTTTCATATCTGAGTTCATATTTCGTATGAACCTTGGGTTATCTTAACCCAGCTTTGAACAACCAAGCCTGGAAGGATAAATGCTGCATGTTAATTTGTTTCACCGCCTTAGTTTTTTCTTTATAGCTTTAAACTTTTCATGATCCAAGGCCAACTCAGAGCTCCTGTAACCCAATAGGGGTCTGTTCATTTTTTATGGGGAGGGGGGGGGGAGGCTTTGTCGGGTGGGATTTGACCGATAGCTCCTGTATATGAAGACCCTCTCTTCATCAGAATTTTTTTGGGAAGCCACAACCCCGCTCCTTGTATCCCAAGATCAAATAACCAGGATTCAGGTGGATTTTAGCCAGCAAAAATGTTATGACTTTTTTGGATTGAATGGGTAGCACTTAATGAACAGTAAAAGTCAAAATCAACAAAAAAATCAGTGAAACCCAAACTCAGGGTTGCAAACAACAGAGTAAGAAAAATTAGCCTTTCATAAATTTGTTGGCTGAGTTAATGTTCAAATAAAATTGTGAGCAGTTTCACCATATTTTGTTGTAGTATTGGCTGTTGGGTTTTCAAAATGTGGTCATTTTTAGGAAGCCTACCATCGAGATGCGGTCATCTCTAGGTGGGCAGTCAAAACTACAACAAATACCGGTTAAAGTTAAATTGTTGGTTTTAATTTGAATTAATTTTGTTGGTTAAATGACCATGAGGAAATTGTGTACAAGTGAATAATCACAACCCTGAGTTTGAAATCCACAAAACTTTTTATTTTGGACCAAATTTGATTCGTTCTGTAAAAAGACTAACAGAAGAAATTTGTGACTGTAAAATTGTCAAAAAAAGTAGCTGGTTTCTGATTACTTTATATTAAAATGACAGTGCATATAAAACAGTTAACAGGAAAGATGCATGTAGGGGGTTGGACCTCTGGGCAGAGTCTCACAGCGTGTACAAAATTTTATTGTAACAATGTAATGTTACAGTTGAGATTGGAAATTTACTTTAGTCACAGAACGAATCAAACATATAGGAAATGTCACATGCACATCACCTTTGACTGTCAGCAAACGTTATGCAGTTCACTATATTTGCTCCCTCTGCAAATATGGATAATTGTAATACAAATGTTCAAATTTATGATACAGCCAAATGTGTAGAAATTTATTGTTTTTGCTCTCAAGGCAAATACGAGTAAACCACAAGCAAAAGTGTTCTTTTGGTATCCTGGAAAAACAAGAGCAAACACCAGTGCAAATTAGGGGTTTTACAATATTTTTGCCTGCATTTGAAGTACAGTGAAAACTGTCATTTTTGCAAAGGATGTAAATTTGAGTAAATTGGTGGAAATGTTGAAGATTTGCCCATGCTGCAAATATGTATCAAAATTGTATCAAACCATTACATTTACTTGACTTTTGCGTATCAATACCTATCTAGCAAATATATGTATTTGCCCACACTTTAGCTGACAGCGCAAATGTAATGCAAATTTGGAGCTCCAAATTTACCACATATTTGCACCTTTCGCAAACATTAGTAAATCCGTTTTTTCGTCCAGTGTTATACTATGAATTAAAGTTCACATAAACAAACCTACAGGCTGTATTCTAATATTTTATATGTAAGTTCAAGTCTCAAGTCCTTATAAATTAACTGGAAACTTTATTGCTTCTAACCTGTGTAGTAGCCATTGGAAACTTTACTTATTATGCTATTTCTTCTCCTTTTTTATCTAACATTGCTCTTGACAAGTCTGCTATAACCTTGTAGCGCCAGAACATACAGTTTTCAAAGTATTCCATTGACTATTTGCAACAAAGAGTACAGTTATTTCGATCTGCAGTAGACAAAAAGCAGCAAAAAGGGATTTGATCAATGTCATATCTTTGCATGCATCTTTGAACTCTATAAGCTTATTTACGCAAAGTTATTAGAAAACATACCTTTCCACATTAATCCATCTGAGTAAACTCACTTGCAAACATGCTTTATGTGAACACAAACTTCGCAATTGATCACTTTGTCTCGAAAATAAGATGGATAATAGAAAGACAGTCGTACGAAATTTGCTTGTTCAGTCCGCGTGAGTTTGAACTATTCAACGTAAGTTCATTTCACACTTTTCTATTGGTTCAAAAGCCGCACGTGACAAAGTAAATCAAATCGCGCATGTGCCACAGGCACACGTGGAGGCCTGGGAAACAAGAAAACATGGCGGCTAATCTTGCGACGACTTGCTCCCGTTTGGGTCGAGGTAGCAGTCATTTTCAGCGTTAATTAAGATGAACCAACGCATTTGAAGTGTTGAGAGGTAGACTTAACGTTGTTTTTTTAAGTTGGGAAAGAAAATGTTGGACTACATTATCAATCAAAGAACTGCGACGAAAAACGTGTTGTGGCAGTTGTTCATGTTGGACAGAGCTCACAGGCTAGTGTATGGAAATCTGATCTAACCAAAGACACCTTGATCACACCAAGACCACACCATTTTATTGCCTCAAGGGATCATTCATTAGTTGAACGAACTGTACCAAAAGGAAGCTCAAAAAGCATGCAAAGCAAGGAACTGTTCGCATGTTCAAGTGGACTTTCGACCTACGAGGAACGGTCAATCCGAGGAACACATTACAGTAAGAAACAGTTATAAAAATGGAAATGATCCTTGCAGTTAAATGAACATTATCTAAGTGGTTGAACAAGTACCTGAAAAAATTAAAGGCTTGATCGGGAGTCGAATCCTGACCTAGCTATGCGATTGATCGGATGCAATCGTTTAACCATTAAACTTACATGTATCAAGCCAACTGGAGAGAAGGCCATTGTGAGCTAGCGTACCCAATGGTACAGAACAGACTCTATGGCTTTTCCACAGCCACAGCCACAACAACAGCAACAGCAGCCGCAGAATTTCCCGTTCGATCTAGACGCGCAACGTGGCGATCCATACAAGCGAACTATTGTCTTTACCCTTCCCAAGTGGGAGGGATGGAATGTTATTTCGTTGCAGGATCTTTGTCTTCCCCTGGGTACCTTGTTACTCATCGAAAACTGCGATGTCACCAGTGCTGGAGCATGTGGCCATCCTTACATTTTGAGGCACGATGATGGCAGAATGGCAGGTAAGCGTATTACGTACGTGAGTAATGCTAGCGTGCCCAAACCGCCCCGGTTTCCCCAGGGGGCCGAATGGTCACCGCTCGTGCACGGCTTATGTGGTTTGGATGGTTTCGAGCGCAAGACAACCACCGGTGGCATCGAAGCCCTGAACGAAGAACGTTTCTTCGCGAGCGAGTGGTACATGACTTTGTCCGAGTTAGTGCGATCTCAAGATAGCCTGTGAACAGGCCTTTGGTCGAGCGGGGTGGGGAGAGGGAAAAAGGAAAAGGCCTGGAGACAAACATTTGAGACCGCCGTTCCACGGTACCCGCTGTGCATCAGATCCTTATGCAAGCTCCTATTGGCGAGAACACTGACTGTTGACTGGTCTGATTGACATTGGCTTTTCGTTCGGCACGTAGCACGCGATTTGATCACAGAGTGGCAATAACAAAACAGTCCAAAGACTATTAACACGGGGAGGAACTACGCGCTGCGGTCAAAAGACTCAAACTGTCTTTAAAAAAACACTAAGCTGGAGTTTATAGTTACGAAGCACAATAACTATCCGCAGAGGAAAAAACTTATGGGAACAAGCAGCATTTTGGCATAAGGTAAAAGTCGTGTCGGCCTTCCACCCCATTTTATTGCTATAAATACCTGAAGGTGTAATTCCTGTTGGCGATAGAAGCGCTGTTGATATCTTTGTACTTGTCTTCGAAGATTCACGTTCTGGAGAAGTCATGACAGTATCTATACCTTCCGCATTCCAAGTTCGCTCATTTCAGCTGCTTGTTAAATTACAAACCGAAGTAGCAAGACGAACGGCTTATTAATTCTCTTACCGGAGATCAACGACTTTTTGCAAAATCGACAATGAGGTTCGTGCTCCATTTCACTCTGTTTTCAGACGGAGCAAAACACGGCTCATTTCCTGTTAATTTTCCCAGGAGTTACTCACGCGCGAAATTGATTGACCGGACAGATGACCGGCAGGATAATTACAAGAGAGCGGAATAGCGGCCTCAAATGTTTCTCTACAGGCTCTCTCCCCTCCTTTCCCTTCCCTTTCCTCGCTATTTTTCCCCAAACACTGGCAAAGAGCCTGTTCACAGGCTATCTCAAGAGGACAATAAAAGCCTATATAAGGTTCGCTGATGGCAACAGCTTTTCGAGGCACACGTTCCTCCTATTTTTCGCCAGAAAAACACCATAAATTTTACTAGCGTCATGGAATGTCTCAAGAGACGATACTTGGAATGCCCTCTGATTAAGATTCGCTAGGATCACGTTACCATGGATCTGTGTATTCACCTGTCACCATTCATTCGCGAGGAGGAAAAAGATACAGAGGCGCCGCTTCAAGTCCCCGTGACGATGAGTGGGAAGCGCATCTCCTGTGTTTGTTCTCCCTTGCAGGTCTCAGCTAAGTTTGAAAAACTTGACGAGTATCACAAAATCTACCTCCATCCCTCGACAGACGGAATACCATTCGAGGAGATTTTCGGAGATTTCCCATCTCTTTTCATCGAGACATGATTGTCTTCCGGTAACCACCACAGCAATAAAAGTAGCATAGAAAGAGTTGAGTTATCACTGTAAAGATGCAGTGGTCATTGCTCAGCTGTGCCGTTGCTGTCCGCATATCGTGCGCAAATTTCACCGATCCCGGGCTCGTGGAAGCGGACCGAAATGGAGCTCTATTGCATTTCACTCCTGTGTCATCTAGTTCGCATTGGCTGCTTCCTTCGTTCCCCAACAATAGCCATCTAACGGTGGGACCGGGAACAGTGCTTGTCATAAGAGGGGAACATGACAAATCAATTTTCATCACGTTGGTGGATGCCTTGCCACCGCCTGTCGACTTGTCGCACACCTCCACATTGGTTAGATGCGAATTGGGATGCGACGCCCGCTTGGAGGCAGTGGCATTCGATGAGCAATGTCAAATAGTTGCACCACCCGCCTGTGTTCGATTAATTCCAAAATTCAGACGTCTGGTGCTTTGTATTAGAACCGGGGAATTTCTTACCGATTCGTCCATTGGTCCACCCTTTGTGAGCATCGACAATGCAGTCGACGCAGCCCGACTCGTTGACAAAAGAACCTTACATTGTCACCTTCGACTGTTGAACTCCTCAATGAAGCGGCCGTGTTACCTGCAGTAATAGATGATGCGGTAGGCATCATTTCTTCGTCGGGGCTACAAATCGATCCTTCCTCGCAACCACTGGGTTCTGGAACTTTTGGCACCTGCTTCCCGGCTCTCAAGAGGGCCACGCTCAAGTGCGCAGTCAAGGTCTACAGGTATATGGATTACGACCAATTCTACAGGGAGTTAGTAGCCATGTTGAGATGTAATCGTCATAAGAACGCCGGTGTCGTGGAACTTTGGTGGATTTGCATCCCACCATCAGGGACGACGGGTTTGCCTAGACTCGTGATGCCTTTGGTCAAAGGAGTCACTTTGGACGAATGGGTGTCCCGTTACAGCAGGCGTTCAAAGCCAACCACCCTCAGGGTTGTTCTGCAATTGGTAGAGGCCGTTCAACATCTTCACGATACCGTGAATATCGTGCATGGTGACTTGGGATGGAAGAACGTCGTGATTAATGTTGCACGCAACTATCATCTGACTTTGATCGACTTTGGAAACGTCAGAGACTCGGACAAGGGAAAACGACGACTGTGGGAACACGGAAGTTACTTTTTTTCTCCCCCGGAGGCTTTATGCAGACGCCCGTGCCATCAGACCACAGCCGAATTGCACGTTCTCGGCGTCCTCTTGATATGCATCGCTCGCGGCAGTACTCAAGGATTGTGCGAGGCACCTCTAACGTTCGAAGACGGAAGAAACCGAGGTGAGGCTGCATCCGTACTGGAACGATTTTCTTGGGATAACTGGCGATGTGTTAGAGAAGATCTCAGGAATGGCAGGCGCGACTTTATCCGACGATATCGGTGTGATAGGATCACATTTGGCTCATCCAATCCCTGACTCTCTCCAGTCTCTCACAGATGCATTACGTAATTTAACAAACTTGAATACGATTGGTCAATAAAGAATTTATAAGCGATTGAATCTGTATTCTTTTTTTTCATTTTTGCTTTGAACGGCAATAAAGAGGAGCAAGCATAAAAACCGAGATGAAAGTTGTCCGTGGAGCACCTCCATGTTATCGGGACGAGATGGACAAATTGAATGTTCGCAAGAGTGTTCGACGAGATTTAGACAGGGGTTTCTCCGTGGCCATAGATTCTCGTTGGGACGATTCTCTGAACGCGGTCGTCTTTACCGTAGTAACACCTTACGGCGAGAAATCGCAAATTATCTTGACAAATACAGATGTGCCTCGCCGTATCTCCAACATGTGCCCGGTGGTTCAAGACCCGACCCTGATAACTCGCGACCCGTCTACGCCAAGTGAGCTACTGGGGCAGTTTTTTCTCGACCCGACCCAAGTTTCGGAACACGTCAGAAAGAGAGGCATCAAGCCTTACGATTATGTCAACAAAGCCATCCATGATATTGAGTCGTTACCCGGAGGTTACGCCGGTGCTCAATCGAGCGCAGAATGCTTGTCCAAGTTCGACTGCATGCAAAGGACGGCCACTGCCGTCTTCAGTTACGACATCGCCACGCCCAAGTTTGGAACCGACGGTGCCAGCGCGGCCATCATCACTGGAGATGCGGCAGAGGTGTGGAACTTTTTTGGACTGGCCAAGATGCCTTTGCAGGACAGTGTACTAGAGGTATTTTGCAGCGCGATTGGCGTCAAGCCGGATGACTCGTTGGAGAAGCGGATCAACAGCCCCATGAAGCGTACCAGAGAAGTCCCCCTATTTCAAGTGACCGATACGAAAAAGCAAGGATTGGATTTCACCAGCATTACAAGTTTGGCGGTGCTGACGATGAACAGTATACCAAAGCAGCAAGTACGACAACGTGTCCTCTACGTTGTACGTGTTGGTCCCGTAATTAGTTTAAATTGAATTTTTTAAAAAATTATTATCTATATCTTTGTAAAATAATTTCGCAATTCGCTTATTTCTAAGCGCGACGATTTTATTAATAAACCAGACATTATTATTATCGACAAACCACCCTGGAGCGCTTGAAAGAGGAAGGCTTTCAAGATCCGCAAGCGAGCTTGTTGACGCTTCACAATGTCGTGGAATGCATCGTTCCCATTTACTTGAGTTCTGAGGGTTTGGTAGAGTATCGATGGGAAGCTCTGGCATTTCGCGGCAAACACACCATCTCGACTCAAGCATACAGAAAGACGCCCATGGGAGATGTTCCTCTCTACGATCCAGAGTCCACCACCAAACGGTTGTCCATAGAAATGTTGGGAGAAGATGGCAAGGTGAGACTGCACCAATACAAGCACCAACTGGAATACAATCGAAAGAGATACTTTCAGACGTAAGGGACGATGCTCAGCATCACCAATTTAAAGCAATACAAGATCCCCGCGCCCGAGGGTGTAAAGCCCATAAAAGAGCGCACCAACTGGGACAAGTACGGTTACACACTGGTCGGTGCCTTGGCTGCCAACTTTACTCGGGCCCATTATGCCGGTAGACCTCTACTACCTCCGGAGCGCTTGCAGTTTGGCGTCGTTTCAGACACCCGGGAACAGAAAGCGAAGAGCGACAAGCTTAAGTTGGATGCCGAAACAAAGGAAGAAATTGTTCGATTGCACCAAGCCTTGGACTTAAGGAACGCGAACTCACCTCTGAGCTATCAATGGAGTTGAAAATGGCCGATCTCAGATTTGAATTAAACGACATGTACAACCAAGAGAACAAGAGACGAATCGAAGAACTTTAAAAAATGAATGAAAAAATTCTTGAAGACTATTCTGCCCTCGAGAATGCCAAGAACGAGCAAATACGAGACTTCGAGACAAGTTTGGATGCTTGTAGCATGAAATTGAAGAAGTGAAAGAGAGTCAAGCGACTAAAAGTCAGACCAAAAAAGAAACATTTTAACGCTAAAAAGTCTGACATGGTCAAGGTACACCGACAACAGGATGGGCCTGTTCTTTCGTGGTTACCAGAGTATAATGCAGCAGTATTAGCAGTGTAAAAACAAAGATAATCAACCTAAAGGAACATAAAAAAGAGAAAATTGAACGACTTTGCTCCACTTTATTGCATCGCCCTCAGTCTATCTAGTCGAGAACATAACAGTTTGACTCAACGGCCAAGACGAACAATGCCTTAAATAGTTACAATAATATTTTTTGTGAGATCAAAATAAAACATCTGAATAATAACTGAAGAAAAAAAAACGCTACGAACGAAACTCGAATCTCATCATTTTCTTTTTACACCAGGGATTGAAAAATCTAAGGTGTCATTAACTCAAAGAAACAAGATGACCGCTTCCTCGGTCATCTTGGATAAGAGTCTCTTGCGTTACTTCCACAGAGTGGTCGTCGAATCCGGCCGTGTCCAAGTCACTAGGTCTTAACATTCCCAGAATATTGTCTATGCGATCCATCATTTCCCTAGACGGTGCCTCAATGTCGTTGTCTCCTTCGGTCGGCTCGACTTCTTCTAGTTGCTTATGTCGTTTCAGTCTCGCGTATCCAGGTCGGTCTGAAATAAGTGCCGGTATCCTTGCAACTTCAGAGAGAACTTTAGACGTTTCGCGAATCCCCGTGCTGCGAAAAAATCTGTCATAGCAAATGTCATACAAAGAATCCTCGTGGTGCATGAGATGAATCAATCGAAGCGGCCTGAGCAAATGTTTGTGATAGATCTCTTTAACGCGGATCATGTTCTTTCCCCTTTTTTTGCCCTTGCCTACTCTTCGACGTTTTCTCTTCGGGGTGGTCATGACTAAGAAGTCAGCTGTCCCAATTGCCTTAATGCTTTGAATGTGGTCTTGACCTTGTGGAAGAAACGATCAAAGTTTTCGCGCTTGGAAATGCTGATAAACTCCGGCCATTTGTGAAAAGCATCGTATATTTCCTGTTTGCCAGGGCACCTTCAATTGAAGGATTCAACATACTTGACGATCAATTTAGTGTCCTCTGGAGGCCATCTGCGTCGAAGACGAGGTCGGCGAACACCAGGTAGAGACGTCGAAGACAGAACTGATCCTGGTGCCACGGAGACCTCGGTTGTATCAATCGCCATGGTTGACGGATGGGGTGGATCTGGAACAAAATTGTCGGAGGCTTTGACGTTTGTGGCGACACGGGCGTCAGTAGATGTGGGGTGGGTAAAGACACCGGTGGCGATGGCTCTCGAGACGGCGTACTTTCCCTTTCGGTGCTACTGGTTGCAGTGCCACTAGGCATGGTCATAGAATGCATCCTGTTGTCGTCTTGTTGTATCCCTTCTCTAATGCGTTGAGTGGTGGTGTGTGTTCGCGCTCCCAGAGAAGTCAGATCTTCTCTCATGTACCAGATAGCCTTTGCACCTTCCCCTGGGTAGTCTTCCTCTTCGTCGTCATCGTCGTCATCGTCGTCGTCCGATTCTATACGAACGGATGTTGCCGCAGATAGCGGTAGCTTATAAGGCTCGTATGGTAACGACATCTTCATAACATCGTCCAACCTGGTATCGTTTCTGATTTTATGTTTGTTTCTTAGATGGTTTTGCAAGTAGGGCGTGAGAAATGAGCAGCCTTCCACCGGACACCAACGAATCAACAACCGATTGGGTCCTTTCGTTTCCTTCCCCTTGCTGACCATTTGCGCGATAGCGTTCGCTTCTAAGGGATCAACGTCCTCGCGGTGTTTCTTGGCTTTCAAGTGTCGCAGGAGGTCCTCTCCATAATACGTGCAGTCGGAAATTGGACAGTGAAGAAACCTGTGGTGTTCTTGTTTACTAATTTTTGAATGTGCGAGCTGACTAACTGCTCGTTGCGGGTGGTTATAATAACTCGTTCTTCCCCGTTTTATCTAGTGGTAAAATCTACGTCACCTAATACGTGTTAAGGTGCTATTGATTCTCCCCACATGTCCTTGACATACCAGAATTAAGACGCGATGGCTCAACGCAATAAATGGCGCGATTGACGTCGCTACCTACGTAAATCTGTTACGTAAAAGAATGTCCCGATAAAAATCCTACCAACAGCCTTCGTCCGCAAATCATGGCGTATGCTGACTTGCGAATAATTCTATTCAATTCAAAGAGGCTTTTCCATCATAGCAGTAAATTCATTAACAGCATGTACTGTATAGAATACCTTATTCGATCCTGCGAAGAAAATGTCGTCGCCGATTCCCGATGTTCCTTCTATTCTTTACTGTGGCATCCCGGACGGAAACGAGGACACCAAGACAACACTTCTCCAATCTGGGTCTTTACAAGCGGGCTTGACGCGGTTGGTGGATGCCAGTGGAACTCTTTGGACTGTCAATCACGAAGACCACGTTGCTCACCGCGAGGTTTACGTCATCCAATTGGAGTGCATGTGGCCCAACGGAAAAGAGCAATCTTGGATCCCAAGCAAGGCACGACGAGTCTACGCAGCGACGGTTACGACGTTGCAATTGAGAACAAGCTTCGAGGGGGTTACCGCTTTGTGATACTCAACCCGTTTAAAGCAGTGTATCGGATTTCGTTTTTATCGCCAAAATCTTCCTTGCCAGTCATTGTTGCCTCGAGTTCAGACACGGATACTTCTTTGTATCGAAGGCGAGCAAAAAACGATCCACGAGAACCTCAAGACGAAGTGGATGCTCTTTTGTTAAAGCTCAATCCTTCTCGTAACCCTATAGACGAGCTGTCGAAAAGGTCGCATTTAGTTAGCGACGGGATCAAGTCTGGGCCAAGAATCAGCTCGTTGCCATCCTCAGACGAGTGTGGAGAGATATCTATCTGGACAGGAGTACTGCTGGAAATTCGTTCCGCTTAAGGAAAGAATCGGTTCGTGATATCAGCCTATAAGTGCTTTATTGGTCTTTTGGTAGGAAAGCACCCAGAGCCGAGAGTGGACTCAAGGCCATACACATTGCTTCCGAGTTGAATCAAGATGACAAGACAGGCGCAGTTGATCCCACAACTTTAAAACAGACTGCAGACAGTTTATCGAGCCTCTTGGAACAGATGCGACTGGGAAATGGTGTATGATAATTAAAAAAAAAACAAACATGATGTCCATTGTGCATTAAAAGCTTTATTGTCTTATCATGAGCTAATGCAAAAATTTATTTGCCGTCTTCTCTCGTTCGTTTCACACCTCTACTCCTTAGTCTTGTTTGTCTACCATCCTGTCTTAGAAACTCTTTGAATGTCGATACTGCGGGCCCTAGTCTCAGAGGTAGATATGTGTTCTTGACTCGATCCATCCACTGATCCGTAAGCGCTTCCACTTGGACTTGGACGGCCTTTTCTCGAGCATCGTAACTGCAGCCGTAAATGACAGCGCAACGATCTTCGATATCTTGCAGCTTTCCCGAACTGGCCAAGTATTTTCTTGTTAGGTACCTTGTCTCGTGTTGCGGTGGGAAAGTTGTGGCTATCTCACCTTTGACACCTAGGGTGCTCGGATGGCCCTCACGAGTCATGGCCAGACTGGTCGTGATAAAATGTTGCTCTTCTTTGGGGGGCAGATCAAAGGTGACCGCCTTGCTCCGACCTGACTTCCTCCACTTTGATCACGTCAAACGTAGATCCCTTGCCTCGTTTGTTGAAGCACAGCACCGTTTTGCAGTCTGTCAAATTTTCACGTACACAGCGAGAAACGAATTGTCTGGGTAACTCTGGAGACGTGGCCGTGGTTGTGCAAAACAAATCTTGGAGTTGGGACAGGATAGATAGATGGAGCCACGCGCCTGAATCGGTGCGGTCGAGATCTTGCTCGCATACCAGTACGTCGGCCACTGTGGTATACTTTATGTCGATACCCGGCAGGTGCGCATCCTCGAGTGTTTTCATGAGCCTTGGTTCTTCACTTGCATTGAACGTCCAATATCCGATGGAATGGCCGGTACTGGGTCTAGAGTCTGGTGCAGTGCAAACTTGCCGCAATCGTTGCGCCTTCTCTTCTGTTATGCCTAGCCGGAGTACCGGCAGCGCTCGGTGTACATACACGGTAGAATCAGTCTTGTAAAATGGCAAAAGGATTCGTGTCGGGTCATTTGATCCTGCGACAGTTTCGAATGTATGACGCACTAGGACTTCTGTTATAGTAGCGACTAGTACGGCACACTGGTTCATCTTATGCACCTTGACATATCCCTTGTCCTGCGTGATATTCCTAGGATCTTCGGAACACTGTAGTATCCAGTTGCGCATCAGCTTTAGCAGAGCGTGGTTAAAGTCGCAGCTCACTTGAACGGACTTGGCGCTGGGAATAAAATTGGCGATGACTTAATTGGTCGGCATAACGGGATGTCCACTTGTTGGGATTAAGGTGACTCAAAAAACCAAAGAACCGATAGTTGTCGACTCCGTAATGACTTACATCCAGCGTGATCATCTCGTTCGGAAACCGCGGGTCGTGCGTGCAGTTGGGACCTAGTTCATTCACTACCGTCGTGATTCTGTTCTGAATATCGTCAGTTAACTGAGTCACGAGATTCATCATGTCCAAACCCATGACAACCTCTGCGGCCATCTTGGCATCGAAATACAGTTGAAAGAACGACGTGCCGTGTCCGGCATCTTGCGAGCGACCTCCTTGATGATTTGTGCTACTGATGACGTGTATTCCGTCTCGGGGGATGGATTTCGTCATAGCTTCCACGATGTTTTCAATCTCTTTGGCCTCGAATGGGATACGTCGATCATTGAGAACATCGCAAATTCACGTTTACGTCATGTCTGGTACGACAAAAACTTTGCGGCCGTCGCTGGTCGTCTCCAAATTAGCAGGATCTATCAGCGATCTTGCAAGGGCACTATACGCCGGAAAGAACGGGTTCTGATCCAAACACTCCATCGTGACAACTGCTATGTAATGTGCGGGACTGAGGGAAAACACCTCCTGGATGCGACGCACCAATTCGTGCAACGGCATCTTCTTGAGATCGTCCACCACCATCTGCATCATGCACTTGTTGTATTCGTCCAACTTTTCCACCGAAGCGTTGTGTTCCTCCCAGGGCAATCGAAAAGTATCCACGCATCCCATGACGGTTAACACGGCTCGATGGTGAGCCAACATGCGAACCAATAATCGGGTGTTATCAAGACGCCGACCTCGTCCTCCAAAGTTGGCATCCAGGTGCATGGCGTGAAATTCTTGGTCTATTACTTTGAACACGAGTTGTTCCATGTTATTCAGATGAACGAATGAATGAATGAATGAATGATTTATTTAATGTCGAAGACGTGGGAAGTGTTTACACAATCTTCCGAGCCAGAGGCTCATGTTAAAAACGCTCGACAAACTAGAAAATACAAAACAGGATAAAAAGTGAATTATGCATATACAAATATTCAGAAAAAACTAAAAACATCGTAATTTTGGGAAAATTTTAAGAAACTATTTTCTGAAAAAAAAAACATAGAAAAAAAGAACATGCATTAAAAATAGTTTAAAACGGACTAATCTTTATAAACTGATTAAAATATTAAAAAATATAATTATATATGTATATAAACTAGCCCAAGAGTATGTAAAAATGTAAAAATAGATAAAGTTATATACAGTTCATACACTGGCACCCTGTGAAATTTACATTATTAAGGCGAGCACGAAATTGCGCTAAAGTGCTCGAGGATTTGGTTACAGTTGGTAATTGATTCCATATGTGGGCAGTCATGTATAAATAAGAGTTGTGCATGACAAGGCTGTTATATGGAGGCTGCACAACATTTAATCCACTCTCTCGTAGATTGTATTTAGTTAGCCGAGGTGTAAAAAATTTGGAAATATAATTTGGGCCATCTAGTTTAAAACATTTAAAAAATAAGATAAGCGATTGCAGGGTACGTCTTTGCTCAAGCTTGTCCATATTAGCCATTGCTAGGCAAAAGTCATAGGTAGCCGAATTACGTGAATTCAGTAATGTCTTGATCGCATAATGATTGGTACGTTCGATGTTATTTTTCAAGACTTAAGATATGCCCAGAAGTAGTGGGCAACAGTATTCTAAATGCGGTAACACGTAGGCTTTATAAAGGGAAATCATAACGTCCGAAGGAACTAAGCGCTTAATCCTCCGTAGTGCGGCTATCTTAGCATGCGCTTTTTTCAGCATGATTGCCACGTGGGGCTTGAAAGACAAATCCCGATGCAATGTAACGCCAAGAATCTTGAGAGTTGGTTCAATTTCGATGGACTTATCACCGATAAAAAGATTATATGGGTACTGAGATTTCCCCAGTGTCATTGCCTGAGTTTTAGTAGCGTTTACTTGCAGGTAATTCGTAGTGAACCAGAGGGTTAATCTCTTTATATCTTGATTCAGTGTAGATTCAAGTGTGCAGGGGCTCTCATGGGCTATATATTGCGTTGTGTCATCAGCATACAGACGTAGGGAGGAAGATCCAGCTGAGTAATTGACATCATTCACAAAGGTGTTAAAAAAAGCGGACCTAGAAGGCTTCCTTGCGGCACTCCGCAGCGAAGAGGCCGCCAATCTGACACCTTCCCGTTACATTTTACTTGTTGAAAGCGGCCTGATAGATATGACTGAATCAGTTTTATAGCTGAATCGTGAACGCCGTAAGCTTTCAGTTTTGCTAGTAATAAATTATGACAAATCGAGTCAAATGCTTTGGATAGGTCAATAACGATCACCGCCACATCTTTTTTATTGTCAAGAGCCTGGCTCTAATCATCAGTTAGCTTTAATAAAGCGGAACAGCAAGAATGCCCACGCAGGAACCCTGACATATTATCCGAAAAGACTTGTGTGAATGCGCTGTATAATTGATCAAATTGTAGTTTCTCAAACACCTTTGGTATAACTGATAAGACACTAATAGGGCGATAATTCGTCTTAGATGTTTCGTCGTCTTTCTTATGAACAGGGGTGACGTTACTAAGTTTCCATTGACATGGCCACTCGCCTACATCAATACAATAATTAAACAGTTTAGTCATAGGTCCAGCTATGACTGGAGCGGCAATTTTAAGCAGCTTGGGTGGTATTCCGTCGGGACCAGCAGGCTTCCGAACGTTTAGATTAGAGAGGATTTCAGAAACTCGGGCCATACTAACTGAAAATAAAAATTAATTCTGGGTGCCTTCGTCTTAATATCGACAACACTGGCGTGACTAGAACGTTCATCAACGGAAAAGGTTAGGACGGACTCATTAATTGTTGGAGACGTAAAACATTCATTAAGAGATGTTCTAGTGTCAGGAACAATTCTGCCGTTTTCAAGTAAACAAATTGAACTTGTATCGACACTGGACTTGCTATTTGGTAGGAGTGGCCTCAGTTTTTTCCAGAATAAACCAAGCGAGCAACTAGAAGAAACAGACGCTGCATCAAAACAGAAATCTTTAACTGATTCTTTTAAGGTTCACGCGTTTGAGCGGAGCATGATGATCAATATAACATCATCATCGAAGGTGTAAGCAGTGTCTCATGGGATGTCACTTAAGGACGAAAGAAAAGCTGACTCATTAAAGTTTTTTCATTGATCGATATTCAATACTTCCTTCGTTCGGCGAAAGATAGTCGACATCCTCGAGAGTGCATCCCACGAACTCGAACATGGATACCAGCGAGATGACGAGCATTTTAAAGATTTCAAAATGCCCGACCTTGAATTGATCCATGCGTTGAAACATGTCCCCTACCGATATTTGATCACCGGTGACCGTCGTGTTGTTGATGGTAAAATGATCATGCAATCGCGCAGCGACAGACATAGAGGCAAATGATTAGCCAAAATGACGAGCACGCAATCAAAGATGACGTTTTGCACATTCTGGCGGACCTCTTTCTTGTCTTTGGACAGACCCCCGTAGACGACACTCATACCCGAATCGTAAAAATTTTTCAGCAGGGTCGCCTTCTCGCTGCCATCGGTCTTGAGAGAGCCCGATTTTTCACTATCACCCAATTCGTTTACGAATCCGACCCCTTTACAATGCATGAGAGGATCTTCGTTCGTCGACTTAAGCGAGGCCGTGGTAACAGCAGCCATCTCGCGAATCATTCCTCGAAGACACAATCCATCCGATTCGCTGATGCCGTGCAAGACAGACTTGGCAGCCGTTGTCTTCCCCGTCCCTGCCGGGTCCTGCCATCAGACCCATATGTTTTTCTCTTTGATGATGACACTTGACGTCACAGCCAATCGAAGCTCTGTCATCTCGACTTTTAGATTAGCATGCGTTGCGGCAGAATACGACACGAAATTGTTGATCAACATTCCGTCTGACATCTCGAACTCTGCATCGAATGGATTGTGAACGGCCAGTATGAATTGCCCGGTGAACTTGTTCCTTAGACTGTTCAAGTGTAGTGCGTGGAAATTGCGGTGCCGATCCAACAGGGTTGCGTACGAACCAACAAGCGACTCCAAAGATTTACCCAGGGCTTGTTTGGGTTTCGCACGGCATCCTCGATCAACTTGCCGGCTAACTGGGCAAAAGGTCCTTGGTAAAGTTCCTTGACTTTGCTGCCCGGTTGGAACGCATCTGCTAATTTTTCCAAGAGGTTACGCACGTCTTTAAAAAGTGGATACTTGCGAGTAACGTCATCGATCATTCCTTGACGTTGAATAACACCACCTTGTGCGTCTGTTATATCCCTTACCCTTTCCTGTCTCATCATCAAGCTGTATGCTTCGAGCTGACGTTGCATTTCATTCATATTGTCAAGCGATATCTGGTCGATGAATTCTCCCAAGAACTGCATGCCCTTGTCGATCACGTCTTTGGGAAACGCCATCGTGTACAGGGGACTAGCGAGAGGCCCAAGTAAGTGCTCGGCCAAAACTCGCCAGGCGATGCCACTCGTGAAGTCCAATCGAAATCGAAACGACGCTCCCTCTGACGTCGGACCGAACAGACTCTGCCAGTTGTGCCTATGGGCTGCATTCTGCAAACATTCGAGAAGTGCTTGACTTTTGACTGTGAGCCTCGGAGCCCCCGTGACGTGTATGATCGCACGAGCAAACTGTTTCCGTTCACTTGAAATGGCATGTGGAATCTGTGATTCGTCTAGTCCGGTGTCTTTGCCATTGAGAGCGACCAGGTCTCTCATCTCTCTGTAAGACCGAGCTATGCGAAACGAATGCTCAAAAAGAAAAGGCCCTGACAACAGGGTGAGAAATCCTTGGGCAAATTCCGTCGTGTCGTCTGTGTTCTAAAGCGCTAGCATGGTGCCTCGCAATTGGTTGTAATGGCATCCTTCGAGTGGCTCGACCCCAGTGGCATCGGTCTTGTCTTCGTCAAGGCCTTCAGCTTCTGTTTGAATATGACATATTCTGTGATACGTCATCAAATGTCTCCTCAATTCGTTTAAGGTTGTGTAAGACCCAAAGACCCCGGCACATCTCTGCCATTCGCGCCCGTCGTTGAATTTGCAAGTCCCTTGACGGCATCGAAAATCGACGCTTCGGTCTTCAAGACGTCCAGACACAAGGGGCTAACAAACAATCGTCGGACATTGAGATGTTTGGCATTGATCATCATGGCCAAAGTCAAGCACGTAGGAAATAACTCGTCAATGGCCTGCCTGTCAAAGCCAAAGTACGATATGTGTCCGGCCACGACTTCTTTGCCCACTAGTGAATTACCTGGTACGAGCCTTTCTTTTTGCTGCACGAAGAAACAACATTTTAACTCTGCGTGGTAAAAGATTCGATTGATCATGTAGAGTAGCATATACAGTTCCAAGATTGTCCTTTCGGTTGGATCGGGCGAGATCCAGTGTGTGTAATTGCCGTCGGAGGCGTTGACGTCAGTAAGAGGAATCGGAGATCATCATCAAATTCGATCGGTCTAGTGAGAGGAGTCGGTGGCACGAGGTTGACAGAATTGATCGGAACATCCTGGCCAAACAAAAACGAACAGGTCTTGTGCATTGTGAACGCCTGCTCATCACTTTTTACTGTGGATAAGGTTCTCAACGTCTATGACCATTGCAGTATCTTTCTTAAGCCCCGAAAATCAAAACCGACACCAAGTGGGTTTTGTACAACACCAGCCTTGGGTCATACTTTTAGGCAAGGGTACTGATTTTTATTCCTTGAACCCAGCCATGACGACTTCAGGCTTTATCTTGCCCGACGATGGGGGTGGACGTGTATGCCAAGGGTGTACCGCATCAGAATTTGATTACATCCTCACCCTTTTTACATATTCTTGCTACACCGATCGGCGTTCGCTCTTTCGAGGCGATGCGTTGTTCGTTGCCGCTCAGACACTGGACCACCAAACTGTGACGATCGAATTCCCTAGAGTGCCGTACCGCTTGTACCTCACCCCTTCCGATTTTAGAGTCCGCACCTTATCGATTGGCTTTGCAGACGGTACTGAAAGGTGAGCTGCGGTTTCCGAGGCGAAAGACATCCTGTCGAGGCTAAGGCCTACAGTTGCCTTGGTCCGCAACAAAGATATCACCCACCCACTGTTAGGGCAGGGCAGGACAATGGGTGACTGTCTGCACCTCCCTTTGAGCTCGTCAATTATCATAATAATCATTCTCAGCAGAGTTCTGATTCAGCTGGCAAGGGCAAATTAAGACCAAGGTACTCGCCAGTCAAAGCCTGCACTGAACACTGTTGCTTACTGAAGGGGGTTGTGTCAAAACAGCTCCCTCCCTACACCACTAGCTTTGACCCCAGGGTCTGATTCACCCACCCACTGTTAGTGCAGTCCCTGGGCTATCCAGCTGTACCGACCAAGACGGCAAGTCCTCTACATTTTTGGGCAGCGGATTGGCCTGGAGCCAGCCTGCGCCCGGCGCTAGGCGAAAACCTAGTGGCCACGTTTTAACGAAATCAGACAGATATTGAGCACAAAATGGCTGTCGCAAGACACTGGCTGGAGTGGTGCCACCAAGTACTTGCCCAGGCAGGTAGCACTGCCCTCCCCGGACGAGACTGCAGAAAGGACCTTAATTATCTGACTGGATTTATCAAAAGATGGCTTCCGTAAGTGTCTAAGGGTCCTATGCTAAGTGCGTCCTTGGTACTAAGACTTTGACCCTCCCCACCCAGGACAATGGATGACCGTCTGCACCTCCCACTGAGCTCTGCAATTATCATGATAATCATTCTCAGCAGAGGCCTGATTCAGCTGGCAAGGGCAAATTAAGACCAAGGTACTCGCCAGTCAAAGCCTGCACTGAACACCGTTGCCTACTGAAGGGGTTGTGTCAAAACAGCCCCCTCCCTACCCCACTAGTTTTGACCCCAGGGCCTGATCCACCCACCCACTGTTAGGGCAGTCCCTGGGCTATGCAGCTGTACCGACCAAGACGGCAAGCCCCCTACATTTTTGGGCACCGGACTGGCCTGGAGCCGGGCTGCGCCCGGCGCCAGGCGAAAACCTAGTGGCCACCTTTTAACGAAATTAGACAGATATATATACCTGGGTTTTTGAAAACCGCGTTAGCAAAAATTTCAACTCATTCTACTACTTGGCAATTTAAAACAACAAAACTCATTCAAAGGCCGATTAAAAGCCTTTATCTGACGCCGGGCAGTAAGTTAGTGGCCCCTAGAAGCATTCCAACGAGTCCAAATTTAAAATGACGCAAATTTTAGAACATTTCTTCAGTAAACTGACTTCGCGAAGTTTCATACCGGTGTCATTTTAGTCTAGAAATTTTTAACTTGTGTGAACTGCAGCGAAAGAGTGCCTGGTTAAGGCTTGCATAATAACTTAAATAGTAAGCAAAACACTACTTTTTTCGCGGTTCGATAAACAACAGGATTCCGCTTGGAGTAGACAACAAACTGAATGAAACGTAGTGCACAAGATTGTTTTTGGGAGGCCAGCTTCAATGAAAAATGGGGTGAACTGGGGAAATGGCTTTGCAATCGGTGACACCGACACTAAAAATTGCCCCTTAAAATGCCTTATTTTCCAGATTAATGAGGAAAACTTTACTTTTGTTACCTTCAAGACAGACGATTCTATCAAATGGAAGCTCATGTATTCAATAATTTCTTTTTGAGATGAGATTTTACTTTTCAAGTAACAAGGGCCATTAAATTACCAATCAGTGCGAGAGACTGACATGTTTTAGTAGGCCGGTTTTCAAAAAAACAGGTGTATATCTCCAGGGATTCACCATACAAATGCGCCTTTCACTGTAAAAAATAAAAATGTTAGTAGGAATTGACAGTTGAGATGCAGAAAGGTCAATAATTGGAGATATCTACCTGGAGTTTTGAAAACCGGGATGCCTGAAATCTTAAGTCAGGTCCAGCACATTGCAGACAATCTTTCAAAACGTAATTTGCTTAAAGCCGTGATACTTTTAGTGTAAAAATAACAACCTCCCTCTTCAGGATTAACCACTCTCAGCTCTTAACCATGGGCTCCAAATAACTTCCTGGAATTGACAGAAATCAGTGGAAATTCCAGGAAATCTGCTCGAAGGGGGCAACAGGCTGGCCGTAGGTCCGGGTGTTGCCCCCATAGGGCCAGCTTATTTTTTTTGAGGGGGGGAATTCCGTCGAACTAAGTGTCCTGTTGTTGCACAGACACAGGCCTATCATCTGGTATGCATTTGGGATAGCCTGGGTAAATTCCAGGGGGGAAGGGTTGTTCTAAAGACTATGCTTTGTGCTGGAGTGAAGATTTGCTGAGTTTTTGTACCGTCGCTTACCCCTGTCTTTCAAAGCTCAATGTCTGCCTCAAATTGACAGAGGGTTGTGTCTGGCTGGGTGTCATGTTTTTGCAAAGACACAGGGCTAGCATCTGGTATGCATTTGGGGTAGCCTGCTTAAATTTCAGGGGGGTGGGGTTGTTGTAAAGTTTGATGTGTTTTTGCACTCTTATGCAGTTTGTTTGTGCTGTTTGCATGCAAGCAATGACCCACTCTGTTGATAATGTTCCTAGTCAGCAAGCAGTTAAACTGGTGGTTTTACGACTTGGTTTTGTTGAGAAGTGTTGGCTTAGATTGTTTTTGGGAGACCAGCTTCAATGAAAACTGGGGTGAACTGGGGAAATGGCTTTGCAATCGGTGACACCGACACTAAAAATTGCCCCTTAAAATACCTTATTTTCCAGATTAATGAGGAAAACTTTACTTTTGTTACGTTCAAGACAGACGATTCTATCAAATGGAAGCTCATGTATTCAATAATTTCTTTTGGAGGTGGTATTTTACTTTTCAAGTAACAAGGGCCATTAAATTACCAATCAGTGCGAGAGACTGACATGTTTTAGTAGGCCGGTTTTCAAAAAACGAGGTATATATCTCCAGGGATTCACTATCCAAATGCGCCTTTGACTGTAAAAAATTAAAATGTCAGTAGGAATTGACAGTTAAGATGCAGAAAGGTCGACAATTGAAGATATCTACCTGGAATTTTGAAAACTGGGGTAGAGTAGATATGGGTTCAGAAGAGAACGCACGTGCTTTTGAACTCTCCGCGAAATCTGGCTTAAGACAACCAAGCCAAGGATATAAGTACTTGTCCATCACTAAAACTGGGCATAGGTCTAAGTTTAAATGGTTAGGAGATTTTGAAGAGCTGAAATTGTTTGTAGACGGGTATTTGAAAATCACAGGAACGTGGAGCTACACGACGAACAATGGCGGCTTTCATACGATGAAAGCCGAAGGTGCCGCCATAAGCTTTTATCCTGGGACGAAAACACTCAATGTACAAGGGTCTAAATCCGAAGTTATCGGCCAGAAGCTACTACAACTTGCAAGTACAGGTAGCGAGGAACAAAGCCATTTTGCAGCATCAAATATTCAAACCAATTTCGTAAGTGACGATGACCACGAGCAACAAGAAGGTGTTGAAGAACATGAGACTGACTTCGGAGGAGATTACCGAGGACTTGAATGCTCATACCAAATGTTCCAAGGTGATAGACGCCGCAATTCGCGAGTTCAGACCCGAGGTTGGCAAACTGCATTCGGAATTCGCTGAACTTTCAAATTTTTCAACAGCGAGAAGATCTGATGAAACCAGACTTCACGATGAAAACAGAGACCTAAAACAGAAGTTACAAGAATTAGAAATGCAGTACGATTCTCTAAAACGTGAATCTAGAGCCATCCAATTTGAAAACAAAAGCTTATTGACGGCCCTACGATTGCTTAGTAGCGAAATTGCAAATGAAACCAAACACACAGCTCCCGAACTTAATGTACAAGCTGACGGGGAATGGACTCAAGCCTAATCATCGAAAAGAGTAAAACAATCAACCCCCAGTCTGAGTTCGAACAAAATCTATGATCAAGCTGATGAAAATAAAAAGGCAGCTCATGCCTCTCCTCAAACAACTGAACACTCAGCTGAACAATCAGGTACTCAACAATCCAAAGGTAAGAGGAGTGTCTTGTTGATCTGTGATTCTATGATCAAAGCGATTGAAGAGCAAAAACTCTCCAAGTCTCAGTCTGTTAAGAAAATTTGTTCGAGGGGCGCCAAGATAACTGCAAGTAAAGATCAGCTCACTCCTCCGCTGCAGCACACTGCTTATGACAGTGTCATAATTCATGCTGGAACGAATGATTTGAATGAATCTAAGCCTGAAGATGTAATAAAGGGTCTAACTGAAATGGCAGGGGAAGCGATTAAAAATAGACCTTCGATCAAGGTGTCGGTTTCGGGGTTAATAAGCCAGAGAGATGAAAATGCGAATGAGAAGATTAGGCATATAAATCACACGATAAAAGCTTTCTGCGTCTCCAGGGGCTGGTTGTTTATTGATAATGCCCGTATCAAAGTTGAACACCTAAAGAACAAAAACAAAGGTATCCACTTGAACGGTGATGGCGTGAAAATTCTAGCCTCGAATTTTATAAGGCAGGCATTGAAAGCAAAGATCAAAGCAGGAAACCACAAGCGAAAGGGGGACCCTCTTTGGTTGCTAGCACAAACTCTGAACAACATAATTCGGACCTCGTCGGCAAGTTAGATTTAGAGGGTCATTTCACATACGGCTCGTCTCCGTTAAATGCTGATCTGTTAAGTGAATTATCCAAAAATTGGGTTTTTAAGTTAGCTGCCCTTAACATTACTAGTATTCCCGGCCATATCGAGGAATTGCGGATTTATATGAATTCGAAATGTACTGATATTCTTGCGGTTAATGAAACTCGTCTCGATGATACTATATCTAGTGGCGAAGTTACAGTACCAGGCTATGCCCTGGAGAGAAGTGATAGAAACAGAGACGGAGGGGGTGTCGCCCTTTATATCCGGAATACTATCAATTATGAACGTTTATTTGATCTCGAGTGGGAAAGCCTCGAGTGGATTGACATTAAGGTAATCAAACCCAAGGCTAAATCTTTTATTGTGAGTACGTGGTATAGACCACCACGTTCTAATGTAGACGCAATGAAGGATTTTGAACTTCTGGTTCAGCGATTCGAATCGCTGAGGCTAGAGGTAAATATTTTGGGGGATTTAAATTGTAATGTGGCTGCCTGCCCACTAGAATCACATACAAAGAATCTTCTGGAAATTTGCAACCTTTACCAATACCACCAGCTGATAAATGAAGATACCCGAATCACTGAAAAACCCGCGACTACTATTGATTTATTCCTTTTTACACATTCTGGGGTCTGCCACATCGGAATAAGTGACCATTCTCTTATCTATGGAGTTAGAAAATTTTGTATTCCCAAAGGGAAACCAAAGATCGTGGAGTCGCGACAATTTAGGAATTCTGATGCTAAATCATTCCACGCTGACCTTAACCTAGCACCTTGGCACCTAGTTCATCTGGAAGATAATCCAAATCGTGCCTGGGAAATTTGGTCACGTCTGTTTTTAGAAATATGTAACTTCCATGCTCCAAATCGTAAAAAGAAAGTAAGAAATAATTATGCTCCCTGGCTAAGACCAGAGATAAAAAGGTTGATGTTTCAGAGGGACAAACTGAAAAGGGCTGCAATTATCAACAATTCAGATGCTCATTGGACCGAGTATAAGATGGCTCGAAACAATGTAAATGCTAATATCAGGAAAGCAAAAACTAACTACTATAAAGGGTACTTCGAAACAAATCTAGGGGACATTAAGAAATCATGGAAAGGAGTAAATTCAATAGTGGGCCGAAATTTACCAACAACTGAAATAAATAGAATAGATGTTGGAGATCACTCAAGTACTACCCCATTAGAAATCTCTAATGCTCTTAATTATCACTTTACTCACATTGGGCCTAGGTTAGCCGATAATATTCCCAAAACTAGTGTTTGTTTCGAGGACTACATTACGCCATCAGATTCTAGTTTTATCCTGAACGAGACTCACTGCGGTGTTGTTCACCGTTTAGTGAGTTCCCTTCAAGTCGACAAGGCTAAGGGCTTAGATGGTATTTCTGCAAGGCTTTTAAATCGTGCCTTCTCTCACCCATATAATTAACCTATCCATTAGGTGTGGGTATTTTCCAGACGAGTGGAAAATTTCCAAAGTATGCTTTTATATAAGGAGGATATTAAGTCTGATCCTGACAACTATAGACCTATATCTATTCTACCAGTTGTCAGTAAAATAATCGAAAAGGTTATTTTCAAACAACTTTATGAGTACCTAACTCACAATAATTTGCTGACAGTTTCTCAGCATGGTTTCAGACCGACGCATTCCACTTTGACTGCCTTGCTTGAAGCTACTAACAACTGGTACTTAAATGTTGATGAAGGCCTAATTAACAGTGTACTTTTTCTGGATCTTAAGGAAGCCTTTGATACGGTTGACCACAGCATATTGTTAAAAAAACGGCAGCTTTATGGTCTCGACCTACATGCAGTTCAGTGGTTCAAATCATTCCTATCAAATCGCTTTCAGAGTACTTATGTAAATGGAACTCTATCAGACTATCTTCCTGTTAGTTGTGGGGTCCCACAAGGTTCTGTACTTGGACCCTTGTTGTTTCTCATTTATAGAAATGACCTACAAGAATGCGAGCTGTCATCATCTGCATTCATGTATACTGAGGACACCTCGCTTACCCTTTCCGCTTATGACCCCGCAACCCTTGAAGAAAAGTTAAACAAAGACTTGGATGAGGTTCAAAAGTGGCTAATATCCAATAAACTCACATTAAATGTCAAAAAGACAAAATATATGATAATTGGAAGCCACTACCGACTAAGGCATTTAAATGGTGACGTTACTGTTAATAGTCAACAATTGACTCGGGTGACTAGTTATAGATATCTGGAAATAGAGGTTGACGAGGCATTGGGGTGGCAATCCCATGTAGATACCATCTGTAAAAAGGTATCTGCAGGTATAGGGGCCTTAAAACGTATTTGTTCCCTGGTGCCTCGCCAAACCCTACTGAAAATGTATGATGCTTTAGTCGCTCCTTATTTTGATTATTGCTCCGAAGTCTGGGGATATGGGAAAAGGCCTGTGTGACAGACTCCAGAGATTGCAAAATAGGGCTGGTAGAATTATAACATTTAGTGATTATAATACAAGACCTGCGGATATCCTCCAAGACTTGAGATGGGATACCCTTGAGCAAAGACGCTCTAAACAGCTCGCAATAAGTGTTTTTAAATCTCTAAATAACCTTTACCTTGAGAGTTTAAAGAACATGTTTAAACCAACCTCTGGGGTTCATTCCTGCAACGTGCGAGGAGCCTCAAACAACATTTTTGTACGAAGGCCCCCTACTGAAGCTGCTAAGCGGGCTTTTAGCTATAGGGGGGCAGTCATGTGGAATGGCCTAGAAAATGTGCTTAAAGACGAGATAAATCTCAACTCTTTCAAGTCTGCCCTGTCTTTGTCTTGAACCAGGGATTGCCTTGAGGGAGTTCAGATAGAATTTATTTTAGTTGTATTTTAGTTATTTTGATTTTTGTGTAATTAATTATAGGATAGATTTTCTTAATATATAGATATATTTTAGCATTAATGTAGTTTCCCTGAAAATTTTTTGATGTAAACGGCTCACTGGAAGAGCATTTTTAATGAAGTGATACCGTAAATAAAGCTTAACCGCCTGGAATCTTAAGTCAAGTCCAGCACATTGCAGGCGATCTTTCAAAACTTAATTTCCTTAAAGCCCTGGTACTTTTAGTGTAAAAATAACAACCTCCCTCTTTAGGACTAACCACTCAACAGGCCGGCCCCTAGGGCCGGGCTGTTGACCCTGTTGGGCCATCTAACTTTTTTTAAGGGGGGCTTCCGTCGAACTAAGTGTCCTGTTGTTTCACAGACACAGGCTATCATCTGGTATGCATTTGGGGTAGCCTGGTTCAATTCCAGGGGGGGTAGGGTTGTTCTAAAGACTATGGTTTGTGCTAGAGTGCAGAGTTGCTGAGTTTTTGTACCGTCGCTTACCCCTGTCTTTCAAAGCTCAATGTCTCCCTGAAATTGAGGAAAGGGGGGGGGGGGGGGGGTGTCTGGCTGGGTGTCATGTTGTTGCACAGACACAGGGCTATCATCTGGTATACATTTGGGGTAGCCTGGTTAAATTCCTGGGGGTTGGAGTTGTTCTAAAGACTATGCTTTGTGCTAGAGTGCAGATTTGCTGACTTTTTTTACCGGGGCTTATCCCTGTCTTTCAAACCTCAATGTCTGCCTCAAATTGACAGAGGGTTGTGTCTGGCTGGGTTTCATGTTGTTGCACAGAGACAGGGCTATCATCTGGTATACATTTGGGGTAGTCTGGTTAAATTCCTGGGGGTGAGGTTGTTCTAAAGACTATGCTTTGTGCTAGAGTGCAGATTTGCTGAGTTTTTGTTCCCTCGCTTACCCCTGTCTTCCAAAGCTCATTGTGTCCCTGAAATTGAGGAGGGGTTGTGTCTGGCTGGGTGTCATGTTGTTGCACAGACACAGGGCTATCATCTGTTATTTATTTGGGGTAGCCTGGTTAAATTCTAGGGGGGTGGGGTTGTTGTAAAGTTTGATGTGTTTTTGCACTCTTATGCAGTTTGTTTGTGCTGTTTGCATGCAAGCAATGACCCACTCTGTTGATAATGTTCCTAGTCACCAAGAAGTTAAACTGGTTGTTTTAGGACTTGGTTTTGTTGAGCAGTGTTGGCTTAGATTGTTTTTGAGATACCAGCTTCAATGAAAACTGCGGTGAACTGGGGAAATGGCTTTGCAATCGGTGACACCGACACTAAAAATTGCCCCTTAAAATGCCTTATTTTCCAGATTAATGAGGAAAACTTCACTTTTGTTACGTTCAAGACAGACGATTCTATCAAATGGAAGCTCATGTATTCAATAATTTCTTTTGGAGGTGGTATTTTACTTTTCAAGTAACAAGGACCATGCATTAAATTAGTAATCAGTGCGAGAGACTGACATGTTTTAGTAGCCCGATTTTCAAAAAACCAGGTATATATATATATATATATTTTTTTTTAAATATTTTAATCAGTTTATAATTACGATTAGTCCATTTTAAACTATTTTCAATGCATGTACCTAGGTTTTTTAGGTTTGTTTTTCCAGAAAATAGTTTCTTAAAAAATTTTGCCAAAATTACGAAGTACTTAATAGTTAGGTTTAGGTTTTTTTTATATTTGTATATGCACAATTCACATTTTATCTTTGAATTTTTAGTTTGTCGAGCGTTTTTAACATGAGCCTCTGGCTCTCTGGTTCGGAAGATTGTGCAAACACTTCCCACGTCTTCGACATTAAATAAATCATTTATTCATTCATTCAAGTCATTTGCACTTTCTGACAACGCATAACATGTTTCAATCTGTTACCTGATGTTAAAGCTTAACAAAAACAACGAAATTCAAATTGCATACCTCTTTCTTAACTCATTCCAAAGTGGAGTCCAAGGACCTCGAACAATGTGAAGAGACTAGATGGATCGCGAAATTTCTTAGATCCGTAAAATCGAACATGAGGCTCGGTTCTTCAATTATCAATGACCTATAGTACACTAAGTTTAAATTGAAAGTATAAGCAACTGAAAAATTTACATAGCTATGCTGTAATTTAAAAACAAACAAACTGCCAGAAAGTTGCTGTAAACGAAAAAGTCTTCCGCTTGATAAAATGCTGTGTTACTTAATTTTTATGCATTTCTTTTATTTATGATATTTATTAAAACTTTTTTAAAAGCGAAAGTCATATTTTTTGGCGAAAATAATGGTTATCATGATCACAAACCTATCGCATATAAACAATTATGGTTGAACGGATTGTCAAACAATTTGCAATAACCATATGTTCTTATTGATGGCAGCACTTCTGACAAACTGACCCACTTTTGAAATCTTTTTGCGTAATCTGATTTTGATGTTGTTAACAATGCATAAAAAACAGGATCATTTATAATTTTTACATACCTGACGTGACCGCTATGGTATAGCGGATGGGTGTTTTGATTATCTTCGTCAACATTATTTATTCTGATTGTTTGTTCTTTATTCATATATCCTAATAATTGAGCAATATCTTTAGCAATGAACCAGACGTTTTGTTTATATTAGTAAATGCATTCAATTCAATTTTCAAGTGATCATTATAAACTTTTTTCTCTACTAATTCCATGTTATATATTTAATGTAAAGGAGGCAAGAAATGTAACTGTAGATGATATAATAAAGTTTGTCACTGCTAAGGCAACAGCAGTCAACCAGACGAACAAAAATGACTACCAGTGTGCAAGCAAACATCCCAGAAGGGCAAGAAATTTTTAACCGTGTATTTGTTGGAGTTTTATCCAGGGAGATGAGCGAGCTGGAACTCGAGAATTTTTTCGTCATTTGGAGAAGTAGTGAATGTGAGGATCGTGTGTGCAAAGAAAACTAAATGAGGGCTATGGTTTTGTAAATTTTGCGACGACTATGGCACATAATAGGCGTCTTAAAAAGGGAATGGTAGACTCCAAAAAGGGGAGGAAGCTAAGGTTCCGTAAGGCTGTCAAGAAGGAGGCATCAAAGCAGTTTCTCGTAGGAGAAAACTCATTATCATCGCAGAAAGCCTCCCCAACGGCAGAAAATTACCTACCTGCAGTAAATGTTTATTGTTTAATATGCTGTGAAAACCTTTTTTTCGTTGAGTTTTTTTCCGGACTTAAACATTCCAGGCAATACATACAACAATGTTTTGCATGTTCATGGTTTGTTTGATTGTGCATAAACTTATTGAAGTCTTTTGTAGATCAGAATGTTAGTTTTCACCTTCTCTTATCAATAATACATTCATTGATCTTTAAACTTTTCGTTGGGTATATAAATAGGAATTTCGAAATGGTTGTTTTTCTTCATAACCCATTGATTATCAATTCTGTTATACTGTTTTTGATTCACTTCATTCAATTCCTGAGTAATTCAACTTTTCAATAAATTCTTTATCACACCTTTTAGTTCTCCGAGAATATTTTTCCTGTGGATTTAAGTTCCGCATATGACACCATCTGAAGCAGTCATTGTCTTTATCTTTAAGGTTTGTCAATCCTTTAGCTGAATTTCTCATCTTCCTCACTGTCGTTTTTAGCACAGTTTCCCTTCTTCTTTTGCAACTTCAGTCATATATATTATAATACTTTTTAGTATATACTACAACAGTGGATAGTGTTTTTCGCGCGCTCTGATTGCCTACTCAATCAGTGAATATCCTGCACTATTCACTGATTCACCTCCAGTTCTTCCGAGCGAGCGACGCCAAACTCGCGTAAGTTGCGAGCAAAATGGCTTCCCGGTTTGCTGCCGTAACAAACAAAGAAATTTCACGACTAATCAAGCAAGCTGTTCCCGAAATACACAAAGAAGGTGACGAAGTTCGGTTTTGAAGTTTTAATAGGTAAAGCTTTGCCTTTTTGACTTGAATTTATCGATAAAACCGGTGAAAAAGGTTTTTGTTTACAAATGCAAATTAAGCTTTTAAAGTCTTGCGTTACTTTATTTGGTTGACTTGTTCATAAATAAGCTTAAACTAAATTTAATAATCTTTTTTACAGAATGATTTTAAATAGAAAAAGAATTCACCACTCCTTTTGAAGAAATTTCCCCGCAAGAGCTAAGACAAATGCGTTCAAAAGTTTGAAAAAAAAGTTTGAAAAGTTTCGCGGCCTCGGTAAATTTCACCACTAGCCACCTCCACCTCAGTGAATAATTGTTATATATTTTTATATGTTTAAATCTAAATTGCGGGATGCGTTTGAATGATTACATTACATTCCTCCTTGTATTTATTACTTTCTGTGTCTTATGAAAGTACCTTTTATCTACTGAATAAGATTTACTTGTTTTAAACTTATAAATGCAGTATTAACGTGGTATTTTGATTTCCCTCATGTATTTATTTTTCTTGCAGATGATAAGGTCGTAATTATTTGAGAAGATGAATTTATAACGATTTCTATGATACAGCTTTTTCAAATTTAATTGTGCCTCAGTAATTTTGAAGTTATTTGATGGTGTTTGGAAGTCAATGCATATCCCACTATACATGTATATTTCATGATGGTTCACAATGATGATGTCAGGCTGGCCTTTCATATAACCTTTTTTTCAACTTTTTATTTACATTTGAGATGTTATTTGTTTTTCACCTAAACCAGCCACCAATATCGTATTTGTACTACTTTAGTATGAAGATCGCGGGTTTCATGTTCTATTTTAAACATATGGTGAAATGGATTGTCAAACAATTTGTACTAACTATATTTTCTTATTGATGGAAGCACTTCTGAGAAAACCCATTTTTAAATCGTTTTTCTGAATCTGATTTTGATTTTGTTAACAATCCACAAAAAACAGGTTCATTTAACATTTTCACATACCTGACGTGACCGCTACGGTATAGCGGGTAGGTTTTTTGATTATCTTCGCCAACATTTATTCTGGTTTTTTTCTTTGTTCTTATATCACTAATAATTCAGCAATATCTTTAGCAATAAACCAAACTTGTTTTTTACTATCACTAAATGCATTCAATTTAATTTTCAAGTCATTATCATAAAATTTCTTTTCTACTCATTCTATCATATTTTTATATAAAGGAGACAAGAGAGGTAACTGTACATGAAAAAATGAAATTTGTTACCACTAAGGTACGAGGTAAAATGACTGCCAGTGTGCAAGGAAACATCCCAGACGGGCAAGAAATTTTTAATCGTGTATTTACCGGAGGTTTATCCAGGAAGACGAGTGAGCTGGAACTCAAGACACTTTTGCTGATCATTTAGAGAAGTGGCTGATGTGAGAATTGTGAGTGACAGAAAAAAACAGGGTTTAATAAAGGCTATGGTTTTGTAACTTTTGCGACAACTTTCCCACGTAATGAGTTTCTTAAAAAGGGAACGGTAGACTGCATAAAAATGGAGGAAGCTGAGGCTCCATAAGGCTGTCAAGAAGGAGGCACCCTCGAGAAAGTTCGTTATTGTCACAAAGAGGAGCTGTTATGGCCCCGCAGATTGTTTTGGTTCCAGCGGCAAATGAATTTTCTACCTACCAAACTCCTGTTTCCGTTCCGCCCCCAACGTACTATCAATAGTCAGGGAGCATATGTCGTTGAGAAAAGCTCCGTGGGATATTTGTGATGATTTCAAGCGACCAGTGTAGACGTGTTGAGGGGGACCTTAGCGACATGTTTAATGTTGTCGGCACTTCTGTAATTCAGGCAGGAGGTATTTAAGGGGCAATGGAAAATTGCCTATTACGCTTTACATGAAAACGAGGCTCAAGTTTGGAAATGCTTAAAACAACTGCTCCTCAATTACGCTCATTTATTTCTGTAAATGCAAAAGTAACATTTCATAAGATATCTAGGAATGTTAAATTACCTTTACTGCATTGTTAAAAGTTGGAAATCCGAATTTTTAGTTCAAAAGAAGCCAGTTGCTTCAGATGAAAGAATAATTCCTTGGAATATTGATGTGGCAAATGAACTAATTTGTCTTGTAACAAATGTGAACATTCCTCGTTTTTCCCAGCACTTAAAAAGTGAGGTATAAATTAGATTGCTTTTATAATAAAATAACAAATTCCATCTTTTAACTATGATAGTTATGTAGTAGGCTATTTTTTTCTTTATTGTACGTGCTAATACATATTCCATATTGCCGTTTTATGTTTTTATCCAGTCTAAATGTCGAGTTCTACAGAGTCTGGAGAGATCAAAGACCTAAATTTAAGATTGTGTATTATTTGCGGCCAAATGAAGCCAAATGAACGCCTTGTGGAGAACCAAATTCGTATGACAGAGTATTGACGTTAATACAAGAGTGGGCGTCCTACGGCCACTAAGAATATTTCGCCATCCGCCGTAGGGTCATATATCGCAATCGCTCACAGATTTTCAGGCAAAAGAGAGACCACTCCCAGTCTATGCGAGAATGCTCACGCGAGCAAGAGAACGATACAAGTGACAGTTGGCTGGACCTAATGAAACAAAACGGAAAATTTCAAACATGGCAGCAAAGAAAATACCGCTGCAGCTAACAAGATCTACTGACATCACCATTTAGCAGCCGATATGTGCTTCTTTGGTGACGGCAGTGATTCTCGCAGGAAAGCCCTTTTACTGTTTCCAGTCCTTCTGTTACTCAGTCCTTACGTAACGTAACGACCGGCTCCGAGTAAAACTGGGTACATCATTAGACACTAGTGACAAGCAAGATTTTAGAATCAGGTGTCAAAAGGTCTCTTGGGTGAATAATGTCACAAATGTACTATGCAACTGACCGGGGAACTACTCCGAACAATGACGCATCGACAAGCGAGAAAGCTGCGCAAACAGAGTTTATAGCAGTGACAGAGATCCACTTAAGAAGAGGTAAGATACTGGCTATGTCCGATTTGCAAGCGGCATATTCATGAGAGTTTTCTTGGAGCAAACAATGTCCATGAGACCGTATGCAATCGAAAAACAATTAATTCAAATTTTACCTGAAGAGGAATTTCACCGACCACCAAAAGCTACCAAATCAGACCGACTAAGCATTAAGAAAACACACAATGCTGCTATTCATCTTGTACAAAAGAAAAGTACTAACGATCCAAAACAAATGAAAGTAACGTTTGAAGCTGTAGTCTTGTTACGGAAGGAAATCAATGGCTGAACGAAATCGGTGTTTTCAGTGATTGGCCAGTGCGAGTTTTCTGTCAGTTCCGACGTCTTTGTTTGCACCTGATGGTAAAATGTTTCACTGTTCTGCAAAGAGCGCTTTGATGAAAATTCTTGAAAAGTTTAGCGCTTGGTGGGGAATCAGAGCAAAGAACGACCACTGGTCCTCAGATTAGCGCGAATGAGATAGTAAATATTGAACCCTCATCTCAACTGCGAGTTGCTGTTGTTGACGTTGGCAAACCGGACGATATCAAAGACTGTTCGCAGTAAGCTGTGCGCTTTACCGCCAGAATCAACCATAAGTACAAGTCCAATGATGAGGTATGTCTGATTTTCGATAGATATGACTTGCCAATGTGTCTGTAAACAGCTACCAGAGTAAACAGGCAGGCTGGTCAAGATCCCGTACATTACTGTATTAGCAATTCCACGCAGATCGCCAAGGTACCAATGAGAAGAAGTCTTTCTCATAGTAAGAGCAAGAACTAGCTACCTAGCTGCCTGGCAGAGAAGTTCCTTCTAGATTATGCTATGAAGACAGATCTATGAGTAGTTGTGGCCTGAGGATGCTAGTGTTGTGCAACACATCAACAGGTGAACCATCTTCAAAGTAATTAAAAAGTAGCAGACATCAAGATGTTGCTACATGCGCTAGACGCAACTGCCAACGGTGCAGCGGAGCTTTATATCCATCTCCAGACACAGATGTTTTAGTTCTGCCTCAAAGGCGCTATCCGGATCTCTGTCTGAAGACATCGTTTGTCGCTGGTATGGGTGATAACCATCGTATGATTGGCCTTGGTTCAATAGTTAGCGCCCTCGGCAGTGTTGAACTTGCAGAATTACCGGGGTTCCATGCATTCAGTGGGGCTGATATCATCGGGCGTAAAGGAAAACGTTCATGGAGGCAGAAGATACCAAAACTGCTTTGGAAACCTTGGAACCGCAGTGCATCCCCCAGGCGAGATATTGGCCCTTGTGGAGAAGTTTATATGCCGGCTTTATCACCCTGGAACCGGTATCTCACAAGTCAAGGAACTAAGATGGCATGCGTTCAGAAAAAATCAGGCAGAATCGGAAAGGTTTCCGCCAACACAAGGGGCACTTTATGAAGCAATTCCCCGCACCCACTACCAAATGATAGTGTGGAACTATGATAAAATGTGCCGCCCTAGTTTGCCACAGCCAGATGGATTCGGGCGGGAGAAAGTGGAGGATAAATGAATCCCCGTTATGACAAAAGTAGCACCTGCGTCCAATCGGTCAAGTGCGGCTGTCAAAAGAACTGATGCTCAAACAATCAATCCCACTTCTGGAATGCAGGCTTGAACTGCATCCATGTTCTTGCTGTGACAGTGATGATCCCTGTGAAAATGTATGTGAAGATACTGATACACTAAAAATTGAGTACCAGGACTCTGACAGTGTGGAGTAGAAAGATTAGGACGTCGAAATTTGTTGGAAAAATATGACTTTCAATTTGTTTATGTGAAAAGGTATTAATGTTAGTACTCTTTAACGGCTACATTGTATTTAGTTTCACTACCGGTCACGTGACCACACAGAAGCGTCGCCATCAACTGCTTATAAAGGAAGACAACCCAGAATATCAATACTGATTGTACTTTATTCCAGAATTCCAATAAAACGGCCATTTTTCAGTCGTTTTATCGGTCAACCTTGTTCTCATGCAGGGTAGTGCAAAGCTCTTCATTAAACACCTTCTAAAAATCCTCTGCACACAATACAAAAGTGCCGACAACATTAAACATGTTCCTTAGGTCCCCCTTAACACTTCCGCACTGGTCGTTTGAAATCATCACAAAATTTCCATGGGAATACCTTTGCTCCTCGACTAAATTAGCCTTTTGCGGAGCATTACAGTACTCAAGGTATTCAAAACATGCTGAGAAAAGTGCTGCAGTAATAAAGAACTTTGATAGGCAGCGGTCATACCCCTAACACAGATATACATGGGTTTAAAGGCGCCACTAAGCGAACCACACTGATCAAAAACCCATCTCATATAGAGTATAGGTTCCTATAATGATACTTTAACATAAAAACAATTAAATTATTTTGTGCACGCTATAAAACTTTATCATTAAAAATACTTCCCTTTACTCTAGGGTTACCATGATGGAGAAAATACACATTACCCTATTTTTGACATGACCCTTAAATAGACCACCTCTAGGCCACTTTCAAGATACTATCTAGGTGTTAACAAGATCTCATGGCTCTTGGATCTCATTAACGAAAGAGTTTCCACACATTATTCTAAAACTTGGTAAACAAGGAAAAAACTGAATAGATGTTTTATCAACCATCATTAATTTTTATCAAATCATTTTTCTCTGGGCATTGTTAACAGTTAAAGACTTAAAGATGTTTCTACTCCACTTATCTTATCTGGAATATTTCAACCATTCACACTTTCGACAGCTGTTAATACAAGTGGATTTAGAACTAATAGCCGACAAAGCCTAGATCGACAGTAGATAAAGGAAAGTGATAATCAAATTATTATTATTACCTTTTTTAAATTTCTTAACAACTCCAAAACGCGAGCCCATTTCAAAGTCTGGTACCCAGAGCGTACTAGTCGGACGTGTTCTTGATCACTCCGGCTTCTAACTAAATTTCCTCAAAGTATTTTAATCTTTTAACCTTTTTCTCAACTATGACCGGAACTGAGAAACTAAGGAAAGAAAACCAAGCATTACGAAAGGAAATTCAAAATAATCAGTGGATGATAAACAGAAAATATCTCATTATTTCACTTTCCAGGGGGAGGGGGGAATAATTCATGTATCAGGCTCTTCAAAAATATTCTTCTCAAATAATAAACAAAAAAATAAGACCCGCGCTATTTAGGAAACGGGGCGCGCGTTTTCCACACAACTTTTTTCTGGACGACTACAGCAGTATCTTGGAGCCTGCTATTGAAGAGTCTACTCTAAAAATTAATGGATATGAAAATTGAAATTTTTTGTCCTAAAAGAGGATTAAGATTTAGGGATCCACCATAACAATACCCCTCCGGGGGAACAGTTTCCTATCTGTGTTATGTTTCACTAATCTTGACACATGCCAACCTTTCAACGGCAATTTCCTCCTCATTTTTTACCTTGCCTTACAATTTTGGCCGATGTTTTAAATGGATTACCATGTCCAAGCATACTAAATGTTAGCAGTTGAACTCATCGAAGGGCAATTTCAAAACCTCCTATTATGGAAAGTGTATAGGGAAAAAAACAATTTATTTATTCTGACGTTACATCTCTCCGAGACTAACTCCACGCCCATGTGAACCCCCATAGTTTCAGCATCGAAACTTATCGTAACAAGATGTTTGCATGTACTGGTAGCAAACTGATAACATATGGTTGGCACTAAAGAACACAATTCCTACCAGCGATTAAATTTAGCACACGATAATGAATTATTGTGATGGTTCCTGTTGCAAATAAATTTTCTACCTACCAAACTCCTGTTTCCATTCCGCCACCAACATACTATCAAGTGCCAACAACACAAACTTGCCTACCTGCAGTATATGTTCATTGTTTAATATCCTGTGGAAATGTTTTTTCCGAGGTCTTTTTCCGAGCTAAAAAAATTGTAGGCAATACATACAAAAATTTTTCTATGTTCTCGTTTTGACTTATTGTAAGGCGGCGCTCAGCAATGGCGGTTGCAAATTTCTTAGCTCTGTGTTCTTTGCTGATCTTGACGGTGTTGCTCAAATCCAGTGACTTCACTAGCTCCGTTTACCAGGACAATTGTCTCATTTGGTCCAACTGCCGTTCTGTTACGCGATCTTTTTTGGAATGGGTAGCAGGAGTAAATGTAAATTCTTGGAAAGGAACATGAATGCCCTCCGCCATCTTGGATTTTAACTCCAAGTCAAGATTTTGTCACTCTTTATATTGTTCTCATTTCTGGTGATATAAATCCAAACCCTACACCTAAGCGGAAATATCCATGCGGCGTTTGCCACAAGCCTGTGAAGTCCAACCAGCAAGGAATACAGTGCGATTATTGTGATCGATGGTATCACTCAAAATGCTGCTGCCTGAATGACCTCATTTACGATGCCTTGGCTAATAGCTCCTGCCTAAGAACATGTTGTGATGGTGGTTTACCAAGTTTTGCTACCTCGCTCCTCGATTATTCCGGCTGTATCGAGACGTCAAATCGTTTTTCTCCATTGGTGCACATGCAATATCAGGCACAAAATATGGATGACTCTGTATCATATCAAACATCAAGAGGACTTCTAAGTTCAACATCCACTCCCAAGAAGACCTCAAGTCTTCCATCTGCACAATCCGCCCAAAAGAGCCGTCGCCTTAGGCTGCTTAAGACCAATAGACCAATTCCATGCTATGGTTGACAGCGTTAAACCTGATGGCATTGTTGGTACAGAGTCTTCTTGGTACAGAGGCTTCGACCCAATAGCACCGCTCTCTACACATTTCCTGAGATAACATGCACATGCAAATATAATGCTTTCATCGGAGCTTTTCTTTCTCTCTGCTCTCAAATAGTCATGTATTTGCATATAATATCCTCCTAATCTGTTGTAGGCGTTAAGTATATTCACTTTAAAACTTAGTTCCCGAATCCTTGCAACTTAATTAATTGTGTAGTTTTAATGTTTTAATGTCTTTGTTTTTCTGTTGCGCCAGGGCTCCATTTAAACTAGCTCTGCTAAATTGGATGCCCCTGGATAAATATTGAATTAAATAAATAAAAATAAATCACGGTCTCTAAAGCTCAACTATTTTTTTTGCTGTCGTACGCAAACATGCAATCTCATTCCAGAGCGCAGCGTTCGAGATAGTTATCTTGCTGCTCTTTTAATTGTTTGTTTCAGTATTAAGTGGTTGTACTCTATTGTTCTTGTTTTCGTGGTTATTCTCCTTTCATTTTCTTTTTTTCAAAGCTATCGCACCACGTCAACGAAGTATTTCTTTGAGTGTCAGGCATAATAACGAGTTCAATCTTTTGTCGTTAAATGTTCGTTGGATTCGCACTTTTGAAAAGCGGAAAGCTGTTTTTAGTTGGCTTGTAAATTCCGGTGCCCACATATTTTTCCTGCAAGAAACATACAGCACTCGAGATATTGAAAATACCTGGAAAAAACAATGGAAAGGTGAACTGTTCTTCTCGCATGGCAGCAATCATAGCAGAGGTGTTCTAGTACTGATTAGGGATACTTTAGATTTCAAAATACATTCTACCAAGGTAGATTCTCAAGGTCGCTACATTTTTCTGGAGGCTTATATTCAGGATTCGCCTTACTTTCTTTTAAACATTTACTTTCCAAATAAGTGTAGTGAACAATTTCTCTTCTTCAAAGACGTATCGGATATTCTAAAAGGTGCATGAGTGGAACAAGATGACCCATTTATAGTGGGTGGGGACTTCAAAATCATTCTTGACCACGTTTTAGATGGGCAGGGTGGTAAAAGTAAAAGGAAAGACTCCGGAGAAATTGTTGAAGACATGTCCGCTGAGCTTGATTTAGTGGATACCTGGCGCATAAGAAACCCCACAGTTACACGTTTTACTTGGCGTCCAAAGAAACCAATCATACAAAGGCGCTTAGATTATTGGCTCGTAAGCGATAGTTTACAAGATGACAGATTCAGTGGACATTAAAACGTCAATTAAATCAGACCATTCAGCAATAACGCTCTCTGTAAATGGTTTAGATGATCTTGAAAAAGGACCTAATTTCTGGAAATTTAATTCAAACCTAGTAAATGATTCGCCTTATTGTGAACTTCTAACCACTTAATATGCCAATTGGCTAGAGGAATTCAAAGAAGTACAACATAAACGTGTCTTATGGGATTTAATTAAATACAAAATTAGACAGCAAACAATGAGATACAGCAAAACTAAAGCCCGCGAAAGAAGAAGGAAAGTACAAAACCCAGAGGAAGATTTAAAGGAATGTACGGAAAAATGCGATTCCGATCCAAATACAAAAAATCTGGAGGAACTCGAGTGTCTTCAGACGGAATATGAAAGTATGTATGATTACATTGCACAAGGTGCAATCATTTGTTCTCGGGCAACTTGGTACGCATTCGGCGAGAGAAATAACAAATATTTTTTTAATCTGGAAAACTTCAATAAAAAGAAAAGCACCGTGCGGAAAGTCTTTAACAGGGAAGAAAAGTTAACTACAGGCCCTAAACAAATGATGAATGAGTTAGAAGCATTTATGGTGGTGCATGTGCGGACACGGGGTCTTTTTCCTCATTTTTAAGTGATCTCAACGAAATTCCCTCTTTAGTAGAGGAGATGAAAAACGTTTGTGAAGGCAAATTGGGATACGGAGAGTGCTACAATGCTTTGCAGACCTTCCAAAAAAATAAATCACTCGGAAACGACGGCTTAACCGTTGAATTTGCTTTTTGGCCTGTGTTTGGAAGTTTGTTGGTGGAAAGTCTAAATTATGCCTTTGAGTACGAAGAGCTTTCAAATTCACAGAAACATGCGGTTATAACTTTAGTTGAAAAAAAAGGAAAAGACAAAAGGCAAATAAAGAATTGGCGTCCAATTGATATCTCTCATTAATGTAGACGCTAAAATAGCGTCCAAGACCTTGGCCAAGCGGTTGGAAAATGTGCTCCCCGAAATAATTCATTTTGATCAGAGCGCCTTTGTCAAGGGGAGAACTATTTTATATGCCATCAGAACAATTGACGATGTGATTGAGCATACGGTGAACGGGGATATATCGTGGATCTTAGTGGGACTCATTTTCAGTTGATAATGTACGACTTAACCGCGAACAAAGTTTTTTCCATTTTGAATGTAATTAATTCCATGCCAGCGGCATGGCGTTTGTTAATTCGAACAGGTAATATTGCACCAGTGTTTTCTCCTCTGCCGAATACACCAGCTATTTTGATAAATGATATCTTAATTCCAATTCTTGACGCTTCTTCAAAGCACATCTATCGTCTTTTGTGGCGCAAAAAACAAACCACACCTGCCGCTAAAGAGAAGCTATCTGCAAAGTATCATCATTTAACTATTGACTGGAAAAGAGTTTACTTACTCTCTTCCTGCACAACATTAGAAACAAAACATAGGGAATTTCAGTTCAAAATATTAAACCGTATCGTATTTACGAATGAGAAACTTTTTCGTTTTGATATGGCTCAATCAGACAAATGTGCAGCTTTCTGCCAAACCGAGGTCGAATCCATCGAGCATTTACTTTTTTCCCGCAAAATATCTTCTGTTTTTTGGAAACAAGTCTTGTCCCGGATGCGAGCAAACAATATTACTGTTGAGAAGTTAAAAGAAGAGGATATAATCTTCGGTAACTTTGATGTTCGAGATGATTTCCTTAGACGAAATAGTGTCAACATGCCAACAACATCTGGAAACATGTGAAATGGCTTGGGCAAAGATCAGCGTAGTTTGCTGCAAAGACCTGTATGTCTGTTCATACTGCAGATAACATACTGGTGATAAAGACACTCGACCTCTTGTTTAGTTAACTTGATAGGAGTTGAAATTCCACGAACTGCCACATTTGGCTTGATGGTGATTTTAACTTCTCTGGTTTCAACTAGTCAAGTAAAACCTTGAAACATAACTGTCTTTCTTCAGACTTGCAAGAATTATTTGTAGAAAGTCTGGATGAGTATGGTCTCATACAGATGGTTGACAAGCCAACACGTCTCAACAATACATTTGACCTATTTATAACCCACAATCCAACACTCATCTCTGAAATCAAGGTGATTCATAGCCGTGCAGACCATGACGCTGTCACAATTGAAGGAGACATATCACCGATTGTTAACAAACAAAAGCCTAGGAAAATTCATTTATACAAGAAAGCAGATTGGGATGGTTTCAAAGAATTTATGCAAGGCTTCAGTGATGAAATTTGTGACCGCACACCTCTTTCTAATTCCATCTTATATTTTTGATACAAGAGATGTAACTGTAGATAATACATTGAAGTTTGTTAACACTAAGGCAAGAGCAGTCAACCAGACGAACTAAAATTACTACCAGTGTGCAAGCAAACATCCTGGAAGGGAAACAAATTTTTAACCGTGTATTCATTGAAGGTTTATCCAGGGAGACGATTGAACTGGAACTCGAGACACTTTTTTGGTCATTTGGAGAAGTAGTACATGTGTGAATCGTGTGTGACAGAAAAACGGGGTTAAATAAAGGCTATGGTTATGTAACTTTTGAGACAACCATCGTATATAATGAGCTTCTTAAAAAGGGAATGGTAGACTACAAAAATGGAAGGAGGCTGAGGCTCCGCAAGGCTGTCAAGAAGGAGGCATCCGGCCAGTTTTTAGTAAGAGAAACCTCGTTATCACCACAAAGGGGATCTGTGTTGGTTCCAGTGGCAAATGAATTTTCTGCCACTAATGTACTATCAAGTGCCAACAGCCCAAACTTGCCTACCCGCAGTATATGTTCAGACAGTACTACCTTCATACACTCGTATAACTCGTATTACTTCATTTTTTAAAATTGCTTCATATTGTTCACAAGGCAATAATAAAGTGGCTTTTATTTGTTTTTTTTTTTGTTGTTGTTTTTTCTTACTCGGGTTTGCTTGGGGTTGGTGCTTTCCCATTCTTCCTCTAACTCATGATAATGCAGTGACACATACTGCTTCATGCGTGTAACTAGCACCTTCCTTATCACTCAAAAACAGCTTAGCCTGTCATATTTTAAACGGAAATCCTAAGCAACGTTAATCCTTTTCTAAGTACTATAACATGTTTTCAAATATCTCACAGGCTTTTATATTTAAAGTTATCCAGACATTTGAATTTTCCAATAAGGCCTAAGGAGTCGGACGCTTAGTATACCTAGCTAGTAGGGCTATTGTGAATAATATACTACTCACTTTGAAACATGTCTGTAACTTTGAAAAGCTTAATTCTGTACTAATTATTAACCCTTATTCTGTACTAATTATTCTGTACTAATTATTACAAATTTTTATCAGTCAATTCTTTTAGCTTTGTTAAGCAGATATGGAATTTAATCGGGTACAATGAGTTTGTTTAAATACACCTAAATCCCCGAACAAAAAAAAAAATGAATAAATCTCTCTTCTGAATTTTAAGTCAGAGGAAAATTATACCAGAATGAAAGGGAAAAAAATAAAAAGCAATATTTTAATATAATAGCTTGTTTTTTGTCAGTCAAAAATGACATTATCATCTATTTATAGTCTTAGAGCCCGTGGGTAGGGGTGGGGTCCGGGATTGGGATGGGTTTAGCAGGGTTACTTCTTCCTTTCATAAGCTGTCAGCTGTTTCTTCTGGTAAACTTCTCACTTTAATACAGTACAAAATTTCTGTCCAATCTAGGTTTTATAGCAGCCGAGTATACGTCTTTTGGCATCTAGTTTGACAATACACTCAAATGGGTATATCCTAGCGAGCGTTATGTACAAGAGGTCCAGGAATCAAGTTGTCAAAATGATTGCGAATGCTGAGTTAGCGCACATGACAAATGAAATTATGGAGAATGTGAACAACACAAGAAGATTCTGGAAATCACTTTAAAAAATAGCACCAACACAGCTGGCTCCTTCGTCTCCTTCTTACATTGAAATAGATGGGCAACAAATAACAGATCCACTTTCTATGGCTATTGCCTTCAACAATCACTTCACCAAAATTCAGCTTTCTCCAAATTCCGCTGCTCCAACAGACAGAAATTTACAAGCTGACATAAAGGCCAAGCTTTAAGATTTTATCAAAACTGGCATAGATGATTCTACCCAATTCAACATTCCTCTCATGACCACCAAACAAGTTGAAGACAACATAAAGCGTGTTGAGGAAAACAAAGCTACGGGTCTGGATGGTTTTGGAATTAAAATCATTAAAGTGGCGCTGCCGGCGATTTCTCAAAGCTTACCTAACGCATATAACACTAGTATCTATGAAGCAGTCTTTCAGACAAATTTCAAAAAAGCTACGCTAACTCCTGTCTACAAGAAAGACTCGTCTCACGATAAGAATAACTATAGGCCTATTTCTTTCCTCCCGATAGTCTCTAGACCTCTTGAAAGACATGTCGCATCATCCTACCTAGAATACCTGACTAACAACGACCTTCCATACAGCAAGCAGTCCGCGTATCGTCAGGGCCATTCTTGTGAAACAGCCTTGTTGAGCCTTACAGACAACTGGCTAAAAGCCATGGATGACAGTAAGCTTGTTCGGTCGGTGTTTTTAGAAATTAGCAAAGCCTTTGACCTGGTAAGCCATGACATTTTGTTATCTAAGATCACTAAGAGTCACGCCAGCCAAGCAACCTTGAGATGGTTTGGGTCTTACTTATGTGATCGAACTCAGACCTACGCCATCTCTGGAGTATTATCTGACCCACTCACGTTGACACAAGGCGTCCCACAAGGATTGATTTTAGGTCCCGTATTATCCTCACTTTACATTAATGATCTGCCCCTATGTTTACCAGCGTCTTATGTTGAAATATATGCCGATGATACAACATTATGGACTTCCGATCACTCCATCGATAATATTTAGCACAATCTGCAAAACAGTCTAAACAATGCCGGCAGATGGTTCACTCAAATCAAATGGTCCCTGACACAAAGAAGACAAAACAACTCCTCGCTGCCACACGACAGAAACTGTAACATGTGAATCAGCCAACCTTGGGCCTTTACTTGAATGGCAACCGTGTAGAAGAAGCCGAGGATGAAAAACTCCTGGGCGTCAGGATAGACAATCATGTTAGCTGGCACAGCCATATCGAATACTTAATTAGGAAACTGAACTCAAGAACTTATTTACTTAAAAGAGCCAAAGGCTACCTCAATCTCCACTGCAGAAAATTGTTATTCAATGCACTCGTAAAGCCTATCTTTGAATATTGTTGTTCGATTTGGGGTAATGCCACAAAACGACCAGCTGTTGAGAATACTTAGAATTAAAAAACGCTACAGTAGATTAATACTAGATGCCATGCTATTAGATAATTCCGCCCAAATGTTCCAGAAACTACGGTGGCTGCCGATTGATGACATAATACGCATAAAAAAACCGTGTATGATGTTCAAAATTGTGACCAAGGAATGTCTAGATTATTTCACAAGTTATAGAACTTCTATAAAAAATACCCATAGCTATAACACTCGACTGTCTTCTAATAATGCCTTGGCTGTAGCGAAATGCCGGTCTAACGCGGGTGTGCGAACGTTTCATGCGAGCGCGACTCGCCTCTGGAATCGTCTAGACGACAAGCTTAGAAACATGACAAATGAAAGTAACTTTAAGAAACATTTGCTCGAGAAATTCTTAAACATTAATGAAAGTCGCAGACTTTTTAGTATTACAAGGACGTTTTAAGGTTCCTTTTTTATCTCGATTGTTCTGTACTAATTAGGTAACTATTTTCAATTTTTTTACCCTTTAACTTCCTTTTACGATACCTTTTACATTTTAGAATTATTTGTAGATTGGGTCCACAATGTAAACTACTTGACTAACCAGTAATTGTGTAAGCCATTAAAGTTTTATTTATTTATTTATTTGTAGGGGCTTTTCACCCATGATGCCAATTAAGTGCAAATAAATATGGCTGTCTCATACTCTTCACTTCGTTCAATCTATTTTTCCACCATAATACTTTCTGTCTCTCGCTTGCATTGCTAAAGATTTTTTCTGTACGTTGATTCTCACATATTGCCAAACATCAATATAAAAGAGAGAACGGCACCTTTCCAAACCTTGGCTGGTACAAAGTTCACATTCATTTACAGTCCTATGTACAGTAGGACGAACAACTTGACGTTGGCACTGCGGTGATATCTGATAACAATAACACTCACTTGAATACGCACTGTGGGCTATTCACTGCTTCTCTACAAGATGGGCAAACCACTGCGCACCTACACCACACCAGAAAAGAGTACCAAGTACGAATGCAACTATGATGCACTTGTGCTTGGGAACACTGTTAAGATTGCAGAGCGCTCGGTTGTTGAAGGTGGAAAATGAACCTGAACTGAGGAGGGATGGGAAGGTATCCCCCTCAATAACCCCTTCCTAAGCGACTTTTGAACCCTCTATAAAAAGCCTTCGCCCATAACCAGCAGCAACTCAGTCCTCGGGCGCATTTGGTGACTTCATGTTGCTTACATGACGTAGAACCCAAAAATCAGGTGATTGAAATGCTGCATTTTGATTGGTCGTGCCATGAACCGACCCCTATTACTACTTACTTATTAATAATCCATAGTAGCATTTCAAGCTTATACATTTACATTTATACATTTATATAGTAAGCAAACGTTTTAAGTTGTTTTTAAGACCTTTAAAGTTTGAATTTGTCCTTGGAGAGTCTGGAATTACATTCCATAATTTTGCGGCCAGGCAGCTCCACAATTTTAGGCCATATGAGGTTGTTTTAGGCTTAGGTAAGATCAATATATTGTTGCCCCTGAGATTATAGCTAACTTTCTTGCAGCTTATTAATTCTCTAATACATAGTGGCGCACTGTTGCAGTGCTTGACTTTAAATACAGATGTTACAGTTTTAATGAGTCTTTGGTTTTGAAGTGTAGAGAGATCTACCGTCTCAGTCGAAGTTGCTGGGACACTTGCTGTCTTCTTTCCCTCCGCATGTTGCCGTGCAAGAGAGGTGAGTTAACTGCGGCAAACAACATTGGGAGGACGAGGAGATGGGCCAGAAGCAAAAAAAAAACAGCGTTGGGTGGAAGTGTCAAAACTGTTTTTGTCTGAGACTTTTGAAGAAGGAATTTAAGGAATTTGAAGAGCTGTGGACAAATACCGAGGTGAGCTTGTAATTCGGTCAGACGCCCTCGTAGTGTGTTGGGGTGTGTATAGTGATTTTGCGAACATTTCTACAGCAGTGAACTGAATTATTTTCATATTTCTGCTTCCGTATAAAGACAACCGTCACACTGAGAATTTCCAGTTGGCCGAAATATATATTTTTTGAGTGTAGTATTGGAAAAATATAAAGAACTGAGTGTAAGACATGGCTTTCAAGTGTAGGACTGCCGTAGCGTGACAAAAGCACGTGCGTTTTTCTTGGTTTTCCCATATTGAGAGTAGCTCAAGTGTGCTACATTTCTAGCTGAAACGTGTGGTTAATAAAGAAGACCTCTTCGGTAACAAAGATTGTAAGCGACACAGCCAAAGGGGACAACTCTTCACGTTAAATGCAAGAAGCTTAAGATAGCTGTAAAGAGCGATAAGGCGATTTCGAGAGATGGAGGCTAATTTTCCCTTTTAACGAATAATCAAGAGTCAGGATTACAGCTCCAAGGCCTATCACTGAAAACAGTATCTCGCTGTGTGCTTTCTAAATTTCTTAGGATGCAATGAAAAGATTAAGCGCAAGCGCGTATGAAGGGCGTCCAAAAAGTAGTCTTTGGTCCAACACAAAAAAGTTCCTCAACGATCTCCCAGGCTACAGGTATAAAATCGGCATTTTTCTATACATTGTTGACAACGTATGTAAATTAACCTTTCACCAAATGGTGAACTCGATTGGTATTCTTTACATTAAATATACACCTTCAGAAATAGCGATAAAAAAAAACTACTGTACTATAAATGTTGGAATAGAGGTACAGTCCATGATGATATCAAAGGAGTTAAAAACCTCTTCTCACAAGGCCAAATAAAACAGTATACCACTCGGGGTGAACACGGTTCACCATAGTAAATTACATTAAGAGGTTCGCAAGTTTCTTTAAGCGAACAACCGCTTCACCATGATCCAAGTTTGAATAACTTGTCTGTCATGTATCAAAGCGCATTGAACATAGGCAATTTCAATAAGCTGTTAAACATCCTTTTCCTTTTATTCTTATTCCACTATATATATTAGAGACACGTTAAGAAAAGCTCAGGAAAGTGTGGTGAACCGTTATGGTGAACCGTTGATTCGTGTCACCATTGCAACAAAGCCTACACTATAAGTCAGGGCCGAAGCTAAAATAATGCACAATAACGCGCGCATTTGGAACTGATCTGACATTACTAGTACCCAATATCGATAAAGCTGTCTTAAAACCTTGGAATGTTGTTAAATGAAGGAAAACATCAATTTGCGCTATTAGATTTCTCTTCCTGTTGAAATCCTTAATTTTCGCCTGCAAAAATCACAAGGAAATGTGTATACACTTGTCTCGAGATTTCGCGCCACCATAGCCATCAAAGGGTCCCATACCTAAAATTCCTGTTTGAACACAGTTTCAGTCGAAATTATTGGGACACTTGCTGTCTTCTTACCCTCCCAATGTTGGCGTTTAAGATTTGGTGAGTTAACTGCGATAAACAACATTGGGAGGACGAGGAGACGGGCTAGAAGCGAAAAAAAACAGCGTTGAGTGGAAGTGTTCCAACTATTTTTGTCTGCGACTGTAGTTGCCTTAATAGTTCGTTCGCTCGCTCGTTTATTTTTTCTAACTTTTCGATGGCGCCTTTGCTGCAAAAGTGCCACGTTTCGGAACAATAGTTAAAATGCGCAACAATAAAAGAAAAATACAAAACACGTCTAATTTCCCCCGACATCAACACAATAACCACACAGTCTGTCTTTGGCCACGAGAAAAGTTTATTTCCACTAAAATGAAGACAGAACAGCAAAAATCCAGGAAGCGAAATAAACCTCTCTGCCACCAAACACGGCCAGAAACAAACTGCAAGGAACGAGAAAATGGGAAGAGCAAAAAAACTATGACGACGAAGAAATAATGGCGGAACGTCATTGAGTAGCAAGGGCTAGCTTAGAGTCTGGAATAAAGTCCAAGTGAAATTTATAAGAATCACTGGCCCAATCACCGTATAACTGTACAAGTTCCCCCGGTACACCGCAGATGAAAGCCCACGAGGCCGCGCCACCCCAAAAAGAGTGACCACGAAAATTATATGGATGCGAAATACCGGCTTCCGCAAACACTTCCGAAAAAGAGAAACAAAGGAGCTTTTAGTAAGAGGCACAAAACCCGAACGACCCGGTAAAAGAAATACCGGACAAGAACGGTGAGCGGGAACCAATTCAACCATACGGCGATAGGTGGAGACAGGACATAACGGAGAACCGGGGATCCTGAGTAAAGTAATATGGAGCAATCGTTCACCAAACTGAATAGTCACTAGGAGTCTGTGCGCTGTACCAGCCACATCACCACGGGTAAGATGATGACGGGGATCAAATTGTTCAAAAGATTGTGGGACAATATTGTCGATACGGGCCATAAGGAAAAAAGCAAAATATAATGTCGACGAGCGCGGATCACCCCGGCGCAAAAGAAGCTACGAAAGCCAAAACAAAATAGTGGGAGTGACCGGGGCGCCCCACGAGGTGTATGAAAAACGTGACGTGCAATACCACGCAAAGTGAGAGCGAGAATGAAATCTTTTGTGAATGAGAAGTCCGCGCCCGAAAATAAATGTAACAATTCAACGCCAGTTAAATATTTTTTGATGGAAGGAAGAGTTAAGGTACGGCTTAAAAACTGTACATAAAGACACATGGTATCCAACTGAGCCGGAACGGGAATAAATTGAAAATAAAAACAAAACAAGAAAAAGGCCTTAAATTGAGTACGTAAATTACTGAACGTCTCACGGCTGTAAGCTAACCGTTGCGAATGCTTTAGATCCCGACAAAGCCTGTGTAACTCCTGAAAAAATAAATTAATATTAATGTTTCGCTTCATAATGAAGGACGGGAAAATTGAATGAAAATACTGGTCGTCGCAAAAGACCTCAGCAACCGGACAGGCAAGCGTTGGTAGTAAAAACTTCACCAGGGGAAGACCACTTTTTTCTGTAGATATCATTGAAACACCATTATAGGAGCGCAAGAAAAGACCCCACCATGCAATATCATTTTGAAATTCCGCGGTCAGATTGTCATGGTGATGATTGAAACGAAGGGTGCGCAAAAGAGCGAGGATACGAGCGATAAATATGCGACTCTGGGGCACGCACTTGGAAATGAGGACCAATTTTCCTATTAACGATTGAAGGGCAGTCTTAGTGGCGATTCGTTTTCGAGACCAGTGTTCTAACAACAGTTCAGTATCATTAAGGCGCTCGAGACTCATGGAAAGAGTAACGTGTCTGTGTTCAACTCGACGCCTATACATGTCATAATAGAAGAATGCGAGCAGGACTTTGCAAACGATTCCTCCAAGCCCAGAGAAGATAATAAATCGCCAAGGGCCTGAAAATCTTGACGTGCAGTGTTAAGACGGGAGAAAAGCATATAAAATCGTCCAAATAGTGAATACTACACACCCTTGTTGTGCGGAAATCCAAGAGACAGCGGAGGTTGATCGTTGGCACGCCATTGCCGCAGACCACAACCTCATTGTAAGAACCGTATCAAAATAAAAAAAAAAAAACGTTGTCCCAGGTATAACCCAGAAAGGGATAGTCTTTACGGTCCACTGGAAATTGATGATAAGCCTTTTTGAGATCGCGCTTGTAAAGGTAACAACCATGGCCCATAGTATGGACCGCGTCCACAATGTTATCGATCGTTGGATAACGTAAGGAAGGCGGTTCTCCTAGAGAAGAGTCACTGGTAATGCCCTCATTGACTGAACGACCGCATGGCCAGCTTAATCAACAATAATACGCCGCTCCTCCGAATCGCACTTTTCCACCGTATTTAAAGGGGAAACTACAAACCCCTCCGGGAAAGGAACGGTGGAACGGTCCTGCAATCGGCCGAGTTGCACCGTGTTAAACAAATAAGAGTTAACTGGCCCAGGAAGATCTAAGGCGCCACGATGTGTTCGAAGATCAAAAGTAGGCAAAGTGGCAGACGTGTAACTAATAGGCCATCCATACTCAAGAAAGTCACAAATAAGACAATCGGGATAATCCCGTAGTAAATCTCGCCATACAGGGATATGTAAAGCGGAGAACACAGGAACTCAGGCAATGAGATAATTCAGCTGCAAAGCTACAACCCGATGCGCGTCCAGAAAATGGGAAAAAGAACTTCGAATGCTGGGCGAAGAACATGAAAACGCTGATGCACTCTGACGGGAATGATCGGAAAGTTTCGAATCTAAAGCAAATTGAGCATTGCCATGAAAATAATCAAGTCGCGGACCGAAAGTGTCATGATCAGAAACCTCAGAAAAGTAACAACTTGACTGAGCAAAAATCAGTATGGTGAACAAAGGTGGGCTGTGAAGTTAGTTTTTTGACACAGAGCTAGACGAAAGCGGACATTCTTTCGAACCCTCTGGATGCAAGGCTTCCTTTCTTCTCTTGACCCAACAGCCGCCACAAATGTGACGAGGCCATTTGCATTCCCCGGGAAGCATACCGTAATGATCTTGGGTTTCACCCACAAGAACTTCGTTGATAATCCGGACAAAAGAGAACAGGAGGGGAAACCGACGAAGAAGGCTTTGTGCCCTGACCGTGCAGGGTGCTGCTTTCTAAGTGTAGGAACGACTCCCCCCAGTTGAGTAAACCACGCCCAATTTCCAGCAGAACGGCTCCGTGGAAGCTCAAGACCGCCTCCGCTCATAAAGCGGGGCAAAATACATAAACGACACATGTTGTTGGGGACGAGAACACCGTTCCACTTCCGAGAGATCTGGGGACTGAACAATTTGAGCGTAGCCAGCAACAAATTCCTCGAATTTAAGCTTTTCATATTTAACGTCGCGACGACCGTGCGTAATGCTCAAATAACAATGTGGCTATGACTGAGGATACAAGCCAGTGCTAGTAATTTTGGCCTCTTTCCCGGACTTGAGAAGCTTACCGGGGTGTAAAAGCTTGTTCTTTTTAGGGACGCGATCATGCTCTTCACTTGTTTCTTGATCGTAGTCACTACCAGACTCACTGGAATCGGCTAAACCCAACTTAGCCACGCGACGATCAGCTTTCTGAGATAGGTTGGCCACAGCACGTAATTCTGGCAACGTTACCACTCGAGCAGGCTGTGAGGTCTTTGAGGAGACATCAGCGCCATCACTACGAGGGGGTGGAGATGCCACAGCACTTAAACCGTCCTGCTTCCCTTCGTCCAAAGAGCGTAATTGTCTGTTGTCGGCTTTAACCTCTTCCAAGCCGACCGTTAAGGTCTTGACAGCTGCGAGCAACGAAACCAAAGTGTCTTGAATTCTGAGATCGTCGGATACCCTTTCGGGAGAGGCGGTAGCACCTAGTTCGGAAGGCAACTCTTCAGTGTCGTCGTCACCGGTCCAGGGCAATTTTTTCCGGGTTTTCCGAAGGAATGTTGGGCTCTGAGAAGTTTACATCCTGAACAGCGACTCGTTCGTCCCATGGAAGTAAAATAGAAAGTAAAATATCCTTACAACTACTAGAAAACCGTGCACGTAACCGAACTGAAGCTACGACAAAACTGAATTCTAATACCGTGACGACATGGCGGAAGGCAATTAATTTCTTTGCGCAATAGCTTCCAAAGAGAGGAAATTTCGAGTACACCATCTGTTGTGACACTTTTTTGGAAACCTCAGACACGTGATTGTCAAATTTAAACTGGTCGTCGATGTTGACGCCAAGGATCTCCAAATGAGAAGTTATAGGAATGATGGTATTTTCACACCTATAGGTCGGTTTGTTTTGTGTTTTGCCCTTGACAATGGCTTGGTATTTTGAATTGGTTCTTTTGAGACCGTTCATATCGTATCATTTGTCTACCAACGCAAGATCTGAGTTGATTTTCCTTTCCACCTCGGTACACTCGATATGGGCATAGCAGATTTGTGTGTTGTCAGCGTAGCTGGAAATATTGCACTGTTTCGCAATATAAAATAGATCATTAACAAAAATATTAAATATTAGAGGGCCGAGGATTGAGACCTGAGCTATTCCTCTCGTGACGTCACTCCAGCTACAATATTAGCCCCCTACTTTTACTCTTTGTTGATGGTCAGAAAAGTAGTTTGCGATAATAGTTGCGGTTTTGTCGTCAGCACCATATTCTCTAAATTTACGAACGATGAGCGCATGGGGTAGAGAGTCGAAAGCTTTGATAAGTCCATGGAAACAAGGCCGACTATCTGTTGATGGTCCAGTTCCTTACGCCACTGTTCCGTTAGACTCAGTAGGGCGGTGTCGCAACCATGGTGCCTACGGTAGGCAAAAACATTCTTGGTGGGCGGACTCGTCTGTGAATGAGTGTCTCGAAAACTTTGGATAGCGAGGGAAGTATTGTCAGAGGCCTGTAGTTTCCTTTTATCGGGGTGCACTCCTTCTTGTGGACTGGGGTTATTTCACCTTTTTTCCACATTTGAGGAATCTTGCCTGTGTGCTAAAAGGACTGCATAAGATTTCAGCTGACTCTTTCAGGGCGCATGTTGGAGTGAGATCGTGGCCAACAGCCTTATTAATTTTCATTTTCCTCAGGACTTCTCTAACTTCTGTGGGACTAGTGTAGCAGAGTGATATGCACCCACTTCTTATATCACTAGGAATGTGTGAAGTCGCTCATGAGATCGGTATTGTTAATCACATTAGTTTGTTCCGTACCAGTGATGTTACTAAAAACTTATTGAGTGTCGCCGCCACCTCTCTTTGATATCTAATTATCTTGTCATTGTCGTTGCTTGCGCGAATGGATAAAAGGTCGAATAGTGCTCCAAAACTTCTTTTGAACGGTGCATTCTTCATTGCAGAGTTTCTTAAAATGTTCCTCCCCAGCTTTTCTTCTGATACTCACAACTTTATTTCTCACGATACGGTACTGTTCCCAGTGGAACGGATTCCTGGTTTAATAACAACGTTTTCTTTCTATTAAAGGCATACGTATTGTACTAGTATGAAATCAATTGATAGCGGAGCTCTTGCGCGAAGCGCGCGCATCGGAGCACTATGGGTTCGAAAATTTGTGAACTATCCATCCCAGAAAATTTGGTTGTGACGTCAACGTCCGCCCGTACGGACTTTCCGGGTAGTGGAAAGTAGTTCGCACGAACTTTTGGGGTAGGGGAAAGTAGAGATTTTTTGGGCGGGAAATCGTAATGCGCAACGTCGCACAATTATATTATCGCGCAACTGGTTTTGAAAAAGAAATTTCAATGCACCTTAGCAAAACGATTTTTCGACAGTGCCTTTATAACTTAAGAAAACAAGGTACGAAAGCTATTAGGTCAACAGACAACAGCAGAGAGATTGTAGCTTGTAGACGACAGGTTTTAAGCAAAGAGCAAGAGTCATCAGGCGTAGAGCAAGCGAAGAAGATCGCCGAAGAGAGCGCGTTAAGAGTAGAAGAGGAAGACAAAATTATTGCGAGGAAGATTGGCAAGAAGAAAGAGACAACAGAGAAAATTTTAGTGACGACCGCCGAGACGCAGAACGAGACAGGGTTAGCACATGTAGAGAACATTTCAGCCATGAACGCCGCCGGCAAGTAGAACGACTCAGGGCGAGAAGAAGGAGAGCAAATTATAGCGAAGAACGCCGGCAAGCAGAACGAGACAGAGCTAGAAAGAATAGACAAAGGCAAGGCGAAAGAGAAATACAAAGGCAAAGAGAAAGGCAGCAAAATAATGACATTGTGACAGAAGCTGAGAATTATTTTTTGTCACAGCCGGTGTTGTCAAATTCTATCCAGGCTATTTGTTTGGCTTTCGTTACTTTGGGGGACTGTTGCCCCGTTTATAGAGGAAAAAAACCCTATTGAATGCCAGAACATATTAATAATGAGTTTTGGGCAGTATGCGCCAAATGTAAAGAATCGAGAAAGAGAATACATGAATCTTGTTTAGTTATTCAACCTTATTGTATTATTCTCACTTGACTCGGTATTTTGCCAGCGGACTTGTTTTTTCCAGTTTGCTGCAGCAACTTACCTTTTAAGATGCGTTGTTTTATTAATATGTTGTCTCATTCAAATTCCTTTCATTACCATACCCTAAAACAATGGAAAATTAAAAAATAAACTGAGATAAAATATTAACTACAACATACATATTTTTAACGGCGTATAGATCGTTGTTGTTTGTCCGATCAATTAACGAGTCAGTAGTTCATGCATGACCCCATGAAATGTCCTGAGACACCAGCAGTAATTCACGTATGACCCGATGAAATGTCCTGAGACACCAGTGCATTGTGGCTGTAGGTACAGAAGTGTGACCCCATGTAGTAGTAGGTGTAGTGAAGTAAGTGTAGTAGCTGTAATAGCTGTAGTAAGTGTAGTAAGTGTAGTAGGTGTAGTAGCTGTAGTAAGTGTAGTACCTGTAGTAGCTGTAGTAGGTGTAGTTTGTGTAGTAAGTGAAGTAGGTGTAGTAAGTTTAGTAACTGTAGTAGCTGTTGTAGCTGTAGTAAGTGTAGTAAGTGTAGTAACTGTAGTAGCTGTAGTATGTGTAGTAGGTGTAGTAGCTGTAGTAACTGTAGTACGTGTAGTAACTGTAGTAGCTGTAGTAGTAAGTGTAGAACTGTAGTAGCTGTAGTAAGTGTAGTAACTTTAGTAACAGTAGTAGCTGTAGTGAGTGTAGTAGCTGTAGTAAGTGTAGTAGCTGTAGTAAGTGTAGTAAGTGTAGTAGCTGTAGTAAGTGTAGTAGCTGTAGTATGTGTAATAAGTGTAGTAGTTGTAGTAAGTGTAGTAGCTGTAGTAACTGTATTAAGTGTAGTAGCTGTAGTATGTGTAGTAAGTGTAGTAGCTGTAGTAAGTGCAGTAAGTGTAGTATCTGTAGTATGTGTAGTAAGTGTAGTAACTGTAGTAGCTGTAGTAAGTGTAGCAGTTGTAGTAGCTGTAGTAAGTGTAGTAGCTGTAGTAAGTGTAGTAACTGTAGGATCTGTAGTATGTGTAGTAAGTGTAGTAGCTGTAGTAGCTGAGTGTAGTCCTGAGACATCAGTGCCATGTTGTGGGTCAGTAGTTCATACATGAACTGCTGACCAATTAACGTTCCCCTGTCAAACCATCATTTGTCATATTAAACTGAGTATTTGTCAGCGGATGCTGATGTAAATTTCGTTGCGTTTCTTATTCTTGTAAGAGGATTTTTACGGGCCATGAAAGTGATGTTATCTTTTGTAATTGTTTGCGATGCTTTGACTTTAGTGCAAAAAGAACAGAAGCTTCCATGTGATGAAGAATGCACTGACATTTTGCTATCGCCCGTTCAAACAGTTCAAAGAGATTTGATGCAATTTGCCCGTTGTCATGCAGGTAATCTTTAGTCAGAGTAAAAAAATCTGATCAGGCATTTCTGTTTTAAAGTATAGAGCGTTTTGCATTCGTGTATGTATAACACAGATAACTATAAAATGAACCATGCAGACATTTTTCTCCGGTAGTAGATTGTGTTAGACGAGGTTGACATGCTAATTCTCTCGGTACAGTTTGTAGCTTAGGGAAATTAAGAGGCCGTCTCCCTAAAAGCGATCCACTCAATTTCGCACTCGACAAGACTTTTGCCTTATATATTTATCATCAATACCACTATCCATCCTAATAACGAAATTGCAGTTAGAATGAGGAAATTGCTTATTTTACTGCCATTCCCAGCATTTCAATGCTGGACGACCGTTAACGGCTAAAATATACAAATTTTAGATGCTGTTTCACAGGATTTTTAACGATCATTTAAAAGTACTTCGGGTCATCAAATGCTAGACTATTTACACTCATTTGGAAGGATATTGCTTCTTCTTACTGTTCCAGTACCACTTAGGCATTATCTTTCCGTAATCAGCAAAAACTGGTCGTCTTTATTTCACTGATCCAATTAAGACAGCAAAATGGACGAATAAGTGCCTCAAAAACGACACAAAATTTTCCAGTGTGGCACCTAAGCCAGACCTAAAAACATGCTTTAGTTAAAGATTAAGAGCTATTTTGTCAAGTTATCTAATAAAACTTGTGGCACAACGCGATTCAGAATTGAAGAATTCGACTTAAGTTTGCATATTGATGCTGAATTCGCATTGCGTGACACCGGCTGCTGTGATAGTAAAAAAATTCTTCATGATCCTACAAATGACAATTTTTCTGTTTTTTTGTTTTGTTTTTGTTTTTGACTTTATCAACAAGAAAAAAAAATAGGTTATTCGACATACTTCAGTCGCGGTCTAAACGAACATTTTTGTTTTACAGATACTGCATTAACGATAACTCCATTTTCCCTCAGTTCTTCATTCTGTCTCGCTAACTTTGCTCTAGCGAATCTCCTCTCTGGGTCAGGGTCATATATTTTTAGATTTTTCATTGCTTGCATGCAGGTTCTTGACCCTGAGAAAACATGTGTCTACAACAGCTATTTTTTAATAAGCTTGTAGTTGAAACAGCTGATCCCAGGTTATACTTTACTCAATGAAAATCGCACCTTTTCGACAGGTTGCGGTGTTGCTTTGTATGTCAGATCAGGCTATTCTTTCTCAATTAGAAATGACCTCAAAATAGACTCAACTGAAAACCTATGGATAGAAACTAATGATATGATTGTGGGTGTCATTTATAAATCCCCAAATTTTTCAAACCCAGAACTTTTAGACAAACTCGAAAGAACTCTACACAATGTTTTTCTCCCTAAGAAAAATGCATTTTAATGGGTGATACTAATATAAATACTCTTACAAAAACAAGTGTCTCCAAGGAATATATTAATTTAATACAATCAGAAGGATTCAGTCAGCTGATCTTTGAAGCAACACGTATTACTGAAAATTCACGTGTAAACCAGCCTTTTAAACATACTTTTTCTCATCACGTCTCAGGTAAACAGTACTATGAGGCCCTTTTTTATTATACAGACCTCGCACAGAATTTGTTCTTTTTTGCCCTATTTAAACCTATAATTCTGCAGTTTTTCACAATTTTGCGAGAGAATTTGCAGTCATTCAAATATCCACGACGATCAAAGCACGCGCTTCCTTTGCACAACAAATTATAGCAGTGAATTATAAAAGGTTTTCATGAAGAGAATTCTATAATGCCGGGACTTTTCAGTTAGAAAAATCTGATCCTATGTGATATGCAGGGTAATAATTATGGCCTTTTAATGAAAACGATAAAAAAAAATTCCCAAAATCACTTTTCGGCCAGCCGGACGGGTTCTCACTTTTGACAGGCACCAAATTTGCAGTGCGATTAATAGAAATCTTAATAGAGTTACCATTTACGCTTCAACATGATAGAGAAATTATGTTTAGGTTTTATTTTCCTTTATTTATAAAACTGTGTATGGTTTTGTTATGTGTAATCTTTAAAAGCGACTGATATTTACGCGCGGCGTTTTGAGTATTCCTGCATGCGATGTTTAACGACTGAAAAAAACCGATAAAAATTGCGAGAGGGACTACAAACAATCAATAAAAAAATATATAATTCGGTGAAACATGTACAGAGACAATAATTTTCATTCACGAAGAGAAGTATTGTCTCTGAAAATCATGAGTCAGGTAAGCATAAGTTTATTTATGTTTGAAGCGGGCTTCCCGGTGTTTGCTCTTTTTCAAGATGAACTCGAGGCAAGAAAATCGCTCAGAGCTTTCTGTTTACAGCCAATATCATAACTAAATAATCTTCAGAACCTTTTCTTTGAATTTGCGGTCAAAAAATGTCTAAAGGCTTTTTAAACCTGATACTATTGTAGGTTAGATCATTGCTCGTGTATAAACTTAAGCCGCATAAACCATACACTTGACTTCAGGAAACCGAAAAAAAAAAACACATCAGAGACAATAATTGCTCAGGCTTACCAGTCGAGATGCTGCTTCTGAAGGTCATCAAGTGTTCCAGAATCGCTTGACACTTTTCAACCCTCTTATGCCTCAAGCAAAGGCAAGTGAGTAAGCTCGGTTTTGAAAACGATGCCATCCGAAATCGGATTTCCAATGACTTTGACAAGCGGTGCATTTGTCAACAAAAAGCGCAATAAACAAACCAGCCATGAATTACAGAACAAACTTGATAGCAGCTGTATTTCATTTTGTACAGCAAGTAGAAAAAGACAGTTTAAAACATCACAAGATGACATAAAAAGTCTGTCAGCTCCAGCTATCAGTAAGCAAGTTACCAGACGCTGCATAAATTTTCCGCATGAACTCACCTGTCAAATTTTGACCAATCAGAACATAAAAATTGGACATAGAGCGTGATCAACGCGTGACAGTGAGAAATTGCCTTCCCTGCATGTAAATGTAAAAGGCAGTTGAATTTTCGCGTCCGAGGTCAGTTCGAAATCAACATTTTAAAAGTGCGGCTCATGAACACGACTTATTTCATATGCATTTTAAAAAAATTGAACTTGAGCCTGCGATCATTTAACTTGTCAGCGGATACCTTAAAAAAACACTCGAACTCAGTGGGTCAATACCTGAGCCCCCGATATGGTCAGGCGATACTGGTCAGCAGAAACACTATTTTGACAGCTGTCAATTAATCAAACATGGATGTACAATATCAGGTTGCAGGCTCCCAAACTAGCTAGAAAGTGTGAGATTAACCATTGGTATGCCTGTGGTGCGGACGGAGAAAAGGTCGGGTGGTCGGTGTACGGTCACGTGATTGCCGAATTTTCTAGGAGGGATAGATTTTCTAAGCTATGGGGCTTCGAATTGAGCCCATGATCAAATAAAATATCAGCGCAAAACTTTAAACACTACGTGACCTCAATGGATAGAAAAATGAGCCCGCGATATACTCAGGTAATGATGGTCAGCGTATACTCTAGTTTGACAGCTGTCAATTAACCTTCATTAGAATGGCGAATATTCGAATTAACGGACTACGAGTGTGAGTAAGACATATCCGTCCGGCATGTATTGGAAAATGCCAGATCGTGTACCTGAGCGAACCTGAGCCCACGTTATTAGTTTTCTGGTAGTGGTCTGCACATGTCCCATTTTGACAGCTGTCAATTGACCTTAATTTGGCTTGTCAATATAACTTTAAACGACTGTCAGCCAACTGACAGCCTTGCCCGGCGTAGTTTCGTTTTTATGCTGAATTGGTAAGTGTGACATATTATATCAGCTTATATGTAGGGCAAAACGACTGGTCTTTCATCTGAGCCCGCGAGATGGTCATGTGATAATTGTCAGCGGATGTCTGATTTTGACAGCTGTCAATCTAATCGTACTCATACGGATGGCTTATATAACTAAGAAGCTAGTCAAGTTGTGCAATGATCTATTGTGACATTTGATATCGGCTTACATGAAGTGTGTGTACGGGTGGGCGTACTCTACGTCATAACCAAATTTTCTCTGATGGATAGTTTACCAAATTTTCTTACCCATGGTGCTCCGCTGCGCGCGCGCGAGAGCTCCGCTATTATTTTTCTCAGTTATATTTACATAAACTATGTATCATCTAGGAATTGGAGGAATAAATAAATAAAAAAATAATAAAAATAAATAAAAAAAAAACAGCTGATCGATTGCGCGAAGCCCGATGATGTACACCTACCTTTCCAACAGCTTCTTTTTTAAATTACCATTTTGATTTATACCGCGGCATTTTAGCTAAAACTTTAGTTGAGCAACGGTCAATTTTCCTTTCCCTTCTGCACTAAAGCGAGCACCAGGAATGTCCTCTGGAGTGAGATCGACTTGATTGTCCGCCATGTTAGTTATTTCAAATTTGCCGCGAGAGCTATTAAGCCTCACTTCCATGCAACTTCCGTTTTTTTCTGGAATCGGAGTGTTGGAAGGTTTTAAAAAACATTTCTACAACATTCTGAGGAGTAGAAAACATGGGAATGTTTGTGAATAATAATGTACGACAACAACAACAACAACAAATTTTACTGAAAATTGGAAAATAACTAATAACATTACTTTCCCACCCGCAAATAGCTTGTAAACTAATCGAAGCGGGGGGAGCTGAAGACATATTACAAAACAAGATTTATATATAGATGGACTAAATAACAGTGAAGACACTACTATACAGTAAATAGAATTTAAACTAACATAAAACAAGGCAAGTACATAACGATTACGAAGAGAGGCTAACCCAAAGTATAAAAATAACTTAATAAGACGGGAGACCTCGACATAATCATCTTCTGACCGCAAGGAATTTAGTAATAATTCCTTTATTTTTTACGAAAGGACGAACGTTTAAGTATTTTAATCGAATAAGGAATAGAGTTCCAAATTTGGGCACCGATTCTCGTGAAAAAGGCATACATTTTATCGGGTCTAGAGAACTTAACATAAAACGAGTTGCTAGAGACAGATCTTGTTCTGTAGTTATGAATCTGACTTGTTTTAACGAACTGATTGAGTATACTAACTGGTGCTGTCTGTCTGTTGATATCATACAGTAAATAGCTACAATCTCTGAAAAATAGGCTAGGCAGAGGAAAGCAATTTGATTTGACAAAGAAGGGTACGGTGTGTTCCTTAGACTTACTGAAGTAAATGAGACGTAAGGCCCGTTTTTGTAGAGTTACGATCTTTCTTTGAAATGTCAAGGCACAGTTTCCCCAACCACAAATACCATAAGTCAAGTAAGGGACAATTAATGAGTTGTAAACTGAAAGTAAAACACGACGCAGGACATAATGTATAATTCCTATCGACTTGCTGATTTTGTGACAGATAAATCGATGTGGTATTTCCATGAAAGATTTGAATCAAACTTAAGCCAAGATATTTTACATATTCTTTCATTTCAAGGTTTGCGTAGGTGTTAGTCACGGAGTCAAGAATTCTAATACTAGGTATGAAGGGCCCATTCTTTTGCCGGGGACGAAAGATTACAAAGTTTGATTTTTTTATGTCCAAAGACAGTTTGTTGGCCTTTAGCCATTCGTTGACGTTGCCAAGCTCGCGATTAATAAGTGTTTCGAGTTCCTTTAGGTTGTTATTTGCAAGTATTATACTAGCATCGTCAGCAAATAGATAAAAGGAAAATAACGAAGAGGACTTGTAAATATCATTGATGTACAGTAGGAATACGAGTGGTCCGAGGACTGAGCCTTGTGGCACGCCGCAAAAGGTCGTCGCAGCCTCAGACACAACATTATTAACTTCCGTAGTTTGCTTTCGATCAGTCAGGTATGATCTGAACCAGGAGTTGATTACACCTCTAATACCATAATTTTCAAGTTTAGCTAACAAAAGCTCATGGTTAACAGTATCAAAAGCCTTCTTGAGATCGATGAAAACATCGCACGAAAATTTACCGTTGTCCATATTTTGGAGAATTGTGTTAACAGTATCAAGTATAGCATGCTGAGTACTGTGCTTACTGCGAAAACCGTATTGCTGATCATAGAGAATGCTGCAATCTTTGACAAACTTGGTAACTCTGGAGTACATAAGTTTTTCAACAATCCTGTTATAAATCGAGAGTAGAGAAATAGGTCGGTAGTTTTCGGGCAGAGTGTCATCTTCGTCCTTAAATATCGGGATAATCTTAGCACACTTTAGTTTAGATGGAAAAATCCCTGAGCAAATAGACTGATTAAAGATCGTGGCTAGAGGTACGGATATGACCCTTTTTGCCAATTTCAGTAGCCTAACTGGAGATGACTAGAGACCATGGGCCTTGTTGTCTTGCAAAATTGAAATTTCTAAATTGATATCTTCCGGAATAATAGGATCAAAGAAGAAAGTGCGATTAAGTGGCAGATCTAAATAATCAAAGAATTTTAGAAGCCAGTTTGCTCCCAACAGTGGCGAAATATTTGTTAAGAATACTTCTTATTTCCTTCGGGTCACTAGTTGGAACCTCATTCGGGTTTGAGCCAATAGAGTTAGTTGAATGCGCTTGTTTTTCTTTTTACAGTTTCCAATTAGCTTGTTAATTCCTTTCCAAGTTTGACGCATATTACATATGTTGAGATCAAAGAAACTTTGCTAGTAGTTCGCTTTACTTAATCTTGTAAGAGAGATGATTTTATTTCTGTAAAATTTGTATTTGTCCCGGTCTGAGGTATAGAAGAGGTTATTCTTTACCCTGATTGATTTTCTTAAACCCGCAGTCAGCCGTGGTTTAGCAAGGAATTTTTGTTTACGATTGGATATACCTCTTAAAGGGGCGTGTTTGTTAATTGTCTTGTTGACGCATTTGTAAAACCTGGAGAACGATTGATTGGCATCGGTATGTTTGCAAATATTATTCCAATTAATATTCTGCAAGTCGTCAATGAAAGATTTTCCATTGAAAGTAGAATAGTCACGAACCTTAGTTTGTTTTTTACAGTGCGACGTTAATATGCACATCTGAGAGAAGTGATCTGTTGTATCGGACACGATATTGCCGCTGACTATATTATTCTCAGGATTATTTATGAAAATATTGTCAATTAAAGTTGCTGAATTACCATAGACTCTAGTCGGCTTATCAACCACTGGGAACACTGAAAAACTTTGCATTGTTTGCAGCAAGGTTTGTGTGTAACTACAAGTTTCATATTTTAACAGATCTATGTTGAAGTCTCCCATGAGATAAATATTTTGATTTTGACGGCATTGGCGTTCAAGAAAATCTGTCAAGTATTCTAGAAACTCATTAGCGTTATTGTGTTGCCTATAAGTAACACCACATACAGATTTCTTATTGTTAGGCGGATGAAGTTCAATCCATAGGGCTTGATAGCAAGAATTGGAGACTCGTTCAAGGACGTGGTATTTACAATTTTGATCAATGAACAGGCCAACACCACCGGCAGATAAAGGTGTCGGGACCGATTCAAAACAGTATCCTGGTAATTCTGGTACAAAATTTCAACTACATTCACGATCGCATATACGAGTTTCTGTTACACCGATAATAATAAAACGGAAATTCATTTCACTTAAAACTTGATGTTGAAATTCTTCAATTTTTTTTTTAAGCTACTTATATTTGTATGTAAAAAGGAGATTTTTGATTGCAACTGTTTGCTGTCAATAAACTGCGCAAAGCTGTGTGGGGAATAATATTTTGAGCGTATTTTGTTTGAGGTGAGATTTATATCAGGATCAATATCTTTATCAAGAGAGTTTAGCTGGAATACACTAAGGTCGTAGAGACTAATGAGAGAATCTAGCAATTTTCTAGAAGATCGATTATCATCAATTAAACTATTAAACTATGGGTGAGCAGAAGTCAGGACTTTACAGTTATAATAAGGTCATTGCGCGAGTAAGGTCTTATTTTCGATCGCGCACTGTTTCTTTGTTTTGTGAGAAGTCATTTTTTTATCGTGTACAATCGACATTTTTAGTAAAATCTAACCTTCAATGGCCAATTTACGTTTAAGTTCGTCGAGGTCCGCCATGCTCTTGAGCTTGATTATCCGCGATGTGGAGTCTTTTCGTAAACAAATAACGGGACCCTTTGACCAGCAATATTGATAGTGGAGCTCTTCTTTAACTTTTTTAGCCTGGAATAGGACTGCTTGCATTCTTGGTGAAGGATGATCGTAAACTGGCCGAAGACAATGAAGACCCTTCTGGTAGACCAACCGCAGCTGGGGTTACATCGCTAATTTCTTTCCAATGAGACATTAGAGATTCCTTAACCAGCCGTCTCACGAATCTGCAAACTATAGGCTTTGGATTTCCGGCGTTGTTTCTTTGCGGGACACGACGGGCAGTGTCAATATCTTGGATTGATATATTCTCTCCCATTTCTTTAAACAATTTTACACTTGTTGTTGAAGCCGCTTCGTCAGAACACACCTCGGGAACACCGACAATTTTAACATTGTATTGAAAGCTATGTTCTTGGAATTCATCGATGGCGTTGGCAATGGCGTCCACCCTGGCCTTGACCTCTGAGAGTTGTGAACTTAGTCGTTGCAGTTCTTTGTTGGCAGTGGTTTTGAAGAAAAGAAAGTCGTCATATTCCTTGCTTAGGAATTCAAGGCTGTGAGATTTTTCTGTAGCAGAAGGGGCGGCACTGCTGCTTTGTTGTTGAAATAAATCTTTTAGTCTTGAAATCTCCTCCGTTAATGTTGAAACTTTAGATTTGACATCGTTATTTTCTCTTCTTAGGTTGGCAATAGACTCAGGCATAATATGACACACGAAACAAGATAACGAAACAAATAGAAGAAAGCAGAAGGAACACTTAAACATCAGAAATTTACGAAATGTTACGCGGAGCACTCAAACACACGTCCGTCCATCTTAGCCACATCACGCGAACGCGACATTAGGCAATGTATATAGTGTATATAGTGTAAAGGTGAATGTGTGAAGGACCTTCCCGCTGCAAAATGTAAATACTTCCACCTGTCACTAGACAGGAGATGCATGGAAACCGCGAGTGATCGTCCGCCATGTAAGTTATTTCAAATTTGCCGCAAGGGCTATAAGGCCTCACTTCCATGCAACTTCCGGTTTTTTCTGGAATCGGCGTGTAGTGGCTTACCACCGTTCTAACAATTTTTAAAAGCGATATTTTTGTTAGAGCCCAATTACCAGAGACTGATAATTGCAGCAATATCCCGGGCCACTCCCGGTTCTTTTCAGGGCAACAGCAGCAACTGCACCACATGCCTCTATTTTGACCACGGGTTACATCGAAACCGCAGTTAAGAACACTTTTCTCAGCAATAGTCACAATGTTTCCTATATGTTACTTATCACAATTGAAACACTCAGATTTTCCTATTAAACCTTATGAAGACTACTATTCATATTATTTATAGGAACATTAAGCACCATCTTGAGGACAATGACATCTTATTTGGGAACCAACATGGATTTCGGAAAAATCATTCATGTGAATCTCAGTTGATACTGACTGTTGAAGACCTGGCCATGAACTTAGATCATGGAGATCAAATGGATATGATTATATTAGATTTCAGTAAAGCTTTTGATAAAGTACCCCATCAACGCCTCATTAGCAAATTGCAGTTTTATGGCATTCAGGGAAGTACCCTTTCTTGGATTAAATCTTGGGTCACTAGTAGATCACAGAGTGTCATAATCGATGGCATGTGTTTAAAATCTGTAGATGTGACTTCAGGGGTACCTCAAGGCACAGTACTAGGTCCATTAATGTTTTTGTTATTCATTAATGATATGCAAGATGATCTAGTATGTACACTAAGATTGTTTGCTGATGATGCTTTATTGTATCATAAAATCTCTCATAATGATGACACCGTGGCTTTACAGAGTGACCTAGACAACCTGAGCCTATGGGCTGATAGGTGGCAGATGCTGTTCAATCCCTCCAAATGCTACAAAATGTCTGTTTTCCGTAGTAGATCCCCAGTAGTTAAAGACTACACCCTTTACAACCAAACCCTGGTAGCTGTTCAGCAACATCCTTATTTAGGTGTTTTGCTGTCCAGCGATCTGCGGTGGAACTCGCATATGGACAAGATTGCTAAAAAGGGGAACTCTTCACTTGCATTTGGGAAAAGGAACTTGTATGCCTGCTCTGACGAAACCAAACGAATAGCATATGTATCACTTGTGGCCAGCATCGAGAGTATGCGACTGCAGTATGGGATCCTTATAACTTTGTAACTTTGTAACTTTATTTGATTTACCACAAAATACAAATAACGATAAAACAAGACAGTTACACAAAAGCAAATGAAAGTGGCGAGGAAGCCCAAAAAGAAACCATGAGGCTTATAGACATTGGGCTCCCTCAGAGTAAAAATAAAGTTAACAGTAACGGTAATGCCAGGATCGAAAGCAAAATACAATGAAGGTAAGTATAAATTAACTAATTACATAGACTGAGTTGACAA